>NW_019154179.1:608441-629798 GCF_002288905.1 Enhydra lutris kenyoni | reverse complement strand
TTATCAGTTTTTTTTTAATTGTTTCTTTCTTTCTTTTTTTTTTTTCTTTTCTTTCTGAACCTCTTTTTATCCTCTTTCTCCCCCCTCACGATTTGGGATCTCTTCTGATTTGGCTAAAGCATATTTTCCTGGGGTTGTTGCCACCCTTTTAGTATTTTACTTGCTCCTTCATATACTCTTATCTGGACAAAATGACAAGGCGGAAAAACTCACCACAAAAAAAAGAACAAGAAGCAGTACCAAAGGCTAGGGACCTAATCAATACAGACATTGGTAATATGTCAGATATAGAGTTCAGAATGACGATTCTCAAGGTTCTAGCCGGGCTCGAAAAAGGCATGGAAGATATTAAAGCAACCCTCTCCGGAGATATAAAAGCCCTTTCTGGAGAAATAAAAGAACTAAAATCTAACCAAGTTTTAATCAAAAAAGCTATTAATGAGGTGCAATCAAAAATGGAGGCTCTCGGGACGCCTGGGTGGCTCAGTTGGTTGAGCAGCTGCCTTCGGCTCAGGTCATGATCCCAGCGTCCTGGGATCGAGTCCCACATCGGGCTCCTTGCTCATCGGGGAGCCTGCTTCTCCCTCTGCCTCTGCCTGCCATTCTGTCTGCCTGTGTTTGCTCTCTCTCTCTCTCTCTGACAGATAAATAAATAAAATCTAATAAAATCTAAAAAAAAAAAAAAAAAATGGAGGCTCTCACTGCTAGGATAAATGAGGCAGAAGAAAGAATTAGCAATATAGAAGACCAAATGACAGAGAATAAAGAAGCTGAGCAAAAGAGGGACAAACAGCTACTGGACCTCGAGGGGAGAATTCGAGAGATAAGTGACACCATAAGACGAAACAACATTAGAATAATTGGGATTCCAGAAGAAGAGGAAACAGAGAGGGGAACAGAAGGTATATTGGAGAGAATTATTGGAGAGAATTTCCCCAATATGGCAAAGGGAACAAGCATCAAAATCCAGGAGGTTCAGAGAACCCCCCTCAAAATCAATAAGAATAGGTCCACACCCCGTCACCTAATAGTACAATTTACAAGTCTTAGTGATAAAGAAAAGATCCTGAAAGCAGCCCTGGAAAAGAAGTCTGTAACGTACAATGGTAAAAATATTAGATTGGCAGCAGACTTATCCACAGAGACCTGGCAGGCCAGAAAGAGCTGGCATGATATATTCAGAGTACTAAACGAGAAAACATGCAGCCAAGAATACTATATCCAGCTAGGCTATCATTGAAAATAGGAGGAGAGATTAAAAGCTTCCAGGACAAACAAAAACTGAAAGAATTTGCAAATACCAAACCAGCTCTACAGGAAATATTGAAAGGGGTCCTCTAAGCAAAGAGAGACCCTAAAAGTAGTAGATCACAAAGAAACAGAGACAATATACAATAACAGTCACCTTACAGGCAATACAATGGCACTAAATTCATATTTCTCAATACTTACCCTGAATGTTAATGGGCCAAATGCCCAAATCAAAAGACACAGGGTATCAGAATGGATAAAAAAACAAAACCCATCTATATGTTGCCTACAAGAAACTCATCTTAAACCCGAAGACACCTCCAGGTTTAAAGTGAGGGGGTGGAAAAGAATTTACCATGCTAATGGACATCAGAAGAAAGCAGGAGTGACAATCCTTATATCAGATCAATTAGATTTTAAGCCAAAGACTATAATAAGAGATGAGGAAGGACACTATATCATACTCAAAGGAACTGTCCAACAAGAAGATCTAACAATTTTAAATATCTATGCCCCTAACGTGGGAGCAGCCAACTATATAAACCAATTAATAACAAAATCAAAGAAACACATCAACAATAATACAATAATAGGGGATTTTAACACTCCCCTCACTGAAATGGACAGATCATCCAAGCAAAAGATCAACAAGGAAATAAAGGCCTTAAATGACACACTGGACTAGATGGACATCACAGATATATTCAGAACATTTCATCCCAAAGCAACAGAATACACATTCTTCTCTAGTGCACATGGAACACTCTCCAGAATAGATCACATCCTTGGTCCTAAATCAGGTCTCAACCGTTATCAAAAGATTGGGATCATTCCCTGCATATTTTTAGACCACAATGCTCTGAAGCTAGAACTCAATCACAAGAGGAAATTTGGAAAGAACCCAAATACATGGAGACTAAACAGCATCCTTCTAAAGAATGAATGGGTCAACCAGGAAATTAAAGAAGAATTGAAAAAATTCATGGAAACAAATGATAATGAAAACACAACGGTTCAAAATCTGTGGGACACAACAAAGGCAGTCCTGAGAGGAAAATATATAGCGGTACAAGCCTTTCTCAAGAAACAAGAAAGGTCTCAGGTACACAACCTAACCCTACACCTAAAGGAGCTGGAGAAAGAACAAGAAAGAAACCCTAAACCCAGCAGGAGAAGAGAAATCATAAAGATCAGAGCAGAAATCAATGAAATAGAAACCAAAAAAACAATAGAACAAATCAACGAAACTAGGAGCTGGTTCTTTGAAAGAATTAATAAGATTGATAAACCCCTGGCCAGACTTATCAAAAGAAAAGAGAAAGGACCCAAATAAATAAAATCATGAATGAAAGAGGAGAGATCACAACGAACACCAAAGAAATACAGACAATTATAAGAACATACTATGAGCAACTCTAGGCCAACAAATTTGACAATCTGGAAGAAATGGATGCATTCCTAGAGACATATAAACTACCACAACTGAACCAGGAAGAAATAGAAAGCCTGAACAGACCCATAACCAGTAAGGAGATTGAAACAGTCATCAAAAATCTCCAAACAAACAAAAGCCCAGGGCCAGACGGCTTCCCGGGGGAATTCTACCAAACATTTAAAGAAGAACTAATTCCTATTCTCCTGAAACTGTTCCAAAAAATAGAAATAGAAGGAAAACTTCCAAACTCATTTTATGAGGCCAGCATCACCTTGATCCCAAAACCAGACAAGGATCCCATCAAAAAAGAGAACTACAGACCAATATCCTTGATGAACACAGATGCAAAAATTCTCGCCAAAATACTAGCCAATAGGATTCAACAGTACATTAAAAGGATTATTCACCACCACCAAGTGGGATTTATTCCAGGGCTGCAAGTTTGGTTCAACATCCGCAAATCAATCAATGTGATACAACACATTAATAAAAGAAAGAACAAGAACCAAATGATACTCTCCATAGATGCTGAAAAAGCATTTGACAAAGTACAGCATCCCTTCCTGATCAAAACTCTTCAAAGTGTAGGGATAGAGGGCACATACCTCAATATTATCAAAGCCATCTATGAAAAACCACCACAAATATCATTCTCAATGGAGAAAAACTGAAAGCTTTTCCGCTAAGGTCAGGAACACGGCAGGGATGTCCATTATCACCACTGCTATTCAACATAGTACTAGAAGTCCTAGCCTCAGCAATCAGACAACAAAAGTAAATTAAAGGCATCCAAATCGGCAAAGAAGAAGTCAAACTATCACTCTTTGCAGATGATATGATACTATATGTGGAAAACCCAAAAGACTCCACTCCAAAACTGCTAGAACTTGTACAGGAATTCAGTAAAGTGTCAGGATATAAAATCAATGCCCAGAAATCAGTTGCATTTCTCTACACCAACAACAAGACAGAAGAAAGAGAAATTAAGGAGTCCATGCCATTTACAATTGCACCCAAAACTATAAGATACCTAGGAATAAACCTAACCAAAGAGACTAAGAATCTATACACAGAAAACTATAAAGTACTCATGAAAGAAACTGAGGAAGACATACAGAAATGGAAAAATGTTCCATGCTCCTGGATTGGAAGAATAAATATTGTGAAAATGTCTATGCTACCTAAAGCAATCTACACATTTAATGCAATTCCTATCAAAGTACCATCCATTTTTTTCAAAGAAATGGAACAAATAATCCTAAAATTTATATGGAACCAGAAAAGACCTCGAATAGCTAAAGGAATATTGAAAAAGAAAGCCAAAGTTGGTGGCATCACAATTCCGGACTTCAAGCTCTATTACAAAGCTGTCATCATCAAGACAGCATGGTACTGGCACAAAAACAGACACATAGATCATGGAACAGAATAGAGAGCCCAGAAATAGACCCTCAACTCTACGGTCAACTAATCTTCGACAAAGCAGGAAAGAATGTCCAATGGAAAAAAGACAGCCTCTTCAATAAATGGTGTTGGGAAAATTGGACAGCCACATGCAGAAAAATGAAATTGGATCATTTCCTTACACCACACACGAAAATAGACTCAAAATGGATGAGGGATCTCAATGTGAGAAAGGAATCCATCAAAATCCTTGAGGAGAACACAGGCAGCAACCTGATCTTTTATCAAGATCAAAAGCTTTTGCACAGCAAAGAAAACAGTTAACAAAACCAAAAGACAACTGACAGAATGGGAGAAGATATTTGCAAACGACATATCAGATAAAGGGCTAGTGTCCAAAATCTATAAAGAACTTAGCAAACTCAACACCCAAAGAACAAATAATCCAATCAAGAAATAGGCAGAGGACATGAACAGACATTTCTGCAAAGAAGACATCCAGATGGCCATCAGACACATGAAAAAGTGCTCCATATCACTCGGCATCAGGGAAATACAAATCAAAACCACAATGAGATATCACCTCACACCAGTCAGAATGGCTAAAATGAACAAGTCAGGAAATGACAGATGCTGGCGAGGATGCGGAGAAAGGGGAACCCTCCTACACTGTTGGTGGGAATGCAAGCTGGTGCAACCAGTCTGGAAAACAGCATGGAGGTTCCTCAAAATGTTGAAAATAGAACTACCCTATGACCCAGCAATTGCACTGTTGGGTATTTACCCTAAAGATACAAACGTAGTGATCTGAAGGGGCACGTGCACCCGAATGTTTATAGCAGCAATGTCTACAATAGCCAAACTATGGAAAGAACCTAGATGTCCATCAACAGATGAATGGATAAAGAAGATGTGGTATATATACACAATGGAATACTATGTAGCCATCAAAAGAAATGAAATCTTGCCATTTGCGACGACGTGGATGGAACTAGAGGATATCATGCTTAGCGAAATAAGTCAATCGAAGAAAGACAACTATCATATGATCTCCCTGATATGAGGGAGAGGAGATTCAACATGGGGGGTTAAGAGGGTAGGAGAAGAATAAATGAAACAAGATGGGATTGGGAGGGAGACAAACCATAAGTGACTCTTAATCTCACAAAACAAACTGAGGGTTGATGGGGGAAGGGGCTTGGGAGAGGGGGTGGGGTTATGGACATTGGGGAGGGTATGTGCTATGGTGAGTGCTTTGAAGTGTGTAAACCTGGCGATTCACAGACCTGTACCCCTGGGGATAAAAATATATGTTTATAAAAATTAAAATTAAAAAAAATAGTTTACTGTCACAATTAATAAGAGATCTAGTCTTCTGACCCCCAAAAGCCAACATGGCATCCAGGAAGCACAGTCCGGCATCCCCTCCCCTAGAAGAGCAAAAAAAACCAATGAGTCTTTTCTTTACAGAAGAGCTCAGTGCATTTCAATATTTCAGTGACAGGATGTTTAAAAGACATCAACAGGTATGCTGTGTGAGGCTGAGGGACTGATGGATATTTCTTGCTCACACACAGGGCTTTTACCTCTCTTTCTACTTTTTTCACAAAGAAAACCCTCATTTTTTTAGCTCCTAAACTCCAGGACCCAATCCACATGGCCACTTGTCACCATACATAATGCGGGGGGGGGGGGGTGTCTTCCCAAAAAACTGGCAGCAAAATGACATTTGTCTCTATTTTTCCCAGCAATATTTCAAAAGTGGGTACTGAGAATATTCCCTCTCCAGATCCCCGAGAAACCTGAATAATCTTTGACAGAGGCCGTCACATAGGTGTCTCACACTCCTTTCCCCACTGAAACTAGAGAGAGTGAGGCTCTCTGTGCTGGGGGGCCAGGGCCAGGGAATTTGGGGCAGGCCTCTGAGGAGAAAAGTGGTCCATCCTGTATGTCCGCTCTTCCTCATTTTCTATTTAGTTAATTAAATAATGGGGTAGTGGTTACCCTGTAACTTCCTCAGTGAGCTCACCGAGCACGGTGCACGCACTGGACAACGCCTGCGCCTCACATGCCACCACAGCCTCTGTGGCTCCTGGGTCCCGCGCTCCCTGAGTTTCAATGTTGCAGGAGCTCACACAGGCCAACATGGATCAAATCACACTTTAAAGATCCACGTTTTATTGTAGTTCAGTTCTGTCAAGAGTTGAAAACATTGAATGACCTTCTGAACTATGACTCAAATTCACCTCACTCCAACTTCGTGCCGGGAATCATCAAGAAGCGCCTAGACAGCCAACACCCTAGTCCCAAAGCCCATCAGTGTGGTCAGCTGGACAGAGAAGAGGTGAGGCAGCACTGGGGAGGGAGGGAGGGAGGGGAGCAGAAGAACCAGAACCCAATGAGGATGAGAAAAGGGGCATATTTCAGAAGTGAAGAGAGGCAGAGCTGCCTCAAGTGATAGCATAGTCCCAGGTCCACACCCTCCTCCATCCTGCTGCTCTGCCAGTGTGCACATGGCAGGGCGCTGGAGGCTTCTCCCTGCGGCACCTTCGGTGTGGGTCCCAGCCCCGCCTCCCCTACCCATGCTGTTCAAGGGACAAGCATGTGCCCCCCTGCCATGGCCACTTGAGGGGCTCCTCGCACACACAAACCATTTGGCACAGCGTGCGGCACACGACTGAGTTAGACTGATAAAGAGAATTTAGGGGCCATTAGGTCCCACCAGCTGACATACAGACATGCACATACAGGTGTGCGCCCATAAATCCTCAGTCCAGCAAAAGCTAGTTTGAGAATCTGCTTTTCAGAGTTCTGCTCAAGGGATATGCACAGCAGAAAAACAATGTGGGTGCTGCCCTCTATGCTGTAAATATGCACCACTGGGAATGCATTCCAGAAGCTTCCAGGTTTCCAAAGTCTCCATGAACAAAGGGTGTTAAGTACACAGACATTAATGTTCTCCCTGGGGTGCCCACCACCACACTGGTTCTTGGGGGTTGGGTGCGGATGGGCAGGTCTTGGAACGGAGGTGGGTAGGTGTGCAGAAGTGGATTCATGTGGAACCTACTTCTGGTGGCAGAGAATGAAAACCCTCCAGTAATCCACATAACTGCTCCAGGCTGGTGGCTCCCTGACCCACAGCAGGAACTCCCCCAGGAAGATGGGCTGTGTGGGAAGCAACAGGCCTGAGCCCTGGGAGGCCTGGCAGACTTGTGGGCCTGGGTATCCAAAAGGTAACCTGCATCTGACTCGTATACCTGTGGATACACATGCACACACGCAGAATCCTTTCCCTCACTCTGGTATTTTCTTTTTCTTTATGCTGGTTAACGATCTACTCAATTGATTTCATGACCCACCATGCCTTGAGCCACAGGGCCCAAGGCCCCAGGCCGGAGGTCTGCCACTCAGCCCCAGCAGCACGGCCCTGCTCCCCAGGGTGGGTAAGAAGAGCGTGGCTCCTGTGGGCTGCTGTGGAGATGGACTGAGGTTGCCCATGGCGAGCGCAGCTAAGAGTCCCATATAGTGAGTGCTTGTCATCTTAGCAGAAGTGGCATTATTTCTGGCTTTTTCACTTCACAAGTTCTGTTATTTATTGAGTTTATAAAACCTTCGGAATATCATCTCAAGGAAGTACTCTTAACTGGTGAAATGACAGAGCAAGGTGCCTGTCAGATGGCTGCTGGTCCAGAGGGTGGCCTGGAAGCTGTGTGAGGCAGAGCAGCCTGCGAGGGAAGGTGCAGACAGGGCTGGGCTCTCGGGTAGAGAGGGGGTGAGGGGCACGAGGTCCCCAGGCCTCTGGGCCCCTGCTCTGCCTGCCTGGCGACTGGTTTCAGGAGTCTGAGATTCCCTGTGGGAGGAGCAGCAAGGGTGCCACCAGAGAGGGGCGGAGAGGCCTGGGGGCCAGGGGCCAGGGGCCAGGCACCTGGGAATTTCCCAAACCACCTGTGGAGACAGAACACTCAGCTCAGCCATGCCTCAGCCCCAGCCCCATGGCGTTTCTGCCACTTCAAGGAAGTCCTTACTACCCAAAGGCTCAACTGAGCTGAACTCTGGCCCGCTCCCCTCACTTCCAGTGGTGCTCAAAAAATGGGACCTGCCTCATAGGGGTCATTTGTATTCCCAATCCATGTCTCAGATTCAAGAGGACAAGTCCCATGACCCAACGGGGCCTCTGTGTGATACGACCCTAACCTTCATCAGGACGTGCCGGGGCTCCCCCTTATTTGGTTGTTCTCTCCCGGAAACAGAAGAGAGACTGCTGAAGAATAAGTCCACTCCCCACCCCAATGTCTTTTCAACCTGAGAATCTTCATGTATCCAGAACCAGTTTTCCTACCAAACTCTGGAACAAGAGTTGGGAAATTTTCTCAGTCAAGGGCCAGACAGTCAGTGTTTCTGGCTTTTTGCTGCCCATCTGCCACCGTACTGCCAAAGCAGCCTAGACGTCTACAAGTAGGTGGGCATAGCTATCTTCAGATAAAAGTTTATTTATCTGGGTGGGCGGGGCTGGCCTGGCTATACTTTGCTGACCCCCTGCTTAGTAGGGCGGAAGTCTACCCCCCAGGTCCCCGAGTGAGGCGAGGTGAAGGGGTGCTGGTAAACATTCAAGCCCCAAAGCTATCTGCATGAGGTCATAGAACACAGAGCTGGGAGGTCCTCGTGAGCTGGCTCAGGCCTCCTTCAGCCCCTGGTCCTGCCGGGAAATCTAGCACATTCCTGAATGTGGGGCCTCTGAGTCCTTTTCTCACTGTGGGTTAAATTTTTTCAGAAACAGAGTGACTCTCGAGCCAGTGGGCCCAGCACAAATGCGTATAGAAGGCATCATGCAGGGGCGCCTGGGTGGCTCAGTGGGTTAAAGCCTCTGCCTTCAGCTCAGGTCGTGGTCCCGGAGTCCTGGGATCGAGCCCCACATCGGGCTATCTGCTCAGCAGGGAGCCTGCTTCCCTTCCTCTCTGTCTCTGCCTGCCTCTCTGCCTACTTGTGATCTCTCTGTCAAATAAAAAAAAAAAAAAAAAAGAAGGCATCACGCATGGGCAGGTGACCTGACATCATGGAAACGCAGTCTTTGGGAAGAGTGACCCCCTACACCAGCTCACTCCTAGTCTCCCCACATTGTTGGAGCTTCCCTCTGAATCACCACACCCCAGCTCCCATGCTTAGTAACACCTCACAATTCTTAAGGCTGTTTTATAGCTTTTACCTCAAGTTTCTTCTTTTTTCCCTCAATTTTTATGTTTTCCATGAAGCTATTTCAAAGAAATAAAACATTCTTTATGGGAATGCTCCCCATAAGTTGCTTGTTAACTAACAGACTAGTTTTCCAAAGTGGTTTTCAAACTTTTCTTGAACATAATTCTTCTAACTTTCAGTAAAAGTGAACTCTGAAACCTTCTAAAGACAAATTAGAGAAAATAATGTTAGCGGTTCTTCAAGCAGTTTAAAAACCTCCACATCGGGTAGGAAACACCTCTAAAATAAACCGTAAACTTGCAGGGCCCTGGGTTCCTCAGAGCTGGAGTTTGAAAACCAGTGACTCAGAATTGTTGTGCCTGAAGAATAAATGGATTCACAAAGGCTGAGCAGACACTGCTGCAGACGTAAAAACGAAGAGTTCAGTTCTGGGGGCGCCTGGGTGGCTCAGTCGTTAAGCGTCTGCCTTTGGCTCAGGTCATGACCCCAGAGTCCTAGGATCACCCCGCATCAGGCTCCCTGCTCAACGGGGAGCCTGCTTCTCTCTCTCCCACTCCCCTTGCTTGTGTTCCCTCTCTCACTGTGTCTCTCTGTCAAATAAATCAATAAAATCTTTAAAAAAAAAAAAAAAATTAGTTCTGGTAACTCAGCTAATGCCCCCAGGCTTGGTTCTTCTCACCATGAGCCGCCCCCACCACACACAGGAGCACAGGTCAGAGAGAGGAAATCAGCCACGCTGCTTCTGTCACTGTCGTTCTGGAGCCAGGGTTTGGTCTGGTGCACATCAGTGTCCAAGCCTGAAAAAGCAGCTGTGGCTCCTGGAGGGAACTGCTTCCCTTGCTTTATCTTCAAATGTTGATGATCTTCACAGCAGCGTTCAACATGGATATATTATTTTGCATTTCCTTTTCTCTGCCTGCCGCTGTCGGGCTTATTAGTGTAGCGTAGCCCCCAAACCTTTGCTCAAAAACAGTGATGGGGGGGGCGCTTGGGTGGCTCAGTGGGTTAAAGCCGCTGCCTTCAGCTCCGGTCATGGTCTCAGGGTCCTGGGATCGAGCCCCACATTGGGCTCTCTGCTCAACGGGGAGCCTGCTTCCTCCAATCTCTCTCTCTCTGCCTGCCTCTCTGCCTACTTGTAATCTCTATCAAATAAATAAATAAAATCTTAAAAAAAAAAAAGTGATGGGGATGCCCTTCTGTTAACGTACCACAGCTCCATTAAAGTCTGTGTGTCCCCAAAAAGTCCCAAAGTATGTTAATTGCCTTTGGCTTTTTAACAAGGAGGCTGTGACACGAGCTGGCACTGCCACAGCCCTGCCTCACCCAGCAACACCGGCGTTGGGCCCAGGATCTTCTCCGCGCACATCCTTGACCTCGCCCCTTCGGCCGAGCCCAGCAGCACTCCACGCCCACTGGCTACTCTCTTCAGCTTGTGTCTGAGATCTGCTCCGTCCCCAGTGCTCACAGACAGGCCGTGTTCCCCTGTCTGCCCATGTACGTACCTACCCTGAAACACAAGCCTGGGGAGAGCAGAGGGGCCCGGCACCTTTAGGTCATCTCCAGGCCCCGTCTCGATGCCTGGCTTGACAAATGTTTGATAAATGTTTCTGAACGAATGTAGCCCTTTTAAAGACTCAGAATGCTTTCCAGCTACTTGGAAATTATAAGGCACAGTTGGAAGCTGTAAAATGCTTTGAAGAATGTCACCCATTCCTATTTATGACAGGAAGTACTCCCCTTTCTTTCCAGTCCTTTTGATTTCAAAATTTACTGTTAAAGGGGAAAAAAAATCTATCTAGGGAACATGATCTGGGAAGCCCATTAAACCTCATTTAGAGTTCCATTTTATATCTGTAAACAGAAAGACCAAGGCTCACGGCTTGTGGGAATTAATAAGTCTAACACTGCAATAAATGAACCTACTTTTTCAATTTGTGTCTGAAATTAGATTTAACTTTGCTCTGAAGCGGCTTTCCTGCGGGCGAGGGAAGCCGGCTCGGCCGCCTGGCGGCAGAAAGGCCCTCGCGGAGCGTGGCTCCAGGACGGACAGCGTCTCCAGCCAGTGCTGCCTTCCGCGGCCTGCGTGATGGTCTGGTGTGACTCACGAGAGAAGAGGACAGACCCCTCAGCTGTGTGTGGCTGTCCCCTCAAGACTCGCCACATCTGTACCGTGAGTCCAGCACTTCTCCTCTCTGCTCCCTACTCCGAACAGCCGCCACCTTCATGCACTTTTTCGAAACAAAAAGGAACGAGAAGTTCCCGCATTTGCTGTCACAAAGCCGGGTGGGGAGGGTAAGGACAACAAATGCAGCACCAGGCTGTCTGCTCTCTCAGGGCTCTTACTACCCATGCCTGAGTCAGCCGGGGACGGACAACTGGTTGTAACCGGTCACAGCCAAATGTAACCAGAGCTGCAGCAACAGGCAAACCCCCGGATCCTTCAGGACCGCCTCACACTTGACATGTCCACCCAGAGCTCCTGGGAGGATAAATGGGATGACAAACGTCAAGGACTAGAAGACGCAGCCTGACATAATTCACAAGGGCACGTTCTAACCTTTCTTCCTTCTCCTGTGGACCTATTTCATGCTATCCAGGGCAACTGGCTTCAAAAAGCAGAACTCAGGAGCCCATACTGGGTCCGCCTTGAAATATGGCACAATTTGCCTTCCTTTCCCAACGAAACTGAGCACTGGATGGCAGTCCGTTCTAATGCGTAAGTCTGTGATTAGGAAGAAACACATTCCACCTTCTTTATTCCTTTCGTTACCATGTGACACACAGCCTGTACTGAAAAGAAGACTTTTACTAAAGTTGGCAGAAAGCGGGACCATGGGTAACCTCATTCCGATAAGCTCAGAAGGGACACCAGTGCCTTCTCTTACCTCTCCTCAGAGGCAGACTCGAGGCTGGAGTGCTTCCCTAACTCCATCAGAAAGGACCGTTCCCTCCTGGAGATGTTTCCTACTCCAATCACCTAGTCACGTCAGGTGCTAGCTGCTGTTCCAGAAGACCTGGAGACTCAGGAAGGGTCATTCTCCAACAGGTAAGTATCAGATGCTGAGGATAAAGTAGTGAATAAAACAGACAACTCCCTTCTTCTTGGAACTTGTAGTCAACAGAAAGTCTAAGAAAAATCCAGGAAACCAGCAATACCTTTGTGAGAAACCCCGTGAAGAGAACGTAACAGGGTGCCACAGGGGAAGGCGGGGTGGGGGGAGCAGAAGACTCTGAGAAGGAGCTGCACGACCGCAGCGCAGAAGGAAGACACCAGCTTCGGAACAAGGAGGCCTCCTGAGCCCAATTTCTAGCCATACCACACATGCTGCGAACATTTCACCCTCTCTTCCATTCTTTTTAATGGCTATTTCTTTCAATACCCTCCCTACAAAACCACTCTTCACAGCAGCCGAGATGTGCAAACAGTCCCTTGTCCCTCAGCTGATGGATGGATAACGGCTGTAATGCATCCGATCGAACTATCTGGCAATACAAAAAGAATGAAGTGCTGATACATGCTAAGACACAGAGCATTCCGGAAAACAGGACGCGAAGTGAAAAGAAGTCGGTCACAAAAGGTCACATATCCTGTTTGTATGAATGTCCAGAACAGGCAAATCTAGACAGACAGACAGATGAGTGTGTTCCCAGGACCGGGGGTGCGGGCGGGGACAACAGCAAGGACAGCCACAGGCCACTGGGGTTTCTCTGAAGGAGGAGGATGATGGTCCACAATCATTTGTGGTGATGGTCGCAGGACTCTGCGAGGACACTAAACCACTGAACTGTACACTTAAAACAGTGACTCCAGCGGCCTCTGAATTATTTCTCAAAGCTGTTTTTAAAAACCACCCAGGAGTCAAGCTTGGGAGGCTGTTTCAGCAAAGGGCACTGCTCTACAGAGTCTGTTCTGGAGGAAACTACCTGGTGTCCTGACAGCAAAGCTGGTTGCTCCCACCCACAGACGGGCAACACCACTTGGGCTACGGAACGCGGCTCCACGTGGTTCAAGGTGCAAGTGCAACAAACGTGCAGACCAAGTAGCTTAAAAAAAAAAAAAAAAAAAAAATCAACGTTCCTGCCACCCCACAAAGTTTAGCTGATCCTTAAATTTCACACACTGACCCACGCACAAAATGCCACAATTTGCATGTAAGTGGGAGCTCTTTAATTTTTTAAACAGTTTAAAACCAATTTTCCTTTTGCTTTCAGGGACCAGCACAAACACTCACACGTAAGAGCGTGTGTGGCCACAACACAGTGTGGGAGCCACAGAGCACTGCCCCCCGCCCCACAGCAGCTGCCCCGGGGAGGGGGCCCCCCACACGCCTCAGGCAGAACCTGCATCCCATGGGTGGTACGTGGCTTCCACAGCTAGACTCCCCCAACCCTCAAATCCTGGTGTGACGGGAAACTAGGGAGCAGGAGACGTGTCCAGGAGAGGCACCGGAGGGGAGAAAAGCAATCTGGAAAGACGGAGAGTTCTGGCACAAGTGCCCCCTCCATTTCAGGGTATTTACGGGACACTTTACATGTGAATATGGCTCCGTTCACAGTTGTGTGAAAAAGATGCCAGTGTTCATAGACAACAGTGTGCTTTTCTGCTGCGGATTTCAGCACAGAAATAGAATATGAAATACGTAATCTACTGATGGAAGAATAAAGAACCCAGAAGCACCAACATAAATGTTCTTTTCCTTTTTTTTCTATTTACAGATAAATTATAAATACCATCGACTGATTTTAACTGTTTATTTAAATCGTCCATCTAAGGAACACTGAGCAGATTATGCCATTAATGGCTCATTTTTTTTATCTTCATCACTTAACACACATTTGAACAGCCCCAAGAATGCTAGAACGATTCAAGGTAAATGGAACACAAATCCCTGGGTTCAAGAACAAGAAAGGAATATTAATCTAAAACATAAAAGTTTTTTTTAACTCTGTCATTTTAGATAAGTTCTGAAAAAATTCCTTTACCATAATATAGTAGGGGACAATTTGTTTTAAGATTTCCATAGAAAAAACCTAGGGGCACCGAACTGAGAAAGAAAGAAAACTCCAAGAAAGACCTAGAGATATCTTCATGACTTGGAAGGAAATGTTCTAAAAACAGTTTCAGAAACCAAATACAACAAAGGAATAATACACAAATATAACTAAAGAATTATGTAAGAGCTCTGTTCTTTCCCACATCATAAAAGGCACAAGGTATCAAAAGACAGGTATGTCTAAAGCAACTGAAGAAAATTACCCCAATCTCTTTTTTCAATCTGTACCTGCCCAAGCTTTCAAAACTCTAGAAAAGGAATTACAATACCCCGTCAAAGAGACGGCTGAGCACCACCACCGCCCCCTCCACTGGCTCCAAAGCACTGTATTGGCTTTTTTTAAAAACTGGGTATTAATTCACTCTATAGCTCACATCCAAAAGTTGGGGTTCAACAGCCTTTGACCTCTTGACTTGCAACCTGAGCTTAACCATGTCACCAAATCACCAAGTCGGACCCTTCGTCCCTGCAAAGAAATTGTGACAAACTGCCCAGTGCTGGGTATGGCAGGTGTTTTGGGAAACTCCCACCTCATAACTCACCCTGAAAAACCACCTCGCTAGTTGCCACACACCATTCTGACTCTCCACAATGGTCTTTTTTTTTTTAAATGCTTAATCCCAAAACTGCCTCATGGGACTCTAGGCCGGGAGGGCACCTCCAGACAATGGCTAAGGATGTGGGGAGGTCCTGGGGTGTGTGCACAGCCTCTGAGAGGAGGGAGGAAGAGGCTCCCCTGCCCCGGGCCGCCCTCCCACAGCAGCAAGCTCACGGGCCCCACACCGGCCAGACGACGGCATCGCTATGCTGGTACATTGCGTGGAGGCTGACCTGAGCGGGAGGTGGCACGGGGCTCAGGACGCAGCATTTTAAATGTAACCAAATGAGCATTCTGAAGTGGCAACAGAGCCTGAAGAGACAACAACTAACCTCTCCTCTAAACTGTTCTGTGAGGAAAACAAAATAGATGTGCTTTATTTATTTTGTAGCTGGCATGCTGAGGAAAAGCAACCAGAGGAGTGAAGGGGAAGGGGGAGAGGAACACTTCGGAAGATGAGTGACCTTGAATGGAAGGAGTGTTAGCATTAAAAGGAACAGGCAGAATCAGAGCAATGGGTCAGCTTTAGAATTCAGAGATGCAGCAACGGACTAAGCTTTTTTTTTTTTTTTTTTTTTTTTTTTAAAATTTTTTTTCCATTCCCCCAACAGAGAGAGAGAGAGATCACAAGCAGGCAGAGAGACAGGCGGGGGGTGGGGGGGAGCAGGCTCCCAGCGGAGCCGAGAACCCAATGCGGGGCTCGATCCCAGGACCCCGAGACCATGACCAGAGCTGAAGGCAGAGGCTCAACCCACAGAGCCACCCAGGTGCCCCCGGACTAAGCTTTTATTCTCTGCCTTTTTAACATGCCAAGATCTGTGAAACATGAAATTCTCTCAATTCACAAAAACTATGCTTTGGACCCAAACAAAATCAGAAATCAGCACCAGAGCTGTTAGACCACCACACTCCTGGAATCATCCCCTCCGGACTTCAAAGACACGCTGTGGTGTTTTCTGTTCCAGCAAACAATGAGTTCTCCTAGTTCCGACCTACTCAAATACACGCCCTCCCCAGGGAAGCCCACCATGGGAGGGGGCCATTTATCGGGTTTTCAAGGGCTCTTCAGCAGGAAGAGGAGGAAAGGCAGTGATGTGGGAAAGGCCTTTTGGATGTTTTTCCATTTGCAATCAACCTTGAACGTGCCCTTTTCGCAGCGGAGTAGTCAGATGCTGGCATAGCTTCTTCTGTGTTCTAGTGGTAAAACAGGTTTGTCCCTCTTTGCTAATCTGCTTCCTCAGATTTGCTTGCTACTACTATGTTAGTTCTAAGTTCTTTCTTTTTCTTCTGGTGAGAGATTTTGTTTTCACCTCTCCCAAGGTTACATTCTTTGGAGCCTCAGAAGTACAGCAGACTCAGGATGGCCTTTAAACGTTAACTACCTTTCTAGTTCCTCCATGCTGTGTTGTAACCAACTGTCAAGCACTCTATTAGATGAAAGGAAAAAATTGCCTTTTGTGAATCAGCCAGTGCTGTTGAGCTGGGGTTCTTAAATGGGGGTGACTCTGCCCCCAGGAGACATTCGGTTACGTCTGGAGACACTTTTGATTGCCAAATTGGGGGTGGGTGGCGCTCCTGCTAGCGTCTCATGGTAAAGGCCAGCAATGCTGACCTTCCTACAAGGCCCAGGCCACCCCACAACCGAACTACCTGGTCCAAAATGTTGGAAGTGCCAAGGTTAGGAAACAGTGATTAGCAGCAAGTTCTCCCCTGCACCCTATCCCCCCAGTCAAGAACTCTGTCATCTGATGTTTAGGGCTCCTAACAGATAGCTTATGCTTTTCTCTCCCCTATAAAGGTTGTTTCAGATAAATAGCAAAATCTGACCATTTCACAACAAATGAAAGACTGTGAATTTGACGTGAACAGAAATGACATGAAAGCCATGAATGCTCGCAGACATTTTCTCATATCATGTTGTTAACAGTCCCAGAAAGAAGGGGTTTAGGGCTTCATTTTAATCCTGAGGAGACAGAGGATCCAGATCCTCGGCCATGGTTCCCAGGGAGGAACCAGGCGAGCTGGTGAGGAGAACCCTGATGTCACCCCGCCTGGCATTTTTCAAACCACAGGCTGAGACCCATTTGGTGGGTCATAAAATCAATTTATTGCATCACAATGCACGTTTTTAAAGAAAATGAAATAGGAAGTAGGAAATGATAGTAAGAGTAAAACTGGTTTTGTGAAACTCTCTTTGCCACTTGGCTGTGACCATAAAAGCCAGAAGTCTACAGTCCTGTCCAGGCAAAGGCTGTGCAGACAGGAAAATGGCACCAGAAAGGGGTCGACTTGGCTGTGGTCACCAGTCATTCAGGGGTCTGGGACTAGAGTGGAGCTCTGTTACCAAAGCAGTGCCTTGGCCGGGACCAGGTGCTCGGCCGGGCAAGGCATGGATGAGGAGCTCCCAAGACCAGGAGCAGGCGCCATCCCTTCCCTCCTCGTGACCAGCCATGAAGGTGTGTCCCCTGACGGGAGACTAGAGGGCTGGTGCCCAGCTGTCCCACTCCAACCCAATCCAACCTAGGAGACTTCCCCTTTCAGCCCTCAGTACTTCCTGAACACAATGAGGGGAGGAGCTGATGCTGGTAATGGCCTCTCCCAGAGAATTAATTTTCCGGCTCAATCTACCAACTGAAGCACCAGAGCAGAGAGGACACCTTGGGGACCTTCCGGACCAATGTCTTCTGTTCCCATCTAAGCCAAGTAAGATGCTGAGCTACTGATTCTGAATTTCTGAAAACTCACCTGAGGTCTGCCCCTAATTTTGAAGTGCTCATCTGTAGTCCATAGAAAGAAATTAACTTCAAGGTCACTTGGGGACCTCTTGGGGAAAAAGGTCCCAGAGCCAAGCTGCGTGAATCCTCACCTCCCCCCACCACAGCAGCTACTGCTACAGTTCAAGAGACCTGCTGAAGAGGGCAGGAAAGTCATCATTTAGAAGGGATCTTAGAAAACAGCCTTTGTTCCAAGAATCAGTTAAACTTCTATTTTTTAACTTTCACGGCTCTTTAGTTGAGGCAATATGCTCAAAACTGGAGACGAGAGATTTCTGTGAGCAGAGGTTCCTCTCAGCTCATTCTCCATCCTGGTTAAAAGCAGCCCCACATATGGTTAGTAGTTTCATAGCTCAGGATGTAAAAGATGGGGGACTCCTGTACTCAGGGTTACTTTCCAGGCTAAGAAAGGCAAACACTCCCCCACCACCGCCCCATGTTTCAGGTGGTGGCAATGAGAAGGGGCAGGCAAGGCACAAAATGACCTAGGAGGACACGTGGGACTCTGCCCAGCTTCTGGTAACATTTGTCCTCCAGCACTCTTCCTGTAAGCCTGGGAGCACGTGGCATCCCTCCCACGCCATGGGTGACACGCAGGCACCAGGAAGCCAGGGGGCCCATAACCTGGACTGGCATGCAGAAGGCGGACACCCACCCAAGGGACATGCAGCACATCGTGAGCAGCCGCAGCCTGGGTGCCACATGCCGAAATCCTGACCTGCAGGCCTGACGCTCTGCAAACACAGCTGCAGCCCTGAAGAAAGAGCCGATCCAGACACTGAGCTACCTAGAGAATCATTAAAAATAAAACTCCCAGTGGGACTGCACGAGCCTGCCCATACAGAGAAGGGAGGAGGGAAGGGCCCAGAGGGTGAGAGCACAGAAGGTGAAGCAGCCGCCGGACAGACGGCCCTGATTCACGGCAGGACAGGCCTCTCACACAGCTGAGCATACTCGGGTGGGACGCATCGAGAACGTGTTGCTCTGAAAGCAAAGGAGCGCTGCAGCCCCCCAAGCAGGCTGGGCCGCAGGCAGCTGGAGACTCCGCTTCAGTGAGCCGCGGCGACGCGGTGGCCATTCGAGGACAGTAAGGACAGCCTTTCCGTACACCTTGGAGACATGGGGAAACTACACTCCCTGCTCTGTGCTGGAGAGCCCTGTCGTCTCTGGGGCTGAAGTCTTGGTCCCAAGTCCCAGCACCCTGAACAAAGAGCAGCAGGGCCATAACTCACACTGCTCCTTGCCAGGAAAGTCACTCCAGAGCCTTTTCCCACAGGCGTGCTCCAGACACAGCCTGCCACACTCCAGTAAATTCAGCCAGCTTTCCGAAGACTGTTATTTACGACATATTTCAAAGCTCTGATAATGACTGAAAGGGACGATCCTTACTTATTTAGGTCAAGGACAAGCACCGAGAATAAAGCCAGAATCCTCCAGACCTTCCCATCAAATAATAATTCACCCATGCAATGTACTGTCACTTAAAATAAAGGCAGATGGTTATTCAACTAAATTCCTACTAATCAATGTCACAAGAAATCACACTTAACTAATAAAGTTTCTAGAAAACAGCCTGCTTGGCCAAAATCTTGTTGCTTTTCTGGTTCTGAGTGACATTTCAAGGAAACTTCACAGTGAGACGAGCTGTCAGTGTAACTAACTCCATGCCAGGACCTCAGAGAACCTAGGAAGGGGGCCGGGTGGAGGCCCACTGTTAGAAAAAAATCCCAACTGCATATGCCACGGCCTCAAGGCTCTCCTCGATCTGGCCCCCAGCCCACCCCTGACTTCAACCCAGCAGGCCCCAGAGCAGGGGTCAACCAACTCCAGATAAAGCAGACCAATCAGCCCGCAGCTAGGAGTGCTGTGATTCTTTAAAAAAGAGTTTTATTTAAAAGGAACAACAAGGGGGTAAAACAGGGTCTTGAGCCTCGCAGCTTCCAGGCACAGAGTGACAGGTGCCGGCGCCTGCTCTGATCCACCTGCCCTCGCCTGTCCGCTGCCGGTCACAGGGGCCTGGCATTTCAGAAGAATTCAGCTCTGATTAAAACATAACCTCATGCCTATAAATAAAATGTCTTTTACACACTAATTAAAAATAACAGGCTGGCATTTGGAAACTCCCATAAACAAAAATATAAGAGTTGAAATAAAGAGCAACAGTAGACTGTTTGATCTAAGCTCAGGTGGGTAAAAAGCCACATGTGTCTTCTCTGAAGTTTTTCCATTAACTCCTGAATTTACGGGGCTTTAAAATGGGGAACAATGTCCATCTTACCTTTTAATTTAACAATGTCACAGTGAGCTTTTCCCGATTTACTCCATTTTAGTGACTGTGTAAGTTTTCATAGTTAACCCAACATACATGAAATATTTCAAAATTGTAATTCATAAGAAGAAATTATGAAATAATTTGTTTTGTACACCATGTCTTCAATATCCACGATGCCTCTCACACTCGCGGCTCATCTCAACTCACGACAGCCACGGATCACACACTCAAGAGCCGCGTGTCCCCAACAGGCTGCCACTGGGCCCTGGACAGGTCTCAAATGTTCAGTCACTTCAACCGAACACAAACCAAACTTGCTTGCATTTTAAAGGAGTTTTATATAAAAGAGTTATTCATGCTGTGACCATGTGCTTGTCTTTTACTTCAGATGACTTAATACAATAAATATTTACTATTTTATGTATATAAAAACTCCTGGAATTCATCTTGGGATTCACACCACATTCTTCACAATAAGCTAAAAGATACTACGAACCACATCACATTGCTTTCCCACAAGCATCCAGTTTTGCTTTTCAAACCATGGCTGTTAGACTTAGTTCTCATTTCCTTTACACATGGCTCCTTTCCTGTCCTAACTGAATGCAACCAGGAAGTTCTGGCACATCTGAGCCGAGTTTCCTTAATGTGCAGCAGGATGGCGTGACCATGCACAGAACGACCCGCCTGAGTCTGTAATTCAAAAACACTCCACCCTGTCTGCTCATTCCTTTAGGAGACTTATGTCTGACTTTAGGATTTAAGGAGTAAAAGGGAAAAATCTCAGGACCTCAAGAGACCCTAGTGACAGCCAGGATCAGAGGCCCCTCCCAGAGTGAGCACAACCAGGGAGCAGTTCACACTCTGCTCACTGAAATTAGTACCTGCTCCGCACTCAGGAGCGCACAGCACGGACACTGCTAAGGGAAAACAGCAGTTTCGACAGCCTGGGAGGCAATGGGACCCTCAATGGTCACCAACAGCAGGGGCCACCGTCTAAACCCCAAGGGCCATCCTGGTTACCTCTGCGTCCTGTTGGGGGAGGTGGTACGTCTTCTCGAGGCTGTGCAGAGTTCGGGCGGTCAGAGTCTTCTGCTCCAAGAGATGCTCCAGAAGCAAGACGAGCTGGTCTGGGAGGAGCTGAGGGCAAAAGCAAAAAGTCTGTGAAAAGACTAGAGACTTGTCCTTGGTAAAACCTCAGGGCTTACACCATATCCCCAAAGACACTGCACTCTGGGGCCTGATTAAGCCCCATTCTCCATGGCTTTTCAGGTCAGTTCTATATTTAGAGCAGATCAAAAGATCCAATGTTTATCTTTTTATTTTTAGGTTGTACAATGTGTTTTAACGTGTGCAACATGATGACTGAATATACG
>NW_019154179.1:534224-608431 GCF_002288905.1 Enhydra lutris kenyoni | reverse complement strand
TATGTGCTGTGAAATGATAAAAACTGTACTTAACTTCATAAAACATTATCATGGTTCATTAGAGTTCTTTCTTTATGGCATGTAAATGCCAAAAAATACCATTTCACGCAGATAAAGATTCAAGAAGCCATCTGATCTTAAGTGAACACATGGAAAAGTAAGAAGCAGTTTTCAGATTTCCTGTACCACCTAAGCCTTGCAAGTGTACACCAAGAAATAAAGGGCACATGGCGAAACAAGAACCAGTCTCACAATCCCTTCATTATAAAAATTTAAAATGACTGTACAGGTGATTTTATACATGTGTGTTATGTGCTGTGAAATGATAAAAACTGTACTTAACTTCATAAAACATTATCATGGTTCATTAGAGTTCTTTCTTTATGGCATGTAAATGCCAAAAAATACCATTTCACGCAGATAAAGATTCAAGAAGCCATCTGATCTTAAGTGAACACATGGAAAAGTAAGAAGCAGTTTTCAGATTTCCTGTACCACCTAAGCCTTGCAAGTGTACACCAAGAAATAAAGGGCACATGGCGAAACAAGAACCAGTCTCACAATCCCTTCATTATAAAAATTTAAAATGACTGTACAGGTGATTTTATACATGTGTGTTATGTATAATCTCACACACACAAGGCACAAGGTCACTCTTCTTACTCTTGCGTTTTCATACAGTCAAAAAATGGTGTTTATTACTTTAAGGCAAAGAGAGGAAGATATTTTCATAGGACATAAAAAACAACGAAGATTTATGAGCCAACAGTATTTCTGAAATCCAAGAACTTAAAATGTCTTATTCACTACTGAACTGGGATCAGCCCCGACCACAGGGCAGTGCTCAAATAAACTATAAATGGAGGAAAAAACAAATTTAAGATACATTTTGTGGGAACTGTAGAAACTGAAAAATATTTATTCTGAAATCAAGGTTTTAAAATTATGACTCTGAATTCCATTATTCTCTACATTTAGCTTTTTCTCCATCCCTGCTTATGACAAGATAGTCCCTATCCGATAACTCGATTTTACAGGTCTAGAAGTCAATCCTCCATCAACAGAACATTCATACCACCTGGACTTTAATCCCCACGTTGTCACTTCAAAAGAAAACTTAAGAATCACTGGCTTCTCTTGCTACCTTCTCTACCTTTTGGCCCCCAAGTGTGCACTCTGCCCCACCCCCATTTCCAAACACACACACACACAAACACTTCCCATCACACACGGAGGAAAGCGGAGTAGAGAGCACGCACAATATTCACCAGGCACTTTCACAGTGAAAGCATTTCTTGTGCTTTCTCACAGTGGCCTTCTAAACGCTAGTAAAACTGCTTTCCTAGAGACAAACATGGATGTACATCACTTGATTCCTGGGCATTTTTATAACATCACTTCATTCCCCTTAGAGTCAATGCTGTGGATCCTCTCTCAGGTTAACAAGGCTGAAACAAGGTGTCTTCAGCAGAAATAGAGGGTTACAACCAGCACGGACCCGTGAGAAGGACTCAAAGAACAGCTAACACCTCATTTTCTTTCCATTGTTAAGTCATGTGCCTTTAAGACGTTTGAAGGTATCAAATTACTATGTAACAACCAGTAACAAAAATGCCAGTTTTTCATTTTTTATAGTTTCCGACACATGAGGCTTTTATATTTTCAAAAATATAAAAACAGCCCAAATCCAGGGCTCTAGGGAGCCTCCAGGGAACCTCCTCTCTGTCCACACCACGAGCAATCTCCTCAGGCCCTGCCTGGAGCCCAGGCTGCCTCAGCCCTCCTTCCCACCCACAGCATCCTGCGGCCTCCCTCTCCGGATCTTTCTTACATTCCAAGAGGGGCATTTCTCTGGTGGAGGCTCATCCTTCAGCCCCGGCCTTAATACACCCCTCAGGTGCCCTTAGATCACTCCCCAACTGTCCTCCTGCACTTGAGCCCTCTTCAGAGCCGGACTTTCTCCCCCATCACGGTCTCTCACACCTCACCATGGCCCTTTATAAAGTGTGTCCCAGTTGCCCCCAGCAGGTGGTGGCCTGGCTTCTGCCTCTGCAGGGGCTGTGGAGGGGAGAGCCCCCGAGGAGTCAGGCCCATTCAGCCCTACCTACACTGTGACGCCCTAACAGGCGCTCTCAAAACTGGTGCCCAGCACTTCTGCAGCTAGCCAGCCCCAGGAGTAAGCGCTGGACATCGAGGCCACTCTAGATCCAGGAAGCTGGCCTCTGGGTAAGAGCCCACCCGACAGAACACAGAACCCCCATCAGCTGGGGGCACAGGCCCTGCTGGCTAACTAAACCCAGCACGAACCGGCCCTGCCAACCTGCGGAGTTACAGGGAAGGAAGGAGCAGGAAGGAAAGCATCTCCCTATTACGTGTATGCACTTAACAAAGAAGCCTATTGTTACAACTAAAGTTTAGGACTTGCTTTAAACTAGAGACCCAAGGAGGGAAGAAGCCCTTGAGTAAGCTGATTCACCTGGTCCTTAACTTACAACTGGGTTTAATCAACAAACACAACTCCAGCTTAAAACCAAAGAATTACTAGCTTGTGAACCAATCAAGATGTCCGGATTCATACTTTTATATCCTGAAGTTTTCTTCTGAGCAGAAAGGTCACACATCCTCACAGAGAAACACAACCAAAGGATCACTGAAGACCTTTGTCCTTTTCAAATTTTCCACAATGGAAAAATATTTAAAGCCAAGCCCCCTGCCTGAAGAGGGACAGCGGAGATGGATGGCAGGGGGTCAAACCCTTAGGGCTCTTGAACACGTTTTATTTACTCTAACAGGAGAGGCAGACAGCAAGCCACACGCCCCGCCAGAGAGCCCCCTGACCCCGGCAGTGCTGCTGGAGGGTCGGCCTGTTCCGCCTGTTCAGGGCAGGCAGAAGGCAACGAGGACCCACACAGAGGCCTGAGACCATTTCTCTGGAAGGAATGCCGGGAGTTCTGCTAGTCCTATGCTTCAGAGCAGGCCTGCAGAAATGCTTCTCTCTTAGTAAACAACCTGTAGCCATCTGGCTTCCAACTGCAACTCTTCCAATTTACCAGGAAAAATGCAGTTTCTAAACAATGAGGAAAGTAGAGAAAATCAGCGATCAAATGCTATTTTAGTACACAGACAATAAAACTGATTCAGTAGCTTCATTCACAAATAAGTAAACACATATTTTTTTACATGACATTACAGACCCTGAAAAAAGAGGATATGAAAGCAAAAATGTGGTAAGCAACTCCCTTTAATACAGTACATTTCTCTTATAAAATAAACATTTACTCCCTGTAAAGCCACCCTACGATGAAAAAGTACTATGTAATACACCAAAATGTTCGCACAGCAGCAGAGAGTGAGCGTACACCAGCGAACGTGCTCAAAATGTGGTCCTGGGCAACCCCCACCCCCGCGCCAGCAGCTGGCACCGCGGCGACGGGAAATGCGTGGGTCAGTCCTCTCCCACCCACATAGGAATCAAATTAAATTTCACATGACTTCTAGGCCAACTGTGTTTTAATGCAACAGTACTGAGAGCTTCCGTCACACTATGGGGTGATTAAGAAAAATAAAGTGCGCGTCTCAGAACGTTATCTCCTGAGAAAGCAGCTCCTCCGAACAGTATTCGAGAACCTGCCTTTCTTCCTGAGGGTCTGATGTGCTCGCACCCGCAGTCTCACAGTGACAGGAATAGAAGGTCCCTTCCTTTGCACAGACAAGGACTTCATGATGGGGTGATTTTTTCCATAGGGAAACCACATGGCATTTTATGAATTCATCTGCCTCAGAAACTTAGACAAATAAGACAACGGGGTGCCAAAGCCATGTGTGTACTGTGTGCGTGAAAGAGAACTTCAAGGACTGTAAAACTTACTTAAATAAAAAACGTAAAATGCTAAAGGGGGTCAGTCAATACAAATGCTGTTTGTTCAGGATTTAGAAGTCTGCACTCTTGCTTTGAAGAGGGAGGATTCCAGAGTTGCGAATTACCCAGAATCATACAAAAAAGAAAGAAGTCTACCTGGTATTTTCCCCAGTCAACTGAAGAGCTGAGGGAAGCCACACAACTCTGAATGGTTTTTTAAAGAGTTTCCACACAGGCTCTTGGAAAGAAAATATGAATTTTCCAAACCCACCCTCCTAGTCTACAAGCAGCACAAAGCAAACAAGCCCTGACTCTTCCAGATGCCCCTCACCGCTGTCAGAGGGGCATCACTCACTCCCGGCTCCCAGAGGACCACCCACACAACTGAGCCCCTCCACCATGTCTGCCATTAGCAGGACGCAGTACAGGCCAGCTCGCTGCCTGGATCAGAAAATGTCACCAACACGTCCCACCACTGACCTTCCAAAGGCAGGAACCGACTCGAAGAATGCGGTGCCACCACTGCCTGCAGCCCTTCAGGAGGAGGGCGCCTCCCCTCGGGGCCCAGGCCGCCCGCACGGAAGAAGTCTCCGAGAGGCTCCCAGACGGGGAATGAGCCTGGGACTGAGGCAGCCACCGACTGACGGTGGCGTGAGTTCTATTATTACCCCATTATCACTCTGGATCTGTGCCTAAATGAAGCCTGCTTCCTCCCTGCTGCCATTTCCTTTTATCCTGGCTGGAGACTAAAAGCGGATCAATGGGGGCAATACATATGATGTCACTTCAATTTACAGCAACAGCCTCCCTCCTTCAGTCTGTCTGAAATACACAGAAAGATCAATTCTTCCCAAAAATGGTTAAAAAATGCTTAGGGAGCATTCTTCTTCCAGAAAAGCATTCTCTGCTATATTTGTCTATGTTACTACGGCAGGAACTGTTTACACTGAACAAAAACAGAAGAAATGGGGGAGGGAGAAAAATCTCAAATTCTCCTGTATGCTGGAGACTTGCTGGCTGAAATTCAACAGGAGCAGGGTCCAAACCAGAACTGAAGCAGCTGACCTTTCAAAGTCACAGGCTTTCAGGTGTAGAGGCACAAGAGAGACAGCAGTTCTGTGCCCTTCGGATTAAAAAGGTAATCCCATAAATATAAAAAGACTTTTCTAGAAAATTTCCCCAAAGTCGAATAAATTCCTTTCTGCTCTTCCCAGAAAACACACACGACACCATACAGCCTCAGGTGCCCCCCCAGGCCACAGTGCGAGAACAGACAGTGCCCCTTCGTGTACTCTTCTCATTATGGGCAACAGGAACGGACTACAGGATACAAGGTCAAGCCTTAACAGATCATCTTTCAGACGGTGCTCTGACCCAAAATAAAACAAAATAAGTAAAAACCTTTAAGTTATATAAATTTTTGTATCATGACTTTTGAAAATGGGATATAATTACAATATAATTTAAAATATTCCTCAAAACATAGGAATTCTCCTTCCTTACAACCCCAGAACGCTGGTGAAGCTGACCTTCCAGACCCCAAACACCAGCCAGGACTATGGTCTTCACGTTGATGTCAGAATATGATCTTTCGTCATCTGTCATTTTCCTAATGATAAATGTTTTTAAGTGGCAAAAATTAAATTACTTAATATGTACACAGACAAGTGTATGCCTAAGAGCTGTTGTCAACTAAGGTATCATGATATAACTAAAATATTCTTGGTTTAAACTCAGTAATTTGTATAGAGAAAAAAGTAATTGGTTTGAGTTGCTACTGAAAACGAACTAAAAGCAAAACTTACAAAAGAACAATCAATCCCTACATGCTAACACAAAAACTTAATACACTTTAAAGAACTGCCAAATTTAAGAAAAGTCGTCCCAGGTCTTCTTGTATTTTGGGGGCACAAACTCCATTTACCAACAAATGAAAGTCACCAAATAAAATAATTAAGAGTGAAAATAATTTCCTTCAAAATACAGAAAGCAATCAACAGACATACTTAGCCAGCACAGTCCTTTGTGATTTATCAAACATCTTTAAGGATTATGTCTGTAGTCAAATTTTAGTAGGAAAATTCAAGCAGAAGCAAATATTCATATAATTCATTTCACAGGGGAAAAAAAACTGCAAAACATTTTGGAAAACAAAAATATAGTAAACTCCCCTTGCACACATTTCTCGCCATCTTACCATACTACAGAAATAGCTCCCCCTCATTTTTTTAATAGCTATGTAGTATTCCATTATGTGGTTCCATACCTTGGCTACAATCTGACATACAAAACCAGTTGACAGTTTTCACAATAAAGGTATACACATGCTGGATTTATGGGGCCATAAATTAGTATGCAACTAGAATTTTGAGTTAGAAAATATTATAGTTATAAGTTAGGAACTCCAGCTCATAAGACATATACTCTTA
The DNA here is from genome assembly GCF_002288905.1 of Enhydra lutris kenyoni. Classification (NCBI taxonomy): domain Eukaryota; kingdom Metazoa; phylum Chordata; class Mammalia; order Carnivora; family Mustelidae; genus Enhydra; species Enhydra lutris. Next base: position 602,143 of record NW_019154179.1, on the reverse strand, counting down.
TTCAAGATAAATACATCAGAATTATAGGCAATATTATTGTCTATAATATAATAATTAATATTGTCTATTAACACATCAGAATTATAGACAATACTATTTTTTTAAATCATGTCAAAAACATTTCCCAATAATTTACTTAATAAAGAGAAGATCTACTTTATGAAGAAATTCAATACTGCAATCTAATTTAAGCACTGAAATATAGACAGTATTATTAATTCTAAGATTCCTGTTAGAAAAAAACCTGCAAACCAAGAAAAGTTAGAAGTACTCTCTGGTACTTGCAAGCATTCCAAATTCTTTAGAAAGTCTTAAACAAGCCTGACATTGAGCATGCCATTGTTGTCATGGCAGAGTGAATGGACTGATCACTTAGGAATTTATAGGTTTTTTTTCTTCATGAGTGATGATTTTCTTGAGAAGCATAAAATTCAGATCAGGAATTGTGTCCCTTTGGCCCCTTTGGCTATTGTTCTGACAGGTTGCTGGGTAAGCGAAACAGACACAAAGATCCTAAGTACTCTGGTAAAATTCTGGGAATTTCCAACGTGAGTGTTTACAAAGATTTATGTTCCAAAATGTATCACGATATAAACCATTAATGTACACATGGCCATAAAAGCTGACAAGAGGGTTGTATTTTACATGTACTTTAAATAACGGGCTTTGTGTCAGCATATAGTTTGGTTAATACTTCTACAAAAGTTGGGGAAATTAAGTTAGCAGATGAAATTGTGACCCTTATATAATGTGAAAACATGAGGATGATCGATGCGCCAGTCAGTTATATCAGAATCCTCTCTGCTAATGACGGTTGTTGGTTTTAGTCTCTGTGGTGTCACTTTTGGAAGTACTGCGACCAACCCAGGGCTCAAAAGTAGAGGACACGAGCTGCCTGGTCTTTTCCTTTTTTCCTGCCTCCAACTGTAAACTATTTTTCTTAAATCACGTCAAAAACATTTCCCAATAACTTACTTAATAAAGAGAAGATCTACTTTATGAAGAAATTCAATACTGCAATCTAATTTAAGCACTGAAATGTGTAAATGATTAAAGCACGTGCTCTAACGAAGTGCTGAGCTAGCACCTGGCAACTAGGCGGGCTTCTGTGAAGAGGCCTAGTTAGTACGGACAGAGTCTCTAGCACCAGTGTCATAAGAAACCTGTCAGCATCTCTCTAGTCTTAGAACAACAATACCTGAAAATAACACAGGTCTCAAAAGTTCAGATTTCCATGCTTCTCCATAAAGATGCTAACACCATCAGATAGAAGACATTAGTTCTGTGCACACAACGCTCAAACATTGCTATAAATCCTACATTTTCTGAATGCTTTGCATATATAAAGCATTGCATCAAACAGCTGCATCCTCAGATTTTTATGTTATCACTTACAATATAAATGAACTATCAAATATTTTCAGTTTTTTCCAAGAGGGAAAAAAAAAAAACCAGTAAACTGTAACTTCATTAAAATTCAGAATTTTCCTTTCTTTCTCTAACTTCCTATATTACCCCCCCAAATATCAAAATCATAGTCTGTGCGGCATTATTACAAATTAAACACTTGAGTCAATAACCGTATCAAATTTAGATTCCCCTCTGTAATATCTGGGTGAATATATTTCATGTAGCCCTATGTCCCTGGTAAAGAGTGAGCTACAGAACATACACAAAAGGTGTTCATAAGCACAAATATATAACCCTTAGGAACATTTAGTCTAAAAACATACTTTTCCCTCTAAACAACTAGTGAACAAATGGGAAAAACACAAAAACAAAACGAAGCTCTTATTGAAAATACACTCTTCAGTATCTTATGGACAAAAACAGGATCCTCTTAAGTGGAAACAAAGAACAGAGTTCAAATAAAACTATACTGTAACTTCTGGAAAAAGTTTAAGGTAACTCCTTATAGACTGTAACCCAACAGTGCCCACTTCTTGTGCCATTTACCCCTTGTCTGACATTCACATGTTTATCAAATTCAAACAAAGGAACTAATGTCCAATACAGCAGGTGTTGTAATACAGTAAGAATGACTGCAAGAACAGTCGGCAATCAACGATTTGCCAATTTAAATCTATTACAAGAAAACTTATAGCTACAAATGAAAATTCAAGCCAGAAGGGATTCTCACTTCTCAACTAAAACAAATCCAAAAACTATACACATTTAAATACATCAATTTAAAAAGTTTTATAAGCATTCTAATAACAGATGTGGTAGAGAGTTCTTATTTTAAAAGCTAATGGTAAATTAACTGAAATGCCTCTGCAATTGTAATCAACTGTATTTAACGAAATGACGGCTCTGTGAGGTCTTTAAAGCACTAATAACATTTTAAGTCCGGTTGTACCAGGAGCTGCAACAACCCATCCGGCTTTAAGTGCAAAAACTTCATAGTACCTCTAAGAGAGACCTGCCCTTTGCTTTCCAGAGTCTCCTTGTTAAAACTTGGTATTCAAGATTAAATTTTTTCAAATTATCGAAATTACCTGCTAAAAAGAAAGTAAGCCACAAAAGCATTTTAGACAATGGTCCTAAAAAGATTGTAAGGTGAGAAAAAGACCAGAAACAGGAGGAAGGAGAAACCAAGTCAATCACTGGCCTCGGCGTGGACACGGACTCAGGCACAGATGGACATGGACACACACACACACACACTCACACACACACACACACACACACACACTCGACGTGTTTTTAAATGCAAAACATAATTTATAAACAAATTTCATTCTTGGGTGTCTACTCTGGCCTAGAATGCTGACATTCCATCACTCCTGATTCCCACCCTTTCTTCTTCACAGGGGCATAGTCAAAACAACAAGAACATCTTTGGGTTAGACTTTATTTTCTAATATTCTTTCTATATTTTCTACCAAATCCAAACCAAGCATGACTTTAGCCACATGTCTAAAATGTGTTGTGGTTTCTATCATAATGCTGACAAGGAGAAATACCCCTAAATACATGTATAGTCAACCACAACTAAGGAGGTATGGTGGGGGTAGGGCAGACGAGGGTGAGGAGTCAAGCTGCATGAGTGACTGTGGGCAATAAAACAATAAAGTTGTGTTTACTTAATAAATATACGTTGAGAGTGTGGTTCCACTGACTGTCCAACGGCTGGGGATTATTTCACAGAACTGAATATATATAAAGCACATGAGTCACATTTCGCTCAAATTCTGCACACTTCTGGATTCGAGTCCAGAATTCGAGACAATTTATATCCAGGATTAACTCTGGAAAGTTTCATGAGGAACAAAGCAAAGGATTAACTTGGGAAGGGTCACTCTGACACTTACAGTAATTCGGATTATTGAAAAAGATGTGGATTTAAGAACTTCAGGAGAAAGAAAGGTAGGGAACAAGTTTCACGTACTTTCAAAAAATGTTTGCTCCATTTTCAACTTCTTCTCTCTCCTTTACCTCAACACCAGCTCACCTGAAGGGAATGAAAGCTCCTACTGGGCCAGCATTCTGTATGAAGAGAAGTGGCTGCCTTGTGGATTCACATCATGTGAAAAGGCAAAACAGGTGAACAAAAATGGAATAAAACCACACAGACATGTTCAAGGCCAGATATGCTTACTCCCAAGTTGCGTGCTACGTACAAATGGTTGAATAATTCACGAATTAATGTACTTCCCACCGTGACAGACTCTATTCCCAGCTAAAGAAGTAAACTAAAATAGTAAGTTTTATAAAAATATTCTTTGGGAGTGAAATGTCCACATTATTGCTAGAAGAGTTCATACATTATTCTACTGTGAGCTCCAGCTGGGACTCACGGCCTGTAGCAGCCTGAAGCTGATAGAGTAACAGGAGATATGAAATGCGGCCTTGTTTGCTGCCATGGAAATATTTTCTCATCTGAATTCAAGTACTTGAAAGTCAATCCAACAGAAGTAAGTCTTCAAAGATGCAAACACATGGTTACTAACTACGGATCTAAAAATTTATGCATCTAAAATCCTAAAACTGCTAACTATGGATCTAAAATCCTGGTAGGTCAGAGACCTACTAACACTTTTCTAAGAGATGTAAGCACAAACATGACTAAACCCATATGTGCTTTCTAGGAGCAATCTAAAATCTCAAGGATGTGCATGTTATTCCTAACAGATTCCTAAAGAAATTTCACAAAAATTGTAGTTAAGTTTTAGCAATTAATTTTATATCTTCCTTTATGTATGTATAATGTGCTTATGTAAAAAATTAACAGCACAGAACTTCTGAAAGTTACAGGAAATGTTAAGACGTTTCTAAGTTTTCTGCTCATTCAATTTTAATGGAGAATAGTCCACTGGAAAAAGCAAACTTTCCCTCCCCTCAGTATCCCGAATCATCTGTGTAAATTAACTTGAAATTTATCTTTACCAAAAAAAGGGGGGGGGGAGAGTAATGAAATATAGTTTCCATTATACAAATCTTTAAATTTTTTTAATTAAAACTAAAAAGTACTTTTAAAAATGGTACTTTCTACATTTTAACAAAATTTTTGCTATTTTGCTTTTACAATATATCAAAGTTAAAGCACACCTATTATAATCTATACATTCTATACCAAAGTGAAGCTTGATTTATTTAAAATAAATAAACTTGAAAAACCAGTGATCATGGATTCCCCCCAAAATGAAAAATGGATACCCAGATTTTAAAACGACTGAAGGCAATCTCACAGGTTGAGAACCACATCACTGATCTCACAATGTAGGGTTTTGACTCATCTGGAAACCTTGTAATAGTTGAGACAAAAAACGAAGAGGCTACTCCATCACGGGTAAGCCAAACAAACTTCTCTTTAGAGTCAAAGTTTAAAATGCAGCTTTTCTTTCTTTTTTTTTTTTTTTTTTTTTTGCTTTGTCTTGGTTAGCTGTCCGGCAGTAAGTCTACATGTCTACGTTTCCATCCAAGAACGTTCTTGCTAGGGAGGAATTATGACCAACGACCAGAACCCCTCTAGTTCAGCACACACCCTTAGGACAGCAGTTCCCTAGAGAGTTCTCTAAAGTTACTCTGTGCAATATTTCTAAAGGCGGCTCCAGCTAGAAGCAGTAATTTTTGTTGTTCTTTCCTGATGGGTTTGTCCTTTAAACGAGCTTTCTTGTGCGCCTTCAGAACCACTTGTTTACCTGGTCTTTTTCCTTGAAGGCTTGGTCAATACAACACGACCAAAATTACAACATCGACGCCCAGGCCCTCGAACACACTCTGCAAGTTAAACTCTTGACAACAACTACAAAAGCGTGGAAACAAAGGCAACAGCCCGTCGGAAGCACCCTATAGTATTTCCGAAAGCAACGAGAGCCCCCATTCACATCAAATGGTATCACCACGGCACTAGGAACGCAAACTCCACGGAACGGGCTGTTAGCTATGAGCAAATAAGGAAGGGCAGGATTAAGAAGCAGAACGAATAACAGTGAACCAAACTTGGCTTTCCCTCCCGCTAAAGCTCATTTGGTGCAAATACTGAGGTTCAAAGGAAGAAAACGAGAAAAGGATTCGGTAGACAGAGAAGAAACCACTCGAATTCCCCCTAACGAACACCAGCTGACGGCCCCGGGCCCCCGCAGCTGTCAGACGCGGAGGGCTGCGTGAGGCGGGTGGAGCCGTCTACCCGGAGGGGAAAACGTCTTACTTACCGAGGTTCCCATCGGGGCGCGCGCGGGCCGGAGCCTGAAGTCCGCCCGGCCCAGGCGCGGCGCCGCCTGATATCTCCCGCGGCCGCCCCGCGCGCCGCCTCCTCCTCCCCGGCCAATCCCCGGAGAGGCCGCCCGCCACGCCGCGCCCCGCCCCGCCCCACCCCACGCGGCTAGAGGCGCCCGCGTTCCCAGCGTGCGGCGCCCCGGCCCGGCCACACCCCTGGCCCCCACCCCGCCCCGCCAGTCAGCTCCCACCCGGTAATTACTCTAATTAGAAGTCTTAGTCTCAGCAGTTAAACAATGTAAGAACCAGTCCCAACACAGCCTGCAATTCAAGTGGCTTTGAGAACAAAGGCAATCACAGCTGTAGCAATTTTTCCTCTAATTTATAGAATGTGAAGACTTTCTCTCACTGCATGTTGTACTTAAAAAAAAAAAGTTTAACCTCTGTTATACATGCTCTGTTATACATCCTTTCACAAAGGATATCAGCATTTCTGTGGAAAAACACCAGCACACACCAGCTACATGTAACAAAGAAAAAAGAAAACCACCCTTTCAAAAAAAAAGAAAAAAATTTTTTAAACTTTTAAGTTTGGTCCCTCCTGCAGTACGAATATTCCTGGACCACTTGGCGGAAAGATGCAAGATGAACAGAGATGTGGGAGGACTGTTTTCTTACAGTTTATAGACTATGTGAATAAAAGGGAAACACACTACCCGGGGCATCTTTCTAGTAACCAATCTGCGCAATTCTTAACTAGCATGGGTGGAGGTTGCTAATTGTTCACACTAACATCAGCTGAATGATTACCTGCCAGTCCAAGAAGGAAAACACCACAAGCGAGCACTCAAGTTTCCTGGGTGCAAGAACAGCTTTAATGCCTAACGATTTGCATCTTCACAGAAACAATCAGAGTATTTCAACAGCACACAAGAGGCCAGTCTTTTTTCCAAGACTCTTACAGCAATCCCAGTCGATAAAGGTCACCAGAATAGATTTCAACAAAATCAAATTGCAACCACCACCACCCAGAATAGCTATTTCAAAGATTTGGGGAAATTTACTTCTCAGGAATAAGGCATTTCTTGAAGACATACACTTCACAATAAAACCAGTAAGATAAATATGTTCCCAAACCCAAGGAACCCTCAGGAAGGGATGTGATCCAGTCTGTTTTCCCTAGAAAATTATAATAGTCCACTCACAGCTCTTTTGGGTATGAAACTCTTTGTTCTAATTTTAAATGTATACTGGAATTTTCAGGATGAGTAAAATTATAACCATAAAATATGTGTTAGAAAAATAAACCATCAAAAACAAAGAAGTCCTTTCTTACTTTATTGTCCAGTACTGGCTTGATCTTTAAAGCAATATGCATCCATTTTAGAAGAATCACTCAACACTCAAAAGTTTATGTGAAAGAGTAAAAAAAAAAAAAAAAAAAAAAAAGGCAATGAACTACTTAAGTACAGAAATAAAAACAACCATTACATAAATGTTGCACAAAACAGGTTACATGTCTTATACATCTCCTCCCCTTTCAGTATATTTTTCCACAAACACAGATTTTAAGTTTTTCAAAATTTCAGTAGTATAGTGTTCAGTCCCACTCCGTGCACTTACTAGGATATGCCTGAAAATTTCTCCATTTTCAAATGAAGGAAATCTTAACTGTTCATGTTATGAAAAATGAATTTAGTACTACCTTAGTTTGTTACAAATGCGATTTTTGTTTAGCAGCTGTTTGCCTTTCCAGATGTTAACAGGACAAATATCTGAACACAATTTAGTTCTGCTGTAGTAACCACTTAAAAAGTCAATCTCTTAACAAGAAAATCAACTAATTTCAAGTTAAAACAAGGAAATCAACTGATTTCAGGTTAAAACAAGTAGAGAAAGAAAGAAAACCAAATGGAAACACTTTCAAATGTTAATGTATCTAACTCTTTTAAAAGGTTAAAGCCCGGAAAATAAGATATTCTTAAATGCTTAAATTAAGAAGACCAGGTGCCTGAGACATAAACGTAGAGAAAGGACTTCCCAACACTTGTTCTGCAGATAAACAGAGCAAGCAATTGAGAACACACGGAAAAACCTCCTCCAGAGAAAATAGTATTTCCCCCAAACCTATCCTTCCAAAATTCCCCACTAACTCAACATCTAAATCTTCAAATGGCTTTAAAGTTTTCTTGGCTAAGTTAATCTCTTTGTGTACAAGACAAGACAGCTCCCTTTAAATGTTAAGAACATTAATAAGCTTTATGCATGTTTTCAAATGTATAAGAACACAAAAATTCAGTGTAGCTCTTAAAAAAGTTTCAGTATGAAAAATCCATGTTATGTTCCTTCAGATAATAAACAACAAATATTCTTCAATGACAATCAGACAAGAATAAAGAAATTTTTAAAAAATACCAAAATGCCTTGTAAGAGTTAACATCTAACAGCCAAGCACCCATGCTGCTATCCGCCTCATCCCGGACACAAACTTATTTTAACATTTACTTTTAAAAGCAAAAAACTCATTGACAATTAAGCTGTTGGTCAAACCTGCAATTTTGTTTTAAACTGAAAGGTAAACACACCAGGAGTTAAGATAAAATATCACATAACGTCCTGAAAGTATCTCCATGTAAGAGCGAGTTCTCAACATCAGAGATTCATTTCTTGTTGATTCCAATACTAGTTGCTCAAGCTACTATTACAAGTACCATTTCCCCCTTTGTTAGTCAAATCAATAGCCCTACCCCCACGAAATTACTATTAGGATTATTGCTTTTTGAAAGAAGCCGTATCTAGCTAGGGTCCCCCCTCCCCACCCTTTTCTAAAGCAGAGCGCAATCTCCCGCAGGCCCGCGCTACAGAGCCACTGGCGCGGCACCATGTGCCCCACCTCTCTCCAAAGCAGGGGCGACTACACCTTCCCAAGGCTTTTCAAAAGCAGATCCCCAAAGGCCACTATCAACTCCACGGGGCCCGCCGGGCGACGCTGCCCTAAATCTATCTGCACGTCTCGCTCCGTGCTCTCAACCAGCTTCACCTAAGTTTAAAGGCGGGTAGAACTACACTGACACCTGTCCCCGGAGCACTTTAATCTCTGAAAAGCAAAGAATGATCTAATTAGAAGCACAAGGACAATATGAAAGGCGGAGGCGGAGAACAAAATTAAAGTACCAAGCTCTTAGGAGACTGCGGCTCTCGCGCAGCAACCAACGATGAGAACGACACTCTCGGGCTCCAAAGCCGAGAGCCTGGGTGAGTGCGCAGGATCCCTCCACAGGACTCCCACAAGCCCTTCGCCGGGAGGGCAACGCGCACAGCGTCCACCAGCAAGGCGCAGGCAGTCCTCAAAGGGGAGACGAAAAACTAGAGGGATTCAGGGAATTCCAGGTGTGTCCAAATGCTTGGCTCTAAAGGCGGGAGTACACCTAAGGCAAGAAAGTTTCAACCAAATCAAGTCGTGTGGGCCCCGGGGCCCCACAGGCCGCGCTTCGTCCTCGTCGCCCCGTACCCTCAACCGACACCGGCCACCAACTCCCCAGATAAAGGTCCGCTCGCGCGCCAGAGTCCCGGCGGCCTCACAGTCAGAGAGTGGGGCACGCGGCGCAGGGGTCTACCTGCAGAGGGAGCGGGCGGTGGGCGGGACAACGGGGCTCCCACGGAGGAGGCGGTGTCCTGGCCCCGCCCCTGCCCCGCCCCTCAGCCCCGCAGGTGTCCACAGGGCCGCCGCACACACTGCGCGCCGCACCGCGCCGCGCCGCGCGGGGCCAGAGTCTTGCCTGGTGCGGGGGATAAGACTGCCTCTCTTTAAAAACAGCGCCCTTTCCTCCGAACACAAATAGCAGGCAGTAGAGGGGCCTTCAGCAGGCGAGTCACCTAGAACCCGGGTCTACTCACCTAGTGACCTTGGGCGGAAACACCGCGACTTCTGTTCTCTCCAGCCCAAAGAACTCGATCCAACTCAAGGGTGCCTGGAAACCGTCGGTGCCCTTTCGGGCTAGGAACCGACTTTGGTCCTGGGCATGACTTTACAAGCACCCACCCTCCTCCCGCATGCTCCCCAAAGACCAACTGTGCCGCCATGGGGTGGAGCGCCGACTGAGACCGCCGAGCCTACTAAAGTAACCGCCAAGTGTCAAGCAGTCTTCAAAGCAGCCCGCCATTCTCCCACCCTCCCTGATCGGCGGCGCCTTCCTCCCTTTATGAGCGTCCCAGGGCCTCGTTAGGCCTGCGTGGTGGCGAGGGCCTGGATTACAAACCCACTTTGTCCACGCCCACCGGGACAGGTGAGTTTTGCTAACGCACAACTCTGATTCTGGCCTTTTCTCCTCTCTGTTCTCTGACACAGTGAGTGACCGGTAAGCTCCAGTGTGTGTCATCCAATGCACTCCGTGCCAGTCCCAATCCTCTCGGCCCTTCAAACTTATTTTTGCAGTCAAACTGATAAGAATTGCTAATACCAGTCCCTTCACCTGGAATGCCCTCAACTCTCCTAATCACTTTTCAGGGGCTACCTTTTTCAAGAATCCTTCCAGCAACACCTTGGGCTTTCTGGGTTTTGTCTTCTCATCCATCCCCAGGCAGGCGGTCCCACGCTGCCATGCAACAGAGCTATGGGAGTTCTGCTATGCACACCCCGAGTGTCTGAGCTCCTAGAAGGCCGCACTGTCTTTTCTTTCAATCTCCCCACCCAGAACCGAGCACAGGCAATTTCGAATTGATGTCACCTGTCTTGTGGCAAGATCAAAGTTTCAATCTTGTGCCCATTAGAACTAATTTTAGCAACTAAAATGATGAAAATTTGTTAAAATAGGATCAACTTTAAAAGAGAAATTCAAAGATAATACCTTTTTTTTTTTTAAGCCTCAAACCATTAATTTCACAGGCAAAGAAAGCCATTACAGGTAAATGTCATATCTACTTCAGGGACATTTTCTACTCGGAAGCTGTTGACAGCTTAACCACTGCTGCTCCGCTTTATGCAAATGCAGATGGTGCTTTTCTCCCAGAGAACTGCACACATTTGTGATCTCAGCTGACTTTGCCATGGCTTTGCAGACATGGGCACACACCACCCAGAGCCTTAAAAGAGATGGCTGGGAAAAGAGGACGCAGAAAAGTCGAGCCACTTAAGACACAAGAAAAGCACACAGTGCTTAAAAACTATGTAAAATTTTACAGATGTGAGTACCAAAAAGGATGTTTAGAGTGTCAAAAATAGAGTATCATTTTTATTAGAGGTTTTCCCATGAGGTTAGATGTTAATAACAAATTAAAGCACAAAAAATTCACAAGACAAAAAATAATTCAATTATTCTTAAGTCAATAAAACTATAATTGGATCATTCTTTTGAATAGAGAAATGCCATTTTCCCCCAAACTAAAATTAAAATATTTGTATGTCAGACTTAAAATTTCTCTTTATTCAGTAGCTGACCTTAGATATTACAGTAAAATAGAAACCCATTTATGCTAAAAATACATATGACCTTTTCTACTGTTGTACATGTACATACATACATAATTTTTCCAGGTAGTAGTTTTAAGAAACCTTGGTAAGAAGCTATGAAAATCCACTTCTTTTTTTTTTAAGATATATTTATTTGAGAGAAAAAGAGAAAGAGCACACGTGCATGGGGGTAGGAGCAGAGGGAGAGAATCCTGAAGCAGATTCCCCACTGAGCTCAGAGCCCCAAGGCCCTGAGATCATGACCTGAGCCGAAATTAACAGCTGGATGCCTGACTGACTGAGCCACCCAGGCACCCCTAAAACCTACTTCTAATACCACACAGCCTTGTATCTGTCTATTGTCCAACCCTAAGAACTCCCAATTCACTAACCTTTACACTATCAACACTCTCTATTGTGGGAGGCAGGATAATGGCCACGTCCTAATCCCTGGAACCTGTGAGTACTTTAGATTAGCTGGCAAAAGAGAATTAAGGTTGTTAATCAGATGACTTAGAAATGGAATAATCCTGGATTATCCAAGCGAGCCCGAGGTAATCACAAAGTCCTTAGCAGTGAAGAAAGCAGGCAGGGAAGAGAGAACGGGAGAGATAGCAGTATGAGAAGGAGCGGCTCTGGCCTTGCCCATTTTGAAGGTGGAAGTAGGGACCATGAGCCAAGGACTGCAGGGGCCTCTGGAAGCTGGAACAGGTGAGGAAGCAGATGCTCCCACAGAGCCTCCAGAAAGGAAGAGAGGCCTGCTGACACCCTGAGGTTAGCCCAGAGAGACTGATTTTGGACATCTTATCTCCAGATACTGTAGATAATAAATCCGTGCTGTTTTCCGTCCCAGAATTCCTGGTTATCTGTTACACCAGCAATAGAAAACCAATACATCTGGGTTCCAAGTTCCCCTTATAATCAATGTCACTGCTGCTCAAAATAAAAACATCCTTTAAAAGCTCTCAGCTACACCTACACTCTGATCTGTTTCCTCTTAAGAGGGGAGAACTTCTTCCAGGTCCCTCCCCTCATCCCCAAGCACACAGCTTCACAGGGAATTTCAGGCTCAAGTCTAAGGTCTGAGAAGTTTGCTGGGGTTGGTAGTCTGAGCGGAGAAGAAAACTAGAGAGGAAGTCTAAAAGCCCTTTCAGGGGCGCCTGGGTGGCTCAGTGGGTTAAGCCTCTGCCTTCAGCTCAGGTCACGATCTCAGGGTCCTAGGATCAAGTCCCGCATAGGGCTCTCTGCTCAGCAGGGAGCGTGCTTCCTCCTCTCTCTCTGCCTGCCTCTGTGCCTACTTGTGATCTCTGTCAAATAAACAAATAAAAAATCTTTAAAAAAAATAAAAATAAAAAAATAAAAACAAAAGCCCTTCCGGGTCTGGTTCCTAACTGCTTTGCTGCTTTTATGGTACCATGGAGGCCAAGGCAGAGCATGTCAATGAAACAAAGGACAAACATGAAACAAAACGCCATAGGCAACCACGTCTTGATCAAATCTAAGAGTGATTCAAGTTAATAAGTAACATAACCCCACCACCTTTTTCATGGCTTTAATTATTACAGCCAGTAAAAAATATTCAGGCCATCCCTGTTTAGTGATGTTTTATTTACCCCTAAAGGCTAAAGTCTTCATTAAAAGCAGAAGAGTTGTGTTCAATTCAACACATATGGTGAGATCACAGCCCAGTTTACTGTAGTTTTCTGAAGCGTCACCTTCCCCCTGCCCCCCCGCCCAACATACACACACAAATGAGGATACTCTGGATACACATGGCGCTGCAATTACAATTGGGCTCTATCAGGTTTTAGGTGACTACATAATTGATTTAAAACACAAACTAATTTTTTAACAGTTCCCCACATTTTCTATTTTTCTAGCACAAAACAATCTTTTCCTGGGGCCATTTCCTCCACTGTTCAAAGGGCACAATGCTGCTGTTGAAGGGGTCTTCCTTTGCCCCCAGATGTTTTACTTGGGTGTGCTAAAGCTGGCCAAGTTCCTGAAGAGCATGGGGCCTTGTGGTTGGGAAGCCAGAAGAAACATCTAAGTGGTAAAAGAAACGGTAAGAGGTTGGAGCAATCGACATGTCCATGAGATCCGTGTCATTGCTTTTTTTTTTTTCATGATGCACAGACTATAAGGAAACTGCCCGATTTTGATGTTTTCCGAAGTTCACACTATTATATTTTCCAAGGAGAAACAATTAACCAACCATATCTTTCCAGACAAACTCTTCACTGAGGGAGAAAGGGCAATTCTTCGTCATGTCCTGTATTTTAAAAGGCAATTTTTTTCAAGTGTACCTTACTTGGATCAGTGTTTTTTGTTATTTTTGGCTCTCCTTTGGCATTACTGTCTGTGGAGCTGAACCGGCCTGAAAGGAGCAAGGATCATATCCAAAGTAAGACCCTGCCCCTAAAGAGACAGTAAGACTGAGGTGGAGGTGGTTCTGTTAGGAATGGCCTCACCTCCATGAACACACCACCAGGAGTGAAGGAGGGAACAGGAATGTGAGATGTGAAACATCTCACCAGTAGATGTCTCTTGGAGCACCTGGTCAAAAGTAAGTGAAAGAGAGCTCTATGTTCTTCTCTTTAATCCCAGGGATGGAGACAGGTTCTGGAGAAGCCACAGAAAATTTGGAGCCTCAGGCAGTGGGAAGCAACCCAAGAGGAAACAAACCTGGGCCCACGGCTGTGACATTTTCCCTTTAGAAAAAAGTACTTATGTTTCTGTACAATGGTCTAAGTCTGAAAACTAAACTTGGCTTTGTGTTCGACCACCCTTTCTTTTTTTTAAAGATTTTATCTTTATTTATTTTAGAGAAAGAGACTGCGCGCATATGCAAGCAGGGGGAGAGGCAGAGAGAGAGAGAGAGAATCTCAGGCAGACTCCACGCTGAATACAGAGCCCTACATAGGGCTTGATCCCAGCACCCTGAGATCATGATCCAAGCCGAAATCAAAGAGCCAGATGCTTAACCGACTGAGTAACCAAGGTGCCCTGACCATACATTTTCATTAGCAGAACTGCACACGGTGAAATACAGCCCTCCCTCATCTCTAGTTCTTAGAAACCCATTCCTGATAGCAATGTAATTCTAAAGGGGAGGGGGACAGAAAAAAGAGGTTGGGCATTAAATTTTACAAAGCACAGGAAAAATAATCCCTATCAATGCAGGCACAAGCCTGTGGGAAGGGCTTGGGGAAGCAGAGCCCACTGGTGAAGCTGTGGCCTCAAAGTTGCCTGACCCTGTGCACCTCTCCCCTCTGGCTGTCCTCTGGGACTCGGGAGAAACCATCCTCCACGTGCCGCTGCTTGTGCATGAAGGGGGCTAACAAGGCCTGAGTTTCCTCTTCTAGCCCCTCCTACAGGCCCCTAGTGCTATTCTTATTATATTCCCAGAATTAAATTAAAATAGCATCCTTAACATTCTTCAGTTCTGTGGGAAAAGGAACTATATCAATCATATAATAACTATAAAAATCTAACATCCTCTGAGAAAAAAAATATATATGAGCAATCTTAGTCTGCTGTTACAAATCATAGTTTTTCTTTAAGATTGTATGTATGTATGTATGTATTTATTTGACAGACAGAGATCACAAGTAGGTAGAGAGGCAAACAGAGAAAGAGAGGGAAGCAGGCTCCCTGCTTAGCACAGAGCCCGATCTGGGGCTCGACCCCAGGACCCTGGGACCATGACCTGAGCTGAAGGCAGAGGCTTTCACCCACTGAGCCACCCAGGTGCCCCACAAATCATTGTTCTTGCTGTTAAATAATACCAGTGGCTACTGTAAAGATTTTTAAAAGGTAGTAACATGAAAAATGAAAGAATGACAATGGACAAACACGATGTTCGTAGCAGGAGTAAACAAATTAGTAAACTCCTAAGTCCTTTCTGTTGTATAGCCTGCCCTAAAAACCTTTAGGAGAAGTATTTTTAAAGAAAACTGCTGTGTTGTAATTGTAGGATGGGACTTACTGGAAATGTGACCCAGTTTTTAGTGAAGCCACAAATAATTAGCACTTAAGACACAGCCATGTAAAAAAATACATGAATTTATTAACTGTTTCTATTAGGAGCACAATATATTGATTTGTTATTTGCAAAAATACGATTCTTAACCCCACAAGTACAATTTAAGTCACTTTATTTTGTGCTGTGTCCTGAACTCAGGAAAAAATCCTTATGGCAGGATGTCTGGCTTCCTCATTATAGGAGAGTTTTAAGTGGAGAGGCACTCAGTTGACTTGTCTGTCTAGATGCACAAAGGTTAGAACCCCGCAGCCAGCTCATCCCCAAAGTCCCAAACGCTGCTGCTACTAAACAGAACAAATCCATTTTTTTAAAAAAACTGGTTCACAGACTTTACTTTTTAACCTCTAACTTTACCTTTATTTGGACCTTTCCCAACTGATCCACACTCCTCAAGGTGCAGATTCCCAAAGCGCATCAAGCAGCCTGGCTGATCCCTGCCCAGACCTTCCTGCCACTACACTGTGAAATATTTAAAGGCAATGGACAAAGTCCCACAGGTGTCCCATTCGACTTCTGTCTGTCCAAGGAATCCACAATAACCCTGCTTTCAAACCTAGAGCTCACAGTTCTCGCCATGAATCTGAACAGTGCCTGGTCAAACAAGACCACTTCGATTGCCAAATTTACTGGCAACCTTTTGAAAACCGCCTCGTCTATAAACTCCCCACGGTTCTCTTCAATTCCAAATCCCCAAGGGCAACAGTAAGCCAAACTGACTCTGGGGCTGCTTCTACCATCTCCCTCCTGGTGGCAGTGGAGGCACTGATTCAACCAAACAGGGTTCTGTGAGTCCTGAGAGCTGCCCACAGGAAAAGCGGAGACAGGCCAGTACTCGAGAAACCATCCAGTACCCCTTCAGGAACAGAACCTGCTGCTGTCAATAAGGAGATCTAGAGCTTCAAACAATCTTAATGCAAGACTAATTAAAAATACAGGAAAAGAAATCTCCCTTAATGAGAGAAACCATTTTCATGAGGAGACCCTTTCTCTTGCAGGGTACCTTGGTGGCAAAATACCCACAATTTGTTTGTACTGTACAAATAGTAACCATTTTGCAACAAAAGAAGTCCTAATTTCCTAGATTTCACCACCAGAATCTCTAAATAGCCAGGTAGTGGCCTGCATTTGTTTGCTGTAGTTACCAACAGCTGTGGCAAACATGGGTTATGTCATTAGGCTTGGTATCATTTTATTCAGAGTTTTTTTGATTGGGGAGGAGAGGAGGAAGTGTGTGTATATGTTTATATTCAGAATTAAAATCTGTGCAAGTTGCCTAGAAACCAAAGCACAGAAGAATTCACAGCCTGATGCATGCTAAATGGCAGCTGCTGGAAGCAGCATGTTCTCCAGAGCACACTCCCGGCTGGGCTCATTCCTATCCATCCCTGTCATTCAAGGTTGATGGTATCTAGTTTTCCAGGGAGTTTGGTTTCGTTACACCATCACGTTTGGTATAACGAGAGAAATCAGTGTTTTCTTCACCCTGATTAAATTCACTTAATTCTTTAGGAAACTCAGGTCCCTTCTCCTGTGTAGTACATATGTGTAGCTTTACACCAGAGAGAGATACAGCCCTAAGTGGCAGAGAACTTGCTCCACGCAGAGCAAGGGTGGATGGATGGAGGTAAGGAAGGAAGGAAGGAAGGAAGGAGGTTTCTCACACTAAAAGCATTCTCCGCACTGAGCAATTTTCACCTAGAGAACTCCATGTATTTTGTACACAACTGAGGTGCCCACTTCCCCACCGTGTCACCACACTCCTGGATCACATTCTGTAAGTGGGGGCTCAGTCAGAACCACTATCAATCACCAAGTGAAGCCAGATAACTATTAGGAATTTATGAGCTTCTTCTGCCAGCTAATGGGCTACACTATGCAGATTAATCAATTATAATGTTACCACAGTTCTCAGGACTGAGCACTTCCTTCTCCCAGTGTGTCTGAAGGCTTGCAGAAAACAGCTGAAGAGAAAAGAACAGTGCTTGTAGGCTTTTCAGTTGAGCAAATTGAACCTTTCACCATCTTAAAATGGTCTGTCCCAGTCCTTCAGTAATCTCCTATAGACACTGTGCCCAGAACAAAGATGATACCTTATGTACTCCAGAAACTGAGGGGTGGAGAAGAATGTGAATATCACAGGGAAAAAAAATCCAAGTTAAATTTCTGTAGAACACCTGAATTCATCGAGCTTTGGTGCCCAAGATGCTGTGTTTTTAATATCATAATTTCAAACACTGAAACCCGGTACACCCTTTACAACTGAATGCAGCAATACTTCCAATGACTCTCAGGTGCCAAGGACAAAGATATTTTCCATAGTTATTTGTACAGCCTATCATTTCTATCAATGAACTCTAATCGGCTTTCTGGTAAAATAAAGGATGACTTCAGAAAGAATTCCTAAGATAAAATGGTTAGAGATTGATAAAGGAAAATCCTTTTTTTTCCAAGTCACAATGAAGGCTAAAAGGTGGAGAAAAAATACATTATTCCTGAAACTTCATAGAAGAGTTATTCATAACGAAACTACCAACACCATTCTGAGGTCATGTTGGTGAAACACTGTGAACGCCTCTATGGGTTCTCTACAATTTTCATGCCCACAATTAGGCTGGGAATATCTCACACATCTGTGGTGTGCAAACAGAGGAGCAGCATACCGGCTTTGAATCGAAGCTGAAAAGATGCTACTACTTTCTGTAAGTGGCACGTTCAGAATGTATGACCCGCCAAATTCCAGTGCATCTGATCGCCTCACAGTTGAACTGGCAAGAGATGACACTTGGGGCCCTGACTGCTAAGGCAGGCTTGAGGCCAGGCTGGAAGAAGGAGATCAAAGGGCCTTCAGGGCCACTGCCCCCCACCCCCACCTCCCAGCTGACTTCAAGCCCTGTGTCTCCAGGTCAGACATGGAGTTCACGGGACAGCTTTCCTCTCTATCTCAGTTATGTCATATCTGGTGACATGTGAAACAAACTAGTGTTCTCCCCATGTTTAAAAAAAAAAAAAAAACCCTCACCATTCTGGTATCTGCTGAAAGGCATATAAAAGCCACACTTTTTGGATGGGTTGCTACTCTTACAAATTTATGTAAAACCTGGGATTGATTTTTTAATTTTTTATTACCCCCCCCACAGGTGAGGACCGAAAGCAAGTAGGGCCTACCAGGTAAATTCCATCCTCATGAATTACAACTTCAAATAACTAAATTAAATGTCCTTCTGAAAACCAGTGTTAAGATCTTCAAAAAGCAATCAAACTCCCCAGAAGATTCCAACTGCCCTGAAGCTGAGAGAAGCTTAGGCTTAAAGAAAATGTGCTCCCACAGAATCACAGGTGCAGCCTCATAAAGGAACCCTTAAACACAGCAGGAATTCTTTTTTTTTTTTTTTAAAGGACTTTTTTTTTTTTTAAGATTTTATTTACTCTTTGGAGAGAGAGAGAGAGAGAGCGAGCATGAGAGTTAAGAAGGTCAGAGGGAGAAGCGGACTCCCCATGGAGCTGGGAGGCCAATGTGGGACTCAATCCCAGGACTCCAAGATCATGACCTGAGCTGAAGGCAGTCGCTTAACCAACTGAGCCACCCAGGCACCCCACAGCAGGAATTCTTAAAGATGTCTCAATTACTAGACAGCAAAAACTTGGGGAGATTTAAGACACGAATATTTGTACAATCCTTTGTATTCAAGAAAACTCACTGTGACCGATGTTGCAGGAGCATCTCCCTCCCTGGGGTCTGCAATCTCTCGTGTTCATTTTTCATTTTCTGGGTGAAGCATCTGAAAGTGTGTGGTAGGAGGTAAGTCTGGGCAAATGAATGATGAAGGGGCGGTGCCTACTCTTGCTGACAAGCTATGCCATGTAGCAATTTCTTAAAAAAAAATACTGTATGAATCTGGTGTCAAAGGGATTAATTTTAAAAAACAGCAAAGCACAGTACAAAGGAAATTCCTTAGAGAGTTACTACTGCTTAGATCTTCCAAGATGCTCAAACTCATCCTCAACGTGAGGCAAACGGTTAGTTCTGGTTATGGACAGCTCCCACAGGATGCATAACTGGGGCAGATTTTTCAAATATGCCAACAGTTAATGTCCAGTTTCAGGAAAAAAATGATGTGTGATTACTGTTGGAAATGTTTTTCTTCCAGATTATTAAATGAAATGCTAGGTGTATAGGATGTCTTCTCACTTCTCTCCCAGGTTCATAACAAAACCAGAAACGTTTCAATCAATCCAATCCAACCATTAGCCAGAATCACAGCAAGGCCTGCTTGTCAAGCTTCTCTTTCTAGAGATCCGTATTACATCACCGAAACAGTATGTGCTTTCTCTCAGTGTGGCTCATGTCAAATCAAGGACTGTCAGTTGATCAGAATTGAAAGCATAATTGTTCCAACCTTTCTCCATTAAAAAAACATGAGGATATTTACATCTTCCAAACAAGCTCCTTTAGCCCACATAAAAACTGATGAGCCAAAGGAGGCCTCACAGGCCACAGTGTGTGCTTTAAGGGGAAAATTATTAATACCCAAGTAGAGTTCCAACACTAGCTCATCTTTACTTTTAAATTGTTTCATCCTCACCCCTCATGCCATTTCTGCCCCCATTTATCATCTCAACTTATAAGGAGCATGGTCTCAAATTCTCTCATCTCTGTGATCTGTGATCTGTCAGAGAACTCGATTTGTATTTTACCAGTTTTGTCCTTTCGTATCCTGATGCTATTCTATCAAATCGACTTATATCGCAAGGAAGGAGAAAATGGGGGCAAAAAAGAATGATTTAGTGGGTGTCTGGACGTATTTTCCTTTATTAAGGATCCACTTTATGAACATACCAGTCTAAGCTATTATTCAAAAGGATGATAAGACGAAAGTTGAAGTAATCGCTACTTACATCTTGGCTTTGAGCAAGAAATAAAAATATGATAAGTTTCAAATGTAACTGAAAATCCACGTTTTCATGAATGTATCCTAAGAACAAAACAACATGAATGTTGGGACTCAGAACCAAATCTCAGGAGACAAAGTAGAGACATGTCATCAACAGGTCCGTTAGAAAGCAATTCTCTCATTTTCAATGGGAGATCTGCACTAACAGAGGTGGCAGCAAAACAGGGACAGAGAACATACAATATCTTATAATCACTATTCGGTTAAGCAGATGAGGATTACAATTTTCTATGTAGAGTATGCCAAATTTAACACCTGGTACACAGAATTATGGGCATTTAACTTTGGGTTATACAATATGATTTTTACTACGTCCATATGCAGAATAATTATGTAATTCATTCTTGATTCCCATTTCTGAAACAGCACAAAATAAACACAAAAAACATCACTGTGATTCGCTGAATCACACAAAGCTCCTATTTCTAAATGTCAAATATTCCAATGTGATCTTTTTGGGGAGAGGCATGTTAAGGAGACTTACTTTATTATTAATTAGAGTGTCATACAATTAACCTAGTATTTCATTTCTGAAGATGGGTAACTGTGAGTTATGAACTCGTACCATAAGTCTCTCTCTTTTTTTTTTTTTTCAGTTAAGTCTCTCTTAACATGAAGAATCACTGACCAATGGAGGGACGCCCACACACAGGTTTAACACATCACCTCTGGTAGAAAAGCTGGGTGGAGGACCATGTCTGAGTGGAAGGAGAGGGAAACTGGACAAGCAGATTCTGCAGGAGAGAAGAAGTCACCATGTGGGGTGTGGAGGGGGTGGATAAGAGATGAGAATGAAGAGACGGGCTGGGCACTTAGGAGGGCATGAGGCACCTGAATCAACAGGTAGGGGAGAGACCAGCACCAGCAGGAAGAAAAAGGTATCAAAAAAGGGGGTTTAATGAGGACACACGAGGCTGACACCTCAAATGTGCCAACCTCTGGCCTCTGTGACCCTGTGGTAGAGAACAGCCTCAGAGATTTAACAGCCCATGGCAGTGCGGCTGTTCTTAGCGGTCTCTGCTGAATGAAGCTGGAGGTACCTTCCTTCAAACCATGTAAGGTGCGCCTCCAACTCCACCACTCTAACGGAAATCTCCTCAGAAGTTATACTGGTATTCTAAATATAGCCATTCAAAACTCTTATTTATTTATTTGAGAGAGAGAAAGTGCGTGTGAGAGCAGGGGAAGGGCAGAGGGGCCTGACATGGGACTCGATCTCATAATCCCAAAATCATGACCAGATGCCTAACTGACTGAGCCGCCCAGGCTCCCCTAAAAACAGTCATCCTAAAATGAACTTGGGTGTTCTAGCACTTGGCACAGTATCAGGCAGATCCTTATCCCCACTGCACACACACACACGTCCCCAGTTGGTAAAGAATTTGGGAATGCTTCGGGGCAGCACAACCTATAAAATTAGTGGTCAGGTTATTTTATCATAGAATAAAGACTATTTCATCAGAAGTGAGGACAACTACAGATTACCCTACCCTGACTTTATTCAGTCATGTATTTACCAGCTTGTTTCAGGGAACGTGTATCTGTTCCTCAGTAACACCCAGTGTTTACTAGTTACAAAGCTCGGCCTCTGGTGCTACCAAAATGTGCCGCAACTGGATCATGGGCCTCTCAGAGGCCAACAGAGCAGAGCGGATGCTGGCGGGACATCAGCTCTTCTGACCATTCCCACTGGACACCCACAGTAAGGGTGAACATCGCTGTCTTTCAAAGGACAGAGAAAAACATCTACAGAGTTTGCCCTGTGGCTTCTGGGTCAACAGAAATATCTTTGAGTGGCAGAACTTACTTAACTGAAAACATACCCAAGAGGCATCTTTTAAAAACAGTGCTATAGAACTTGCTTGTTTCCCTAGAGGCAAAAGCTCGCTCTGTCCAGAAGGGATAGGCCGTCCAATGAGCCCGGGGCCCCAGGAGGGCCAGCACGTGTACCTAAAGCACCAAGGTGACCCAAAAAGGAAAGGCATGCTCCCAGAAGCAGCCGGCCCTGGCTGGTCAGGACCAATGGGGTTCTCTCAGACATACATGATAAAAGGTGTTTTCTGGCCCACTCACCACCACACCGGAGGGTTTCTGGGCCACCACACATTAGTCTGATATCCTCAGACATGTGCCTTCTGATCAGGCCCCTTTCCATGTTATGGTTAACACAACAGGATGAGAGAAACCACAAAGTACAAAAAACTACGGGGGCCTGAACAACTTATTCATGCCCCGCCCCCTCCGTGAGCACTGGAAGAAGACATCTTTAGCAGAAACACATGGAATCAAAAGAACGGGTGGGGGCTGTAGAATATGAGAGTCCCTCAGTGTGGCATGAGGTCCACAAACAGGACAATGCTCCAAATATCTGGGACAAGTTGAAAGACAGAGAAGCGGATAGCGTTCGCTTCTCAGAATTGAGATACACTTCCAAAAATGACCCTAAATGACATGATCCAGTAACAGTTCAGAACACTCATGTTTTCATTCTCCCACCCTCTGGGAGCTGGGCTGGGATGAGGATTCAAGAGGTACAGGGAAGCTTCAGCAATTCTTTGGTTCCTTGCGGGAGGGAAACCCAGTGGCCCCCTTTGGTCTTCACAAGCATGCAGCTCGGATGATACAGCTCCACCAGCTGGCTGTCAGAAGGGCGTGAGTGACGAGCTGTGCTTCTGGCCTTTGATGGAAGGGGAGGGCTCAGTCAAGTATCAGTTGTTAGAAAGAATTTCTAAGGGACTTACTTTCTTCTCACATGAAAACGAAGACCCACATGGTACCATGTGCTGGCACTCAGGGGACACGTACAGCATGCCTAACCAGCAGGTCCTGCTGTTGCAGGTTTGTGACGAAAGAGAGCCTACCTACGATTCACGGCATTCTAAACTAAAAAAGAGCAGATGCGTGATGAGCAAAAGGAGACAGATGCACCGACTCCACTGTATTTAAGTCACTACCGGTAAACGCAGAAAAATCTATTATTACCAAAACAATTCACGCTATTTACCCGCACAAATCTGTATACGACATTCACTCTGTGTGGGCCACAGCGGGTGTGTATGCCTGCGTACCCCAGGGATGCATGGAGCACGGCAAGTGCCAGACTTTCCACTAGATCGGGACGAAGCCTCTCTGGGAGGGGTTCTCACCCATGTACACAGCAGGATAGCCAGAAAAGCCAGCCCAGCAGCACAAAAACACAAAAATACTTAAGAAGAGGGAGGCATCAGTTATAACCCCTTTCAGGACTCAATTATACTACTCTGAAGTTAAGACTATTTGCATTTTAATAGAAGCCAGAAAAGACAGGCCAGCTGTGTCACTGCATATTCCTTAGAAACAAGCTGGGAGGATCAATTTCAGCCTCTTGAAATAGAACAGAAATAGCCCCCACAGTTAACTGCTGAACAGAGGCTCATCTTCCATGATTCCCTTATTGTGACTGCAAGCGCAACCCACAGGTCACAAGGTGAGCTGGCAGCATGCCCTCAGCTCCTGCATGGCCCCTGCATTCCCCATGAGAGAGGAGGAGGAGACACAGCATGGCTGGTGCCACTTTTTACACCAAAGGTCGCATGCAGAAAGTCAAAGGTAAAAGGAGTAATCCCACAGCCCTGGCGCCCGCTCCTGCCATCCACTTGTGAGATCATGACATTAGATCAGTCTGCATTTGTAAAGTTTACTCTGGTACACACAAGATCGTTTCCACATGGATTCAGTTAAGGTACACAAGTCTCTGGGAAAGCCAGGATTCTAGTACTCACTGTCAATCAAGTACCTTTTTATGAAAGGTATAAAACAGGTCTTTCCAAAAAGGCTAAGTTTCACCAAAATCAGTGAATTCAGCTAATTAGAAAAAATAAAAAGTAGCCTGAATGAACCACCTTTGAAGTCACAAATACAAAACACACTCCCCTTCTTTTTCAATAGCTTTTTTTTTTTTTTTCACTAAGTGACTGAAAGACAAACACCAGAATAGTAAGAGTCTACAGCTTTCCAGATGACTGGATCATAGGCAGTCTTCCATTCTCTTCTTTATACTTCCCTATATTTTCTAATTTTTCTCTAATAAACAGTGTATCACTTAAAAAAAAATTGTATTTATTTTGGCAAGCGAGAGAGAGAGAACACACTGGACCGTGCAGGAGCAGGAGAGAGATATAATCTCCACCAGACCCAGCACTGAACGCAGAGCCTGACGTGGGGCTTGATCCCAGGACCCTGATATCTTTACCTGAGCCGAAACAAAGAGTACGCTGAGTCTGACTAAGCCACCCAGGTGCTGTTTTAAGTACATCACTTAAAAAATGTTAATTATCTTGGCTCAAGTTGGTTTGAAACTAGAACGGGAGCTAAACACACTGAACTGAAGTAAAAATACAGGAAAGGTACTGCACAGGAAAACAAACTTACTCTATGCAGAAACTAGGAACTTACCACCCTGCAACAGTCAACTCAGCATTCAGTGCAGATTTCAACCACCTGAGCAACATAAACCAGGATCTCCAGTGAGCCCCCCCAATCAGCCCCGTGGGGCGGGCTGCCACCCTGCGGTGTTGCTCCAATTTGACCAAGAAACTCTCAAAGACCCATGCGAGGTTTAGGAGAAACTCAAGTTGTTACACTAACAGTGGACTTGGTTATTACAAATGAAACGGAGTTAAAATTAGTTCCAACTCCCTGCCCCTTAGTAAACCTTTCTCAGGAGCTTGCTTCTATGAGAAGGCTGAGTTACTTTTTTCCTCCTGGTGTGTCCCTGATAAGCTGCTGGAGAAGATGCTTTTAAACACTGAAATGTCCAAAATATCAATAACAAATGGAAGAAGAATAAGCACTATTGGAAAATCTGCAAACCGGAATCAGTGCTAAAATCGTGACGAGCTGGCAGAATGCCATGTCTCTCAAACCCAAGGATGAAGAGTGACTGGCATGGAACCAAAATGGCCGGGAGTCATGACAGGATGTCAGGTGTCTGAGGGCCCAGGACAGGGAAATGCTGCACACACAGAGGACATGCAGATGTGAGCGCTCCGAGAAACTGCTCTGCTGAGGAAGCAAAGGCTGGAAGGGCTGCCCCGGGGGGATCAGGGGCACGGCTCCTCATCAGGAACACACGCAGACAAAAGGGCAAAGGCCACGAAAACCGAGACTGGTATGATGATTTAATGTGTGCATCTATGCAACAGCCCTCAGGAACTCAGTAATGTCATCATGAGGCCCGACAGCTCAGTTCTTCATCCTACCACATCTCTTCTCAGAAATATGTGACTAGGCTCGTGAGGGCCCCCCATTCCCCACTGAGGGTGTACACGGTGACAGGGAGGATTCTGCAGTGATGAAGGCAGCAAGCAGTCCTAGGGAGTACTGCAGAGCCCACAGGATAATCAATTTACAGCAAAGGAACACAGCTCAGTGACCTGCCCTCCACAGGTATCTGCATATTTGTTCCACCCCCACCCGACCAACCCCCCTTCCTCGCACCCTCTGAGAGCTGCTACTACCTCCCATTAGCTCTGCCACTCCCTTCCACACACTGCTGTAACATGGACCGAAAGCCTGTTGGAATGTGGAGCCCATGGCTTTCACAGTATCAGAAATAACACCTCACTTTCAGAACTACCTTGAAAAGAAATTCTTAGATATCCTCACATATGTAATACATATAATGAGAGGGAAACCTTAATAGAATGCCCCATCTGTAACATAAAGGAGAATTAAAAGGAGAGTGGGTCCGGATGCATTAATGTGAATTTCGGTATTTACAAGCCTGTGAACCCTAGAAGACATAATGAAGCAATAAGAGGCCTGAAGAATCCCCATAAACACACAGCTATTAGTGCAAAATGAATCAGGCATGCTGTGTTAAGTTACTCAGACACAAAAGCATTCCCACAGAGGACAAGGTTTTCTGGAAAAATGGCAAGTATTTAGGGGAAAATTCAGCAAAATACAATCCTCCCAGATTTACCTGGCAGTCACATTCCTAGAGACATCAGGAAATACTAAAACCGTGCATGTAAGTCAGGGCTAAGCTCTGACATTGGCCCCATGATTCTCACCTAACTCCCGAGCAGGCACCTGAAGCCTGCAAGCAGCAGCACACCGCGGACCACACTGGGAAGCGCTATGCACGCAGGCACACTGCTCCTGCGCTCAGCCTGCTACAAGCCTAGAGCCCCCCAGTCACTGGGACGCCCATATCAACCCCATGGGAATGGTTCTGCCCCGTGAGAACTGCTCCTTTATACCAAACTCCGCCCACAATTCAGAGCGCAGGAACAGAAACCGAGGCCAGGCCAGGTGCCACAGACCTTATTCAACTGTGGCTGTCTCCTCAGTTATCAGAACGTAAGAGAACATCTCTGCTGCTGTTTCTCTCCCATGCATAAATATCACTGGGAACTTGGGTACCCCTCATCCTTTCCTCTTGGGAGGTGAGGTGCTCCCGCCCCTGAAAGAACATCATCTTTACCCTGTCACTGCTAAAACCAACCCTGGACAAGCACAAACTGTTCCAAAGACCAGCAGGCCTGCAGCAGGTGTCCTGGGGCACCTAAGGAGTGGCCACAGACCTTACCCAGGAGGCTCGGTCATGACTAACTAGGACTTGGTTAGAAAAATGTTTATTTGATAAGCTCACTGCCAGAATAAAACACACCTGTAAATCTGATAATAAACAAAAAGAATAAGCAACTTCCATCACTTGTAAAGGTGCACAGTAATCCCTGTCATGTCAAATGATGGGATAAATTTTTCCTGTACAACTTTTGTGAGGCCTTTGGAAATAGCCCAGGTTCATGCAAATACCCCTACTTGCATTTTTAATAAAGAACTCTTAAAAGCTACCTAATTCTATAAACTAGAAAACTTACCATTTGGTTATTTAAAGCACCATAAAACATGGTTCTACATACATTTATCTAACTCTACATTAAGACAGTGTGTATAATTAGAAATATAAACTTACAACCTTTGGTATGAACAAAAGAGAAAGTTACAAAAAGAAAAGCACAAAAAATAAAATCCCTTCTCAAAGTAAACTAACTTAATGTTGAAACAATGTATCATACATGCACACTCTCACACACACACACACACACACACACACATCCTCCATACTTTTATCAAGTCTAGGAAAAAAACCCACATAATTAGAGATTAGAGAGGACAGAGTACTGACGACTACAATTTTGGTTAACATGATTAACAATGCTTGAAAAAAACCTAAGAAAAACTAAAACAGTTTCTACCTTTCTTTTCTGTATAAGAGTATCAAATAAAAGTCAAAGATTAAGGTTATTCCTTAAATAGAGCCTTGTTAGGGTGTGGAGAAACTAGAACCCTCACGCATCATGTAGGAATGTAATACAGTAAAATTTTTTGGAAAACAATCCAGCAGATTCTTAGTAAGTTCCACATAAGTTTACTGTTAAGATTCCCAGGTGCCTGGGTGGCTCAGTGGGTTAAAGCCTCTGCCTTCAGCTTGGGTCATGATCGCGGGGTCCTGGGATCGAGCCCCACATCGGGCTCTCTGCTCCGCAGGGAGCCTGCATCCCCCTCTCTCTCTGCCTGCCTCTCTGCTTATTTGTGATCTCTGTCTGTCAAATAAATAAATAAAATCTTTTAAAAAAAAATTTTTTTTTTTTTAAATTAAAAAAAAAAAAAGATTCCCAGGCGCCTACCCAAAGGAACTGACAACACACATCCACACAGAAACCTGGTGAGCCTTTACAGGAGTGTCCTCCACAACAGCCCCCCACTGGAAACAACCCAAATATCAATCAACTGGTGAACAGAGAGACACAATGTGGTATAGCCTTACAATGGAACACTACTCGGGAATTAAACAGGAACAAACCACTGGTACACGCTACAACATGGATGAACCCTGAAAATGGTATGGTATGCTAAGTGAAAGAAGGCAAACGCACTAGATCACATATTGTATGACTCCACTGATACGAAACGTCCAGAAAAGGTCAATCTATGGAAAGAGAAAGAAGGTTATGGGTTGCCCACAGCTGCAGGGTGGGGTAAACAGGGAGTCACTGCTAATGGGTACCAAGGATCTTTCCAGGATGATGGAAACATTCTAAAACTAGATTCTGGTGATGACTGCACAACTTGGCAAATTTATTAGAAACCAATGAATTGTTCACTGGATTTTATACTCTATACGTTATACCTTATACACACACACATATACAGAGCCTCCACAGCTGAAGCCCTGGGCAGCTATGAGATGTTAAATCTGTATTTTGGTTGTCCCTCTTTCTTGACTTCAGACTGGAAAAGATGACATCATGCCATTAACATTATGAGAATGCAGAATTTTGCTATTCAATTTCCTCTTAAAGATAATAAAGGAGCATGGTCGGGGGGAGGCGCGCAAGGGGAGCAAATAAATCTGCTCTTTCCTCATTACAGAGTTCAACCCGGGTCACGGCCCTATTAGCCGGTAACCACGAGTAGCTTACTTATTACTGCACACTGCCGGCGGGAGCAGTGATGGGGCCTGGGAACACAAGAGTCCACTGCCCTATGAACATAGGACCTTTGTCATGGGCAAACCTAGGCCAGGCACTAGGCTAAGCATGCTAATGGACACTCCAAACACTCAAGCAATGAGAAATCAGGGAAATGGTTGTATTCGGTAACACAAGCCACTTACCTCCCAAAACTCAAAGTTAGGTTTTATTTGCTAAAATTGGTATCAACTTAATCATTTCACATGATGAGAAACCTCAGTCTGGTAAACAAACAGGCACACCATGTACAATGCCCCGAGATGACCTATCTAGGCTTCCTCGCCCATCTTCTACTGAGTCTACTGCTGTCAAGCAAACTGCCTACTTCACTCATCTGGGCAGGGACTTACAGCGAGCGCGCGAGCTCTGCCTTGCAGACTCATGACGGACCCCTTCCCAGCAGGACAACGGACTGGATGGTCTCTGGCACTGCTCCCAGGAGCTGTGGGTAGACAGTGCCCATGGATGGAAGGGGCAGGATGACAAACATATGGAACGGCCCTCTAGGACATAGGTCATGCAAGGAGTAAGAGCAAGGACGAGCTAGTCAGTATCTGGAATTTTCTGACCACCCATAGCCAAGACTGCCCCGGCCATCTACTCACAAGAGGTCCCACCAGAAGCCACAGCACACGCACCATGTCTAGAAGACGAGAATCTTAGGACCACCTTATATGTCCCCCTACAAAAGTTTTCGAGCAGGAAAAAAATAGTTATAGTAAGTACGTGAAGTGATAAGAGGGCCAGTCTGATAGAAATGGTATGCAATTATCTTCTGTTGAAGTTGGCAGGATAAAAATCCATCTTACGAAAAATGAAATGCTGTGGAAAACAGTAGAATGGGCAGGAAAACGGAAATGCTATATTTATCCTCCTCTCTCCCAGCGCTCTTGAGTATTTCCTCTATTTTCAGAAGCAATAAAACTATTCTCCCTACCAGCATTCTCCCTGACTCAAGAGACACAGGCAGACAAACTGGCCAGCAAGCCCCGGCTGCCATGGCGGGACCCCCGCCCAGCCCAGAATGGAGAAACACACCATCTTTGGGGCAGTCAGCACTCACACGGGGTCACATAGACACACGTCTGCATACTGTTGCAGCTATCCGCTGAGAGGCGCCCTCCCTGGGCCTATGAAATCCTTCCAGTGGCTCTCACCACTCATGGAGAGCTATGGCACTGCCTGGGAGAAAACGGGGAGAATGTTCCAGCAACCTCCTCCTCAGGGGGGCCCACAGTGCCCCTTACCGTGAGCAAGCCTGCCACTGAACTGCTGCTCTCTGTCAACAGAGGTAAGAATATTCCAAGAATGCCAAGGACGAATGAGAAGGACCAGCAGTGTTTTCTCACGATTCATTCCCCTCATTCCAAACCTACTTTCTCGCTCATTCTTTCATCTCTATTTAAAATAAAGTTCACAGAGGAAAAGTAGGCATCAGGTGAGGAAAAGCAGCAACTTGTGTAATCTGATAGAGCTCGCTGGCTAATACAACGTTTGACATGAAAATTATCCTACATAAAAAAATAATTTCTTTCCCATAAAAAATTCAAGCCTGTTCATAATTTAGAGGGCATGTGGAGTTTCAATCCTTAGCAATTAGGGAGCAAAGTCAGCCCACTGGGTTTTGTCCAATGACCCTTTTAACTACTTGAAAATGATGTCTGATTATCAAATAATGTGATGGCTTATCTATAAAAACTTCTTTCTAAAAAATATTGATTCTTGATTTACATAAGCAAGGACATTCTGAGAAGCCTTTTTAAATCATGCATAATACATTACTCATAGTTGAGACGAACACTGGGCCCATTTCTTCAGGGTCTAAGTGGGTTTCTATTAGTAAGTCCGCGCCTGGGGAAACTCACTACTCGGAGCCGGCTCTACATAAGAAGAATAGTTATTGTAAACTCAGCCCTCTATACTGCTGCTGCTGGGGGGCGGGGGTATCTCAACACTTATTTCTGAACACTTCCTGGAATTCTACTGCACTCAGATACCAGCAAGAACTGTATTTCTGGCTGGCCAGACCTTCTGCCAACTGAGATGACTTTAATTAAGACGTCAACCCAAATTAACAGAACCATGACTGAGGACTTCAACTAAAACTTTCTTGGAGGAGCCTAATGGAAACTTCCAACAGAACCCCAGATAGTATTTGCCTGGGGTAGAGCGGCCCCACGGAGAAGATCCCTGGGTCAGCTCAGGAGAGAGGTGCACCTCTAGGCGTAGCTGAGACCTGTCACAGAAGTAACCGGGCTGCCTCCCTGGTCTTCACGCTGGGGACACTCCAGCTGGCCCACAGACACCAGGCAGATACTCCAAACATGGCCATTCTTCTGCAGCTACATTTCTGGATCTATCCTATTGCTTCTCAGGGAGCCTTCTGTTCTCTTGGTACACCGCAGATGATAAATGACTTTCACCCATGACAACGGTACCAGAGAAGCCCATCCCCGATAACATTAATAACTACTGTCAGTGAGCAACGATTCAGTGGCAGCTCCTTGCTACATGCTTTATAGTAACCATTTTATAGATGAGGAAACTGAGGCTTCCACAGACTAGTTTGTCCAAGATGAAAAAACCAGTAAGGGATAAACATGGGATTTCCAGCTACCTGTCTATTATTTCCAGGTTGTGAAGGACAACAGCGGCGAGGGCATATGATGACACAGTATCAGTTCAATTCTAGGAGCACAGATGACCCACAGGCATCAGCTACAGCCATCGCCACAGTTCGGTGGAAAAAAAAGTTAATGGAAACCACACATGCTCTGGGAAAAAGGAAAAAAAAAAAAAAAAAAAGGGGGGGGGGGCCGGGGGGGGCCCGTGGGGTAAAGCCCCCCCCTCCGCCTTGGGCCTTATTCCCAGAACCTGGGATCAAGCCCCACATCGGGCTTTCTGCTCAGCAGGGAGCCTGCTTCCCCCTCTCTCTCTGCCTGCCTCTCTGCCTACTTGTGATCTCTGTCAAATAAATAAATAAAATCTTTAAAAAAAAAAAAAAGGGGTCCATCCACAAAAGATTAATATTTTTTTTGCTAAGGAAACTAGAGTTAAAAAACTGCCTGGGAAATAAATGCTCTCAACACATGAACTCTTTCTACTGAGCTACTGTTCCAACAGCTACTTTATTTTAATTTTCAATTATTTTTCTAAAAAAAGATTTTATTTATGAGAGAGAAAAAGAGTGAGTGGGAGGGGCAAAGGAGGAGGGAGAATCCCAAGCAGAATTCCCACCAAATGTGGAGTCCAGTGCCGGGCTCAATCTCACAACCCTGAGATCATGACCTGAACCGAATTCAAGAGTCAGATGCTTAACTGAGCCACCCAAGCGCCCCAATTTTCAATTATTTCTGATATTAAGATTTACTATAAAGAACGGTCTTAAAATAATGAGGAAGTATTTCCAGATATGCTGGTAATAGTTTTTCACAGGAAAAAGTCCCACCAAGACTAGCATAGAGATAACTTCTTTATTTTTAACCCTCATGTAAATGACGTGCCTCACCCTCCCGATTATCGGAAGATTATTCTGAAGACAAGTAATTAGAATACTGAAGTTTACATATATCTATAATACATCCCTTTCTCTTCTCTGTAACAGTTCATCATCAAAAAATAGGTTTAAACACAAAAAATGAAAAACTGAGAAATTATGAATGTGTCCAAAATCTACAACAAACTCAGGATTATTTTACTCTCCTCTCCACCTGCTTTAAGAATCTGAACACAAGAGGAGTCCTGCAGCAACAAGCCTGATTTCCTCTCTTCTGTTATCACGAACTCCCACCAGGATTACTGCAGTTTTCAAAGACATGACTATGAAGTTCAGCAAAACCAAACAAAAACCAAATCTTTCACCTCCTGTTCCAGAGCCTGGTCTGCTCCACCTTCACTTTTTCCACTGAACCTCTCCCTAGGATGGCTCATGATAATGACTTTGCATTATGCACAGGGCAGTTCTCCGGGAGCATGAGTCAGAGTCAGAGGCAAACAGCGCCAGCTCTGGAAATAGTGCCTGCAGCTTCCCTCTGAGATGGGAGACAGTGGTCACACCAGCAGGTCTCGCCCCTCACCTCCAGGTTTGCAGGTCAAAGGCCGATGGAACAGGCAAACGTGAGTGCGTACGTCTGCACACACCCACCCAAGTTGTATGTGCGTGCTGCTACACAGGATCCTTTGTTGAAGGCAGTTCAGGGTTCTTTAGATTTGTCTTATGATAATGTGGTGCTTTGAGATTGGGTAACGCTACTGCTAACCAAGTCGGTGACTTAATCTCTAACGAAGACTCAAAGTATGCCAGATGAACGACACAGGAGTATCATCCTGGGCCTTCTCTCCTGCCCCTTTCACTCTGCTGGGGGGCGGGGGAGGGGGCCCCCCCGTCTGCAAGCCTGACCCACTCAGTAGCTACATTCCCTTTTCACCTGCTCATTTTGGGCACTATCCTTCTGTATCTTACCAGTTGTGTTACAGATAAAATACAAGCAGTTTTTTCCCTAAATCAGAATATTCCTACTCACTTCGCCCTGCCAACAGTACAGTGAGTTCTGGGAACTAAATCTTTCATAATCCAAGTTCAGCATTAGTTTTATCAATACTGCTTTTGGGAGTGGAGGTGGTTTGATTTGACCTGTAAACTACGAGCTGAGAGAGAATGAAGAAAAATGTGACTCTAGATGTGCAATACAGCAAGGTAGGAATACATGTAAACATGGAAAGAAGCCTTGCATTTCAGAATAAATAACGTAACCATAAAAGATACCTGCACAGACTGAAGAAAAGGAATTTGAAGGTGTACCCTCGGTGCATCCAAAATAAAATGACTACTTATCTGGTCACACTCACATTGGATTGAAAAACTACCACCACCACATTTTCATGTTGCAGTTGCTTGGACTGTGATAAGAATCACAAAAATTCAAATAATCTGTGCCTTGCAGGATTCACTAATTTAACATGAAAAGCAAAAGTTCACATCAACCCTTGCAGACACCCTAGCTGCCCCTCCACAAAGTCTTACTCTGTGCTCAGAAACTACTGAGCCCTCAAAATCGGACACGGTCCATGCCCCACCAAGCCTCCGTCTACTAGGAAAAGGCCCTCACTCTGCATGTGTTCCTAGGTGACAAGGGATGACCGTGGAAGGTCATCCCAAGTCTCCCAGACCTTCTTTCTGGGCCTCCCACAGGTGTCCCTGCCCTCCAACATAACAAAGACCAGTGTGACCCATTTCTCCTCACCTGGAACCCAAGGCTACTCTGCCTCCACCCCCTGCTTTGGGAGGAGCAGGGGGTGGAGGCAGAATTGAAAAGAGCCCCCCCCCCCAAAAAAAAAGGGCAGTGGTGGGGGGCAGACCTGGGCTCTGGTCCTAGGCCAGCTCTCCAGCCTGGGACCCGAAGCTCTTGGGGCCTCCATGTTCTCACGTGTAAGTGAACCGCTGGCCTTTGAGAAGCTGCAAGGTCTTCCCCTGAGTCCAGCAGCTCTGTCCCATACAACCTCCCAAATAAAGCGCTGAAGTGAAACCAAAGTTGTTCAACTTTCCATGAGACATGTTCCCCCTCATTTCCTCTCTTGAAGTCCAGCACCCCTGAGTATTCAGGACCTCAAGCAGCTTTCTTAACACCACAGCGACTAGCACACTCCGCCAGGTGCCTGACTGACAGCTCCAGCAGGTACTTTAGAAGCTCCCTGATCCCTGGGGCGAATAATACATTATATGTTAATAAAAAATTTAAAAAAAAATTAGAAGCTCCTTGGTGGTGGCATTACATTTTCTGAAGTTCCCAACCTCTTAGCTCCTCCCCATGTGCTGGGCGGCAGCATCAGACCAAGAGGAGATTTTCATAGATCTAAAAGCCATGTTCCCTTTATTATTTATTTATTTTTGAGAGGGAGGGAGAGAGCAAACACGGGGTGGCGGCAGGGGCCGGGACAGAATCCTAAGCAGGCTCCACACTCAGTACAGAGCCGAATACGGGCCTCCACCTCACAACCCTGAGATCAGGACCTGCGTCGAAATCAAGAGTCAGGATGCTTAACTGACTGAGCCACCCAGGTGCGCCCTCATGTTCCCTTTAACATTTAGAAACTCAACGTGACCAAGAATCATTTCAGAGAAAATAATCATTTCACAGACAAACTACCTGTACTAGAATTCACTTTTTGTCCTGAAATAAATGTAACACTGCGACCCTATCTACAGAAAGGTAACAGAGGTAACTGGACCCTTCGCTTCAACTGGCCAGGCCCTACAAAATGACCAGGGAGGCCAAGATGTGTCCCATATTAAGTGGCTTTAATTGGCTGGGCATTTGTATAAGCCCTACCAGCCTTCAAAGGAACTTCGTATCAAAACAGTTTGGCCTAAAGGTGCAAAAGCAATGACATTCTGAGAGTAAGAAAGGTAATAATCTAAAATGGAGCTTTGCTAGACTACAGTTTACAGCCAGAAGGGCACTTCTGAGAGTTTCCAATCTGGACAAACTGAAGAGAAATGCTGATGAAATGCTACAGTAGCTCTGAGAAGCAGGATGAGTCTTCTAGAATAAGCCAGAAGACGGGGCACGTACAGAAACTTGTAAAAGTACTACTACTACATTTGCCGGCGACCCAAGAACAGGAAGAAACCATGGCTGAATTTTGTTTTTTAATTAGGAAATAAATTTAAGAATGTTTTCCTGTCTCAGGATCACAGGGAAGAAAAACCCAATGACTGGTGTTACTGTCCATGTCAGAAAGTAATCAGCCTTTCACAGGCACTAGAAGAGGTGCCATAAAACATATTAAAATATTTAGTACATGCCAGCTGTCTTAGATAAGTCACCTCACCTAACTCCCACGAAGCTCTGGTGAGGCAAGGGATCTACCCCCTTCAACAGGACAACAGACAAGTACTGGCTCAGTCAACAGGGACCACCCCTGAGGCAGACAGGCCTGCGTACTGTGGCTAAGGAGCACCTTTCCAAGAAGACACTAGCCCATCTCCGCAGAAAACAACTGGATTTCATCAGACCAAATTCCGAGAGGATAAGAATGGATCACTCAACAAAGATCAAAAGACAGCCACACCCAACAAGGCTATGAGGACAAAGAGGAGTCTGAGTCACAGGGAGCCAGGACTTGGAACAAAAACAGGCTGCTCTATTTCCAACTGATGCGTGAGGACTCTAGGCTCAGTGACTCATTTGGGAATCTTGGGCGAGACATTTAGATTTTCCAGTAACTGCTCCACTGCCTTCCGATCTATAAAATGGAGGACGAAAGCACATTAGGGCATAGAGAAACTTTCAGATCCTCACAAGAAATAAAAGCAATTACGTGGAGAAAGCACAGTTCAACTCCCATGAAAATGGCTGAAATAAAGAAGTCTGACAATTCCAAGTGCTGACGAGGAGACAGAGGAACTGGGAACCATAGGCACCACTGGTAGAAATGTAACATGCTACAGCCACTTTGGAAAACAGCTGAGCAGGTTCTTGGAAAGTTAAACACACCCCTACCCTATGGCCAAGCCATGCCAGGCCTGGGTATCTACCCAAGAGAAATATGTCCGCATGAAGGCAGTTAAAACACTAGTTATAGTAAGGCAAAACTGCAAAAACTCCAAACATCTGTCAACCTCTCAACGGAAAAACAAAACGCAGCACATCCCCACAATGGAACACTACCTTGTCACAAAAAGGAACAAACACCGGGACGTGCAATACTGCTGAACCTCGAAACGGGGTGATAAATGAAAGAAGCCAAGTGCAAAAGATTAAAGTGTATATGATTTCATTTATAGGAAATTTCCAGAAAAGGCAAAACTCTAAAAACAGAAAGCATATTAGTAGTTGTCTGGGGCTTAGGGGTAGGGGATGGGGATTGACCTCAAATGGATACAAGGGAACTTTCTGGTGATGGAAATGTTCTAAAATTGGACTGTGGCAATGGCTGCACAACTGTGTGTCTTAAAACTAAAGAAACTGGATATGGGTGCATTTCATGGCATATAAAAGACATAGTACATAAAACTTGGTACAGCTGCTACGAGAGAGAATCAGAACCACTGCCTTCTGTTGTGTGTGAGAGCACTCAGCGACCTTTACCATTACTGTTAAAAGCTGTGCCTTTAACACTGAAAACTAAAGGTCCTGTAGCTGATACTTCAGGAGAAAAACTCAGAAACCAAATTGTGCATGAACACAAACCCAGAGCTGTGACTGACTTCTCTTCTAGATTCTTCCTGCTACTCCTCCTTGACGGAGATCATGAATTTTTCTTGGACACCAAATCAACTGCCACAGAAAATCAACTCTATGGTTCTCAGTTACAAACAAGGTCACATAAAATGACAACTGTTGCCTTTTCTATGAAAAGATCTTTTCCTACTTTACACGGTTTGATATTAATTAAAACAAATCAGTTTGTTTTCCTGCTTCATATATATATGAAGTCTGCACCTTCCCATACCTATGATTTAGAATTTAACACTCTGAAAAACAAACATTTCTTGATTGACAGGAGATGTAAAATGTTAAAAGGATTTGTGTACGTGCTTACTGCCATTCTGTAGTCCACCTGGTTTGTCTATTTGTGCTCATCAGCAGAAAGATAAAAGAGGTGCACAATTATTTTTTAATAACTTTTTTCTAAAAAACAGAAGTCATGCTAGATCTGTGGTGCTGAGATTGAGTGGGATGCTTTTTGAGTGACAACATTCCAAAATCACAAGAGGAATCCGAAGGGCTCTAGAACTTGCAGTCATCACCCCTAATTCTGAAACATTTCTCCTTTTGCCTTGAAACCAAATGTTTAGGGAAGGGAAAAAAAAAAAAAAAAAACCCAAAACTTAATGCAAATCAAAGGGAAAAAACAGTGAAAGAGGCTGAAAACTTTATACATCCCTCAAGCCCAGAGGTAGCTTGGTAGCCGGACCTCGCTGCAGGCCTCTGACTGCACAAGAGCCAAAAGGAAATACTAATTTCCCAGTTTCAGTATGTTCTCATGAAGATGATCAGAATTTTGAGAACTGAAATGATGGTCTCCTCAATTCTACAAAATAACAAAAGTTGACTAAGCTGGAATATTTGCATCCTGAAATCATCCTGGAGAAGACTTATGGAGAATGCAAGCCCACAGTGAGAGGACTCCCTTTCCTTACAGAGATCCAAGATGCTCTATATACACATCTGTTGTACCACTGATAGAGGCTGGATTCAATTCTGTTTCCTACTCTATACAGGTTTCTACATTCAACTGTAAACTGTTTCAGGACTGTTTTCCATTCATTTCTGTACTCTGTACTCCTTATTCAGGGCTTAGTGTGTTGTGGATATGCAGTGAAGTTAGTAAATAAATTGTTCAAATAAATACAGAATTTAATACGGAATGTGTTATACATGGAATTGTAGGCAGTATTGTATTTCTAGCCTTGGGTTTTCAAATCATCCTGATTTGTGTCAGCAGAATTTCTATGATAGGTTCCAGCCTTACATGCAAAACATGGATGAATTTATTTTTAAAAATCACATATGCAAATAAAGACACTCACATTATTTACATGTATGTCATTCAAACCCTTATCTGTGCTTACAAATCAGGTAAAAGCATTAAAATGGATTCAGTTAATTCAGTTACCCAATTTCCCACCATAACTTCCAGGATGCATGTGTAAAGGGTTGTTTTATCCAAATAAGGCCCAGGCGTGGAAACTCGAGTCCAGGGTGGCCTCCGGTAAAATGCATCATATACTCATGTCCTTAGTTTATGCCATACTGGTTTGAATTTACTTATCACATGCTGCTTTGTAAATGATCTTTGATATGTGTGTGTTTTATCTCCCATGGCCAGAAATGACATCTCCTGTTTCTCTGGTATTTTCCAGCAGCTTCTTACACAGGTCTTATGTGTAACAAATCCAAGAAGACATGCTGGCTGATTAGAACTGACTTGGGTTTTCAGCTTTCATTATCTGAAAAACAGAGTCCTTTAATTTTTTTCCTGTGTATTGTACTGTGCACAAACCACGATCATGTAAACCCAGTTTTGTGTGGGAAGGTAACTTATTTTGGGCAAGAGGGTATGAAGAATAAAATGGAGAAGGAGTTTTCTACGTGAGAGACTTTCAGAAAGTACCACTGCTTTTAGGCCAGTAGTTCCCACGCATGGGCACAGAAAGCCTGTTTACCACAAGGAATCAGCGGGCGTTTATATACCACTAAGATGTACACGAAAGACTTCAGAGGACCCACTTCAGATTTCTCACAAATATAAAGCCAAGTCAAATCCAAATGCCCATAAAATGAAGTACTCTAAATTTTAAAGTTCCTAACAACACGGACTTTGAAGAGTAATAAGGAAATAAAATAAATTTAAAGCACTTTATGCACAGTATCCTAGCTGGTCTTCAAATCCACTCTCTTGAGGTTACCATTACTCTCCATTTTACAAATGAGGAAAATAAAGTTCAAAAGCCAGTTGACAACTGGGAAAACTAAGCCACAATGAAACATATTCAAAGAACATTTTTGGACTTTAAAGAAAAAAAAAAATCTGGGTGTCCAGGAGCCAAGACCAGGTCGCTCTGAGGGAAAGAAATGAGACCAGCGGAAAGACAATGGAGTATCACGCTCAAGATATTTAAATAAAGAAAACATGAATCGAGAATTTTACATCTAGATGAACTGACCTTCATGGAGAAAGAGCACAATCTTAAAAACATGCAAACATTCAGGGAATACAGTTGCCCCCATGCTCTTCCTGAGAAATCCGCTCTAGAAGTAGCTTCAAAAAACCAAAATCCCTGAAGATCAATTGTATGGGGGTGGCTGATGAACATTATAGCTTTACTTGCAGAATTAAAATTATGTGATTTTATAAAGCATATGGTAGTTAGTATATAATGTCTACATGCTGGGGCGCCTGGGTGGTTCAGTGGGTTAAAGCCTCTGCCTTCAGCTCTGGTCATGATCCCAGCATCCTGGGTCCTGGGATGGAGCCTCGAATCTGGGCTCTCTGCTCAGCAGGGAGCCTGCTTCCTCCTCTCTCTCTGCCTGCCTCTGCCTGCTTGTGATCTCTGTCAAATAAATAAATAAAATCTTAAAAAAAAAAAATGTCTACATGCTGTGACATCATAAATCTAATACAACTACCAAAAAAGGGAGGAAATGGGAAGAACATATAAATAATACAGTTTACTGACCATGTTAAAGGTATTTATTTGGAAGCAAAAAAGAACTATTTCATGTCACATGATAAAAAATAATGAGAGGAGGAGCAAGAAAAGGTTAATATCTAACTTCACTATTGCTCACAGTAGGAAAGCAAAACACAAGAGGAGAAAAAAAAGTGAAGAGACCAAAATGTATTATTATGTCAAAGTAACCATTAGAACAAAAATCCAAGCCGTCTAAATAGAAAAAACGGACAAAAGAAAAAAATGTATCATAAAACTGTATGAAAGAATCAAGACCAAACATACTCATTAACTTTATAATTACTGTACATTGGCTTAACTGGCCTTTTAAATGAAAGGATTTTCAGATGAAAGCAAAAGTGACAACCTCAAGGAGCACACAATTAGGTGGCAGAGTTGGGACCACGGTCAGGCCTTCCTGGCTCTGAGATCTCTTTACAGGAGGGATGAACAAGATGACCCATGGCAACTAGGACAGCTCTACCAAATGTGCTTTCATGAAAACTTCTGTCATCAAAGAACAAAATAAAGAAAAGCTGGACCGTTACAACTTCTTAAACACGTAACAGCCAGGTACGACTTAATAAGGTAAGTACCATGAGCGAAGATTCATTCACCTAATTCAATGAACAACTACTTTTCGAGGCTGTGTGTGATCAGGCCCTTCTCTAAGTGCTAGAGATACAGGCTTGAGTATCCTTTTTGCTGTATGCAGATACCCAGAAATACAAACGAAATACAGGTTGGCTACACTTGAAGGTATAGTGCCTACCTCCTAAAAGAGAAGATGAATGGAAATGGTAACAGGCCCTCAACTATACTGACACTGGTAGGTGCCACTAAAATAATGCATCTCATTAGTGCCAGATGATACCAGGCACAGAGCAGAAATCATTAAAATGCCTCAGATGAGAATAATTGCCAAGTAAAGCATTCTATCACAGGAACGTAACTAATACCTCCTATAAAAGTAACTAAAAAGTCATGAAATTGTTCTCTGCCCGCCTCCCCTTTCCAGCCAAACTCGTGTTTTATATTAAAATGGCTTTCATCTTTCATGGCATAGAAGAGCTGCTGGCTGCTGGCATCGAATCTGCTAAAATCAACAACAGTGTAATTATCTGCACACTTTCAAGTGTTTTCAAAATACTCGCCGGGTGGGATTTTCCTCATTTAGAAATGTATGCTTTATGCTGGTGGTCTAGGGCTGTCAATGGCTTGGGTTAAAAAAATTTTTTTTTAAATCTTGCCCAAAGCATTCTTTTCTGCAGCAATTATTTGACTTGTTTAGAACTCACCTACTGCCAGAGCTTCTGCCCCGGTCTACGACACCCTCACAGCATACTGCCGGTCTGTGGTACCACTTTAAGGGCGCATTTACATGAGCAGATACACGCAAAGCACTTAGAACAGTGCCTGACACATGACAAGTGTCAGCTATTATTATATTAATAGTTCCATTCACAGATTCTTTTTAAAATACGTGAATAAGTGCGTGAGGGTAAGTGGATGACTATACTTTAATTCTCCGAGTTGTGCTAGTTGAAAATGGAAGGGATTTCAGTACACTCGGAATTCTTAGAATATTTTACATAAACGGCGGATTCTTAAGAAAATAAATCTACAAAACAAATGAAAACTTAATGGTATAAAATCACACAGATCAGACTTCCTTCCTGAGGCTACCAAAAATACATTTTATCAGCAATTCTTCCTTGGTCCAGCTTTTTAAAAAAAAAGGGAGGGGGGCAGAAAAAGCCAAGATCTTTTGAGACCGGATCTAACTTGAGACCTGGGTACAGAGAATTTGATAAATTATGTATTTGCTAGAGATTTACAAGGAAAAAAGGGAGACCCACAAATAAGACCCAGTTCTAAATATTGCAGCAATAAAATAACGAATTGCATATTAACAGCACTGTAATTACTCTTTTTGTTTGGTTTCTTTGTAATTACTTTTAATAAATTACTCTGCCTCTCCCCATCACTCAAGTAAGTTGTCATCCAAAGGCACAATCAGTACAACACAGGACACAAAGCCATTCACAGATAGGGAAGGCGGCTGGTGCCTCAAGAGCAGTGACTCATTAGAACCCATAAAGCTTTTCTATAGAGATCAAGTATCAATGAAGCTATTGTAAGCAATTACAGCTATATAAATGTAGACTAGTTATGAATTCTCACAGGGCAAGAGCATTTTCGAAAAGAAGCAAGAGAACCAATGCCTGGGAAACCACTCAACACCAAAGCCGCCTCAGTTGCATAAGAGTGGCTGCCTGAAGCCTACCATTCTGCTGAACGTGAGGTAGATCCTACAAAGGGAAGGGACCCTTG
The DNA here is from genome assembly GCF_002288905.1 of Enhydra lutris kenyoni. Lineage (NCBI taxonomy): Eukaryota > Metazoa > Chordata > Mammalia > Carnivora > Mustelidae > Enhydra > Enhydra lutris. The sequence goes on along the minus strand of NW_019154179.1, from coordinate 559,998 downwards.
GTTCAGCCCTCTCTAAATTCATCTTGTGCCATTTTGCCAAGCTTTGTATCCTGACGGCTCCAGAGTCAAGCCTAACACCGTGACCGTCTGCTGTCACAGGTCCAAGTAAGAGCCAGATAATTTTTATTAGTCTTAAATCGTTTTCCAGAAATCATAAACTTAATATAAAACAGATCTTTGTCACAAAAGACAAACAGCAGTAAAGCACTTTGTTAAATAGTTTAAAATTTGTACCTACCTTTAACGTGTTGAACATTTCAATATTAGAATTGCAGTAAAAGCATTTTCTTCGAATGTATAAACATTTTAAAAGCAGCAATAAATGTGGGAAAATGCATAAACCAAATTGGGTTTTATACACAATTTTTTAAATCCGTAAATTATTATTCATACCAAGATGATCACTGCAGTTCAGAATCAAATGAATGGAAAAAGCAAATGAAATAAAAGTGAGAGAAAATGCTTCAGAATCTAGGAAGCATATTATCACAAAGAAAACAGTGCCCTCGTTTGTTTTCTCCAAGACTCAGAAAGCAGAATTTACCCTTTGGCTCCAACTGAAATGGCCATTAAATATGATATGAAGTCCACATTTTCACAACCTTTATTTCACTTGATATTTCAAGGAAAACTTGACCAAATTTTTAACAATTTCGTGCTCTAAAATACTATTTTTCAGGTTCCAGCAGGAAAGAACAATTAGGTTACTTTAAGGGGTGCTTTTGTTAGAAACCATTTGCACCTCACCTAGTGTTGCTTATAGCTAATCATAACACAGGCCAGACATCCACCCTCGCCAAAACCACCAGCTTGGAAACTAACACACGTAGGGACAGCCTGTTAATAGTAATAGCCAACCTTGTTATTACTGAATTTTCAGTGTTTTGAAAGTTTGCCAGTGCATACTCGTGACATCATCATATGTACTTGATGATGACCAGAAATTAGTATCTTAAAATTTATTCTCCATACATCATCACATATGCTTCAAATAGGATTTTACATGCTTCTTCTGAATCTCAAAATTGGCATTTTCTTCTTCTAAAGGAATCATACGCCATTCATATATTTTCCTCAATATGCAATTTATTCTTTATACTACAGTATTATTAACCCTTAAAATAAAAAATAAGATTTAAAAACTTCGTATTTCATGTATAAAAGTGAATTATCCTTTAATCTTTAAATGTGATGGATAATTTGCATTTATCTTCGAATAGTTAAAGATAAAAGCAGAAAAAAAATTATGTTCCTCTTCTAAAACCAACAGCCACTCAGCAACATCTAGTAACATTATTTTTAAAAACACACGCTATACAATTTGCCATTGCCACCACCATTGTTTCACGGTCCCTTGCAGAGCAGGCCGATCCATTCCCCCCTGGCAGTTGTGTAGCTGTTCGTGTTCTCCTTGCCTTTTCTGTCGCACAAGTTATTCAAACTAAATGAAAGGAATGTGAAACACTTAAGAAGAAAGACTATCAGAATGTAAGGAGAATACACCTGAGCACCAGAGGCAAAAGAGAGGTGAGTTTTGTCATCTGAAATGAAGGAAACAGAGACCAGTAGGAAGAAACTGAGTCGCAGCACTGGAAAGGGGGCAAAGATGTGAAGAGAAAAATAAAATGAAAGTAAATGTCAGAGAAGACAAGAGATGCGCCAGGCAGACCGATGTAGCTTCAGGAAGAGGAGAGCTAAAAACCTGTAAGCACGGCTACCTGATGGGTGGAGGGGTGGGAATGACTTGCACAGTAAGCAGAAGAGCCTGGAAGGGCCAGGAGAACATTTTAAATCATTTCTCTGCGTGGTACCTCTCACTCACCCCAGTTTACTTTATTTCATTATTCGTTATTTTAACCCACAGCTGAGAACAGGGTAAGTTTGTTTTGCTTCCCCTTCTGAGTTCACTGAAAAACTCAACCCATAGATCAGCCTGTGCTGACCACTTAGCACCTTCGTGATTTTCTTTAAGGGGAAAACAAATATCTCCTGTAAGATCACATTCACTACCTCTAATTCCTCGCCCGGTTGCCCGCTTCCAGACTCTGGCCTCGCACTGCTGTTCTGTTTTCCTTCCTCGGGCAGCTCAGACGACTCTGCTTTCCACAAGTCAGTAAATACTGGAGGAAAAATGTTCCGACCGTCCCACAGTTAAACACAGACTAGTTAACCAAGTTCAGTCATCTGGGCTGAATCCTGCGTGAGACGTAAACAGAGACTGGGAGGATGGAGAAAGGGCAGTGTGCGGGAGAAGTGGGGCAAAGAAAACAAAGTAGGCAAATAAAGGCAAGGGGCAGACTTAAAATTAGGACTACCAGAAATGACTAAACTCATTTTCTTATTTTACAGTAAAAGAAAATGAACAAAAGCGAAAATACCGCAGTTTTATTTCAGTGATGTAAAAAAAAAAAAAGATAGTGGATGCGTTAAAAAGGAGAAATTGACTAATCTGCTTCTACTTGTGCTGTGGCAGACATTTAAATACATTTATGAAACTCAACAGTGAATTTAAACTACTGAGATTCCTACTAATAACAGGTTCAAATCGTAGCAAAAGGTTAACAAATGACCTCGGTTTAATTACTCATTACCACACAGAATTCGATCTGTACTTCGGAATAGACACTCGGGCAAACAGGGGACGGCACCTCGGCCACCAGCTGCAGGGTGGCTTCTGTGCCTTTCAGAACTTGCTCTAATGCCCTTGGTCACTGATCACACTCCCTTTCACCCTGCCCTTGAAAATATCGCATGCTTTGCCTCAGAGAGCTCCAACCCCTCTCCTGGATGCAACAGAGGCAAAACAGGGGGCAAAGGGCTTGGCTGCTGGGCAGAGCCAGGAAGAAAGACTGGACATGCTGATAATTAATATTCTCTGATTCAACTCTGAAATATCTTATCTTCCGGCCCTCTCCACCTCCTCCCTCAAAGCTAGTCAGCCTTAAGCTTCGCTCCTTGAAAGGAAGTTCAGCTCGTTGGTCCCAACCTACTTTATTTCTGTATCCTCTTTAAAACTGCCGCCCACGGGACGCCTGGGTGGCTCAGTTGGTTAAGCAGCTGCCTTCGGCTCGGGTCATGATCCCAGCGTCCTGGGATCGAGTCCCACATCGGGCTCCTTGTTCTGTGGGGAGCCTGCTTCTCCCTCTGCCTCTGCCTGCCACTCTGTCTGCCTGTGCTCGCTCACTCTCTCTCTCTCTGACAGATAAATAAATAAAATCTTTAAAAAAAAAAAAAAAAAACTGCCGCCCACATTTTCTAAGAAGAAAAGCCAAACGTGCACCGTACTCAGAAGCTCTCATACACAGCCTCTATCGCGAAGAAAGGCTCAGCAAAGAACCCCATTTTCTTGGGAGGTGAAATCCTCAGTGCCCTCCTTCTCATTCTCAGAAGGCAATGCTTGTGGGTGTCACACATGTGGTTCCTTCAAGTTCAGATGTTGAGCGATGGTACCTAGTAATCCACAAAGGTAATGGCTTCCCTTCATTCAAGCGTGACATATTGTGCATCTGGGTAACCATCCTTTTTGGCTTAAAAAAATAAGAGCCAGAAAATATTCTTTTTAAATAGTAAGCAAGCCATAAAACTTTTCCCTTCTTTGGACATTTTATGATCTCATTCATCACCTCATGGACATTTCTTAAAACACCTGGAGCATGAAAGTTAAACAAACACAACCTACCATGGCATGCCGAGGTATGGTCAGAAAACTCAAGTCTATTCAAAATGAAACCGTCTTCTATTACTGTTTAACTCAAGTGACAGATATGACTGTTTAAAAAGGTAGGGCTGGGGTACTGCTTTTCATGCACTGACTGTCTCCCTACAAATGAACAGGATCCTAGGCCAGTTCTTTTCCCAATTCTCTTAGAAGCTGCTCTTGGTATCCTTACGTGCACTCTGAAACTTTGGAATCACCTTCATTATGATGTGCTTTGTGCACATTCTCGGACGCCGCGATGCCCATACTAAGGCAACACATCAGAGAAGTTGGCAGCAATGCTATCAGCAAGAATTTGGCTTCAGAATCAGGAGTGATTCATCATACATTCTAGCAGCAGAAAAACAACACACATCTATTTTAATCCTTTGGTGCTATCAAGAATCAAAAAACAGTAATTAAGTAAATGCAACAAAAATCATACCTGCTGTAACACTGGTAAAACATTATTCAGAAAACAACACATGACTTACCTTATTTCATAATATTTATTACAATGACGAATCAAGTTTTAATTTAACACAATTTCAGGAGAAAATAGGTAATCCTAACTTCTGCAAAGTAACACACTGAAATTCTAAATTTAGAAAAACATTTGCTTTACAGTAAGTAAAATCCCTTTCTAGTGTTTCAAAAGAAATCCACTTCTTTTATCTCCCTCCGTTTTTTAAGATTACTCTAATTTAAAGTCTAAAGGCTAAATGAGTAAGTATGCCACTGTATCTATCACAACCAGAGAAACCTGATATTGGGGGCAATATATTCAGAACACCCCCCTTTTTAGAGGTACCTTAACAACTGCCATAATAACTACCAAGGAGTCTAATAAAATAATGGAATCCGCTTATGCTCTACTTAATGGGTATAAAACAGATCTCCACCCCGAGTCATTCTCTTACTCCCTGAGAATATAGCATGTCCATGATTATTAACATTATCAACCAATATTTCTGAATAACCACCCACGTTTATTTGGCTTACTGTACACCGAATTAAAACTTAAAAAATGCTACTCTATTGTTACCACCAAGTCCTCAGGGGCGGACAGGGAGATTTCTCAAGAACTCCACCCAGTGCTGTCTTTCGGGGACCCTACCTTTTCAAACACTTCTTCAGCCTCCCTTCGTTTCCGTTTTCGGGGTCTCCGGTTCACTCGAATCCATTTCTCGACCTGAAGTTCAAAAACCACAGAGCAATTTAAACACGACGACGAGTCCTGAGGGCCGTCCCTCTGCGTGAGAAAGAAACGATCGACGGCCTCGCGACGCTGCCTTCCAGGGCTTCACCTGGGGAAGCCACAAGCACCTTCCCGGCCCGCCGAGCTGCCTCAGCGACGGGGGCCCAAGAGACGCGCGCGTGTACGGCGCGCCGAGGCCGTGACCTTCGCCCGGGCCGCTCCCTCCGGTCACGGGCCCGGTCGGCCACCCCCGCGCCGGTGCGCGCCGGAGCCCCGGAATGGGGCCATCTTACCCACCGCTGTCGCGCGTCGGCGCCGAGGGGAGTCCGCGATGGGGATGCGGCGCCCGACCCACCGCCCCAAGGAAGGAGGGAGGGGAGCGCAGGAAGCGCGCCTCCCGCACTCACCTCGGCGCTCACTTGCCGCGCGAGCCCGCACTCCGCCCGGGCCTGGCGCTCCCTCTGCAGCGGCTGCGGGGGAAGGGGAAAGAGTCAAGTTTACCCCGGGAGCCACCCCAGCCTCCCTCCCCCGCGCCCCACCAGCTCGGCGCGATGACCTACTACCTCGCCCGCGGAAGGTGAGGGTGGGAGCGAAGGCCCCGCCGCCCGCGCCCAGCCAGCGACGGCTGCCCGGCCGGCCCGCTAGAGAGCAACGGGCGCGCGGAGCCCGCAACACCTAAGGCGCAGCGCGGGCGGCGGGGCGGCGCGGGGCCGGGGCGGCGGCGCGGGCGGAGGGCGGGCGCTGGGGCGGGGGCGGGGCCTGCCTTAAAGGTATAGGCGGCCGCTCAGTCCTCGCCGCAGGTCGCCCCCGCCCCCGACGGCGAGCGGGCTATTTTATTGTTCTCTTTACGAACGTCTTTCTTCGCATCTCCCGGCGTCCCGCCCGCGCCCGCGCTCCCGCGCCCTCCCACGCGCGGATCGACCTGGGCGCGCACGCCTTACCTTTCCAGCCCCCACCCACTCCGCTGGCCCCTGGGGACCCGCGCAAGGGTTTCTCCGCCACTGTGCGATCAAGAGCGTGGCCCGGCCGCTGGCGACAGGGCTTAGCTCGAGAAGCGCCCCCACCCCCGTGGCCAGCCGAACTCCCTCCTCGGGTCAGAAACCTAAGTGTCCAGATGGCCTTCGCGGAGCGGAAAGGAACTTTCCTAGTGGATTTTTTTCCGGGAATGGATTAGACGCCATTAAGTAGACGTTTTCCAGTGGCCCCTCCGGACTCCCGGGCGGTGGCAGGTGACCTCCCGGGAGAGAAACCCGGATAGCGTAGAAGGCTCACCGCCCGCGCCTTGACGGAGCCTGAGCGCTCTAAGTGCCGTAGGCGCCGCACGCGCCCTGCCCGCGGACCCCCACAGCGACTGGGGAGAATTTAAAAGGCGACATTCTGTCTTCATAATTAGGGGGATAGTTTCCACTTAGTTTGTAAAGTCTGCCGTGCTCCAAATTTTTCCTCAGACACCACTTCTGCCCATCCGCATGAGAAGTTGGCTGAACCAGAATGGGGGTGAGCGCTTGGAGAGAAGAGTCGGGTCGCACTCCAGTTTGTTGATCTTGACCATCCCTTTAACTTTATCGCATTTCTTTAAAGAAAATCTGTCTTGCCCTCTCTTTATTGCTACTCCATCCTTCTTTCAAGATCAAAAGCTTTAGATCAAAGCCAAGATCAAACTCAGTACTTTAAATAGAAGCAACTTTGCCACGGAGTATTTTACACAAAGAGGAGCTTCTTAATGGAGACATCAGAGTGGAAAACTTGATTTTATCCCTTCATCCCATATTCATAACTGGACTACTTAAAATTACATTGATGATGCACTTATAGGTTCTAAAATAAACAACAGGTCTGCTCAAATGGGGAATTCTTCACTTAAGTTTTTGTGTTTCCAGGAATACAAAAAAAAAAAAAAAAGGTACTTATAGAGTTAGATAGGCAAATTAGCCATTTTGTATTATTATTAGCTAAGGACTATGAAATGCATGCTCATTTGCTAAAGATTTTTCGAAGTGGTATCAAATCTTTTTATATATAATGTACAACTATCATATACAATTTTTCCACTGCAAAACAAATGCATAAAAGTAGTTATGCCTTGCACATCTCCAGTACATATACAGAGCTAGGTAAAAGTTAAAATTATGAAGTGGATTATGTAATTGAAGAGCTATTTACTTTCAAATGGAAATAAAACCCCGAACTGTTTGAGCTTTCCTGCTACTAAGAACAGTTCCAGAATCAATAGAAATCTATCACTGATAGACACTTCCCTTTACCCACTAGACTTTTCTTCCTTGGGAATTCACCACCCCTAAGAACTCTGATAAAAACCTTCCAATACTTATGTACCAAAACAGCATCCTGCTTAAATAGACCTTCCTTAAGTATCTTTTTTGTTGACTTATCAACAATTTTTTAACATGTAGCCTAAAAAGAAACAAAAAATAAAATAAATTCCAACAATCCAGTAGCAGGAATAGGAAACTACTGAAAATTAATCATATACAGACTTCTATGAAAATCTGTTATTACAGATGGATAGTTAGTATTTGAAGGCTTGTTTTCCATTGTAATTCTCATCTGATTGTAGTCTCAAATACACACACACACACACACACACACGATTATTCTTCACACTAAAAATCCCATTAAGTCATTGAAAAATCTTAGGAATTGAGACCTGGGAACCCTGTCTTGCTGCCATTGACAGTCTCCTTTCTTCCTACTCTGTAGCTCATGGAGAACCTAATGCTTTCTGGCAGAAGCAGAGCAAAGGAAAGAATCCTACTGTCACTCTGCTACTGTGTGTAGGTCATAAAGCTACGGTCCACTCTAATTTCCTAACTCCTCTCCTTTGTACTCCTGCACCTTCGCACCCACTCCCACAATCCATCCTCCACTGAGAAGCCAGAATATTTCGAAAGGTATTTCAAGTGATATCACTTTGCTTTACCAAGAATGCACTTTCTCTTTTCTGCCTGGCTGGCTCCTACTTATCCTCTAGTTCTGGCCTTCAACAACTCTAGAAAGGTCTTTCCTTACTCCCCATTCCAAATTATTTCACCCCCACTATTCCTTCGAATAGCATCCTGTTTATTTCTTCTAAATTGCTTACATTTTAGAGCTATTAAAAATTATTTTTAATTATGAGATTTTATTTTTTAGAGCAGATAACAAAAATTTATACAAAAAGCACAGAGTTCCCATGTGCCAGCATAACATACAGTTTCCTCTATTACTAACATCTTCCATTAGGGTGGTATGTTTGTTACAATTCAGTTACCAATATTTGATACATCATTATTAAACAAAGCCCATAGTTTACAGCAGGGTTCACTCTGTGTTGTACAGTTCTATTACACCTTTTTTAAAAATTATTAATTTGTTGAATGTTTATCTCCCCAGCTGGACTTTAAAGTCCAGGAAGAAAGAGATCCTGTCTCTTTAGTTCTTGATTTTTGTCAGGTTGGTTAAAATACTGCTGGCACATAGTAGATGCTAAATAAATGTGAACTAAGTAAATGGAAGCTATAGGAACAAATGACTGAATGAATAGCACATGAAATTTCAAGGAGTAGAGTCTCAAGATGAAAATCTAATTAACTCCTGCTTGTTTCTCCACTAAAATACCTTATTTTGTAAAGAGCAAAAAATTATGCTTTTTTTTTTTTTTTCTAAGAAAGAGACTATGGGACATCGGTTATATTGCCAGGGTACTTCTGAAATGACCTCTTTTAAAAAAAAAAAAAGTAAAAATAAAAATAGAAATGAGAAATAAAGATTCTTAATTCCCTCTTACATTAATCATGAAAATTGTATTCCAAAATGCAGTGCTTAGAGTTGAGTTTGATCTAGAATGAAATAGTAACACATTTCAAAATTATTGGGAAGATACATTTTTTAAAGATTTTGTTAATTTATTTGAGAGCGAGAGAAAGCGTACACAAGCAGGGAGAGCAGCAGAGGAAGAGAGAAGCAGGCTCCCCACTGAGCAGGGAACCTGATTCGGGGCTGGATCCTGGGCACCAGGATCATGACCTGAGCCAAAGGCAGACACTTAAGTGACTAAGCTACCCACGTGCTCTATTTTATCAGGAAAATATTAATTATTTTTATTATGTTCTATATAACCTCCACACATTTCTCCTTTTGCCTGTCTAAATCTTCCTTTCTTCATGGGGTGGCCCCAATAAAGGTACGGTGTAGAAAAACTGGAGGAAGAGTATTTATTTAAGGAATTCTGGGGGTGCCTGGGTGGCTCAGTCGTTTAAACATCTGACTCTTGATTTAGGCTCAGGGTGGTGAGATCCAACTCCCCAAACCCAACCAGCTGGGCTCTGTGCTGGGTGTGGAGCTTGATTGAGATTCTCAAACTCTTCCTCTCCTACTGCCCCCTCCCCAACAGAATGCATGCACACTTTCTCTCTCCCGCTCTCTCTCTTTAAAAAAGTAATAAATAAAAAAAAAAATAAAATTGGAACTCTGTAGCCAGGGATGGGTACTCTAGTAACTATCTTTAAGAAAGTGGTAAGAGCGCTTTAAAGCTATCTTTTAAAAACAGATGTTTTCTATTTAAATTATGTTTTAAAAAATGTTTCGTCTAATAGAGATGCAAGTTTTGAAAGGAAGTTGCTTTAAGAAACTTTCTTGTCAATGCAGCTTATAATAGAAACTTCAGAGGCTGAGGAAAATGCCATTGCTTTAGAATAAAAGCATTACTTAATCTAGTGGCTGGAGATTACTTTTAGAAAGAAAACCTTTTTCTTTCTTCTTCTTCTTCTTGTCAAGAGGAAATGACTCTTTTCATTGGAATATGGTAGTGATATCAATTTCATATTGTTAATATGGACACGTGCTTCTGCTTCATGGTGAGCTACAATCCAGAGGAATGAGAAGCAGCAGAACGCCTTCCTAGTCACCCAGAAAGCTGAAAGGGCAGACAAGGGGAGCCCTTTAATTAGTCCAAACAGCCTCAGGTGGCAAATTACACTCCTGCAGGCACAGGAGAGGAAAAACTATCTTCTATAAGAAGTCAGAAGATCTTTTAATACCAAACACTATAGAGAAGTCCAGAAGCTTTTGCTTGTTTCAGAAGAGCTCTATAGCCAACATATATTGAGGGTAAATTAAAAAGTAAGCACCTATACAAAACTGGAAATAAAATCAAGATTAGTTTAAGTTGCAAATAGTAACAAGGAAATAATCCTGATTAGGGTCAACATTCTCAAATGTCTAGGCCTTTAAATTTTGTTCTACCCTTTTAGAAGATAACATTCCTTTACGATATCTTTGATTTTAGAAAAATTATCATTTCTATTATTGACTATTTTGTGTCTGTGTAGAATAAATGCCTAATTCTTCTTTCTCAAGAGGATGTTGGCCCTGATAAATGGAGCCCGTGGTGGAATCCTTATAAAGCATAGTTTTCAAAAAAGGAAATCCTTCCCACATTTGTTCTGTCCTGAACTGGCTAAGAGAACCTCTTCCTCTCAGGCATCATAACCCCAAACTCACTGTTATTCAGAAACTTCTGCAGAGCCTGCCTGAGGGAACACCCTCAGTTCTTCCATTTCTAGATCCCCTCCGAGAATCTGATGAAGCATTAGCTATCAGCTTTTGGCTCCCTGGACAGAAATACACCTACAATCATGAACAGTCCCCTACCCCCTTCCCACACACGCATCAACTGTCAGGAGGTTTACAGACTTTCCTGACTGCCCTAGATACTCTAAGATCCTCTTGGATTAGTGCAGACCACCATACCGCTGGCACAGGACGACGTCTTACTGGTGCTCTGTGAAATTCCTTTTATCACATTATGTTCTGGTAAGAAGCCATCAACCTTTATTGAGGTGCATTATAAGAAACAGTCCCATAAAACCCATCCCAGTGTTTACTGTAAGGGTAGTTTCAGAGGATTGTTTATTACATTAAATAGTAATTTTCTGAGAGGCCCCACAGGGAGCCTGGTATCAACATCAGGAATGGGGGACTCAGGCACCTGGTTTATTTTACCTCATGAACATTGCAAATTGATCCCTTTTCCCTCTTCTAGAAAATGCTGTGCCCCTACATTAAACCAAGCATAAGAACTTCAAGGGGTGCATATTGTATGACAATTTAATTCCTGGCACCATCTTATTTTCCTACTATTATTTTCACATTGCTTTGTTTTTTTATATTTTAATTTATTTTTATCACGCTCTATCTTGCTTTAGAAGCTGTCTTAACTCCATTTTGGACAAGGAAGAGTATGAATAAATAAAAATATTCTGAGTTTATTTTTTCTTTCTTTAACTTTCTTTTTCTTTTTGGGGGAGAGGAAAGGGCTCTGATAAAATGTCATGGTTCTAATATTTCTCTCCATTAAAAACACTTAGAAGTCAAGCACAAAAGGTAAGGACGTATGATTATGCCCTACTTGTAAAATTCAAGGAAAAGAACTGTTGCAAAACAAAATAAAAGTAAATACAATATTATACAAACTTGGTGCTAAACTACGATAAAAAAATGTTAACCAACCAAGTATTTTACTTCTTTTGATATCAAAACCAGAGGAAATACGTTTTGACCTCGGGAACAAGAATGTAAACTAGAGACAGGTTAGTCACTTAACAAGCATACTGAGAGCTTACTACAAAACAGAGCACTAGACTTTGTGAACACAGATGAGTCAGCCGCCATCCCTGTCCTCAGGACACTCGTGTGACCGGGCAGTAAGCTGGCATAGTATAAGGAGCACATGGGCAGCGTGCTGGGTTTGAATCCGGGCTCGGCCATATATTAGTCATGTGATCTCTCTATGCCTCCTTTCTTAGAGAGCTGCGAAGATCCAGGCACATGCGATGTGCTTACGAGGCGAGGCAGCTGTTATTTATCAAATTCTAGAAGCAATGCAACATCCTAGAAACTGGAGGGAAGTGAGTTTAAGACATAAAAAGTACCCACCCGCTATGTGTATCAGAGACATGGGACCTCAGAAGTGGAAGAAAGAAGCAGAGTGGCCAATTCTGTAAGGTCTGAGTGGTCCGCCAAGGGCTTCCACATACAGACTGCACTGTTTGTTCTCACACGGTCCCATTTTCAGGATGAAGAAACTGAGTCTCAGGGAATTTTCATTTGTTTTATTTGTTTGTTTTAAAGATTTTGTTAAGTAATCTCTACACCCAATATTGGTCTCAAACTCACAGGCCCAAGATCAAAAGTCACATGCTCTACTGACTGAGTCAGCCAGGTCCCCCAAATTTCATTTCTTTAGCACTTATGTTGGGTGGCCCTTCGATCTCCAGGCTGGAAGTGCAGTACTCTTTCTACTCCAGCATGAGAGCTTAGGGAACATATAGCATGACTGTCTCACTTTAAAATAGTTGCTTGTTATGTGGATCAGATCAACCTCAGATCAAAACACAGCCCATAAAATATTATCCCATACCATAAAAGTCTATTGCAACAGCCATTTCAGAAAACAGATATTGTACACCCTCTTCAGCACCTGTATGACTGCAATTCTTTACAGGAGCTTAACATTCATGGACATTCTGACCTTAAAGAGTTTCACAGATGAAATACAAAGTTATGTAGGGGTGGCGTTTAATCAGAGGGTCCCCTGACTGCTTATTAGAATCACCGGGAGGGTTTATAGATCCCATTAACCAGGTGGCACTCCAGATCACTGAAATTCCCGTCCCGAGAGTGGGACCCTGCTTCAGTCCTTTTTAAAGCATTTCCCACCCCCATCTCTCCCCCAGTGATTCCACTGTACTGCCAGTGTTGAGAACCACCGGTTTAGATAATTTTAATGATGACCCATCTCTCACAAGTTACTATTAAGACATTCCAGATGTTTGGGAGACATCTAAATTTTAAGGTCAATGCCACAGAGAACAGCCATCTATTAAGTTCTATTTCAATAAGTCTCTGGGTAAACAGCAGACACAATGCTGGGCAGAATGGGCTGCTGGCCTGACCCAAGCTAGCAATTCCTATAGCTTACACTTAGGGATAAACTTCTGGGCAAGATTAGTTAAGTGTACACACACACACACACACACACACACACACACACACATGAATTAAAAAGAAGTGGAAGATCCCAACATTAACCAGAAGGGAGGCAAGGATGGATGGATATTTGAGTTTTTAGAGTTTTTTCCAGGTTCATGGGTAATACAATTCTGGATCCTGAACGAAAAGAGCATAGATCCTTGTCTTTCGGGGAATCTAGAAGCTCACATACATATGAGGTATTATTTCCCACTCATGCCCTTGACATTGTTCTAATAGACATTGTTCTACTTATGTCGATAGCTGCCACAGATTCCCTGGAAACAAATTATTTTGCATTTGGAAGACTGCTGGCTGCAATTAGGGACAGTGTGTACCAATGGAAAAGACCCTTTGTTATTTGCAGAAGCTACTGTTCCACACAGGAAGCAACCCAGGTTGATCTTCCTTAGTGCTAGGCACCATGCTTTAACTAAATGGGCTTCCTTATTTAGAAAAACACACTACATTGATGCTATAGGAAAACTACTCTGGCAAAATGCCTTACAAAAGATATTAGCTACTAATTAGTTAAAAGTATAAACATGGATGTTAACATTTCAGTAGCTTCAAAAGCAAATACTCATGTCTAGGTCCCTTTGGTTATTCCCTAAGAGGGAGGGGATACGGTGTCTGTAAGTGCCTCCTGCTTCACGGTGCCTTCAAAGGAAGCTATGCTTTGGGAGTCTGGGGCCCCGGCATGTCTCTTCTTCTTTTTCCAGCATGTCTATTTTTAAAAACATTGGCACTCAGACTGGATTGCCTGTCATCTGGCTTCCCAAGAGAACCCAATGAAGTCACAATTTGCAAACAAGTACAATGGGCCTAAACAATCCCACCTCTATTCAGAAGTAAGAACACAGAGAGTGGGGAAAGTAAAATCCATCACAACTGTGGAGGGGGGGGCAGTCCAGGGGAGGGCTGTCCCCAATATAAATAATATATGAGAAAGATCTATTTTCCAGAATGTTTGTTCATCAAACATTTAAATCCATACAAAAGGCGTTCCAGGACAACAACTGGAAGGGCCAGAATTAATTGGTTGCTAATCTCTTTACTTTTTGTAGGATGTTTCCTCCAGCAGTGGATTAAATCAGTGTTTAATGCTACACAGGCCCAGCTGTGTCCATATTAGGAAAGCCCAAGCTCACATCTCTTTCTCTGTGAAAAAAGGATCCGTCCTCCCTCTTTTGCTCTGCTTCCACCCCCTGCGTGTGTAGGTGGGAGAGTAGGAGCTGGGGAATGTGAACTTGATCCAGCATTGATCAACCAAGCAGCAAACTCTCATTGTTCTTTAGATACCAAACATAACTTCTCTCTACTAGGGATAAACCCAGCCATTCTGCACACAACACGGCTTTTGTGCTCAGGAGTATGAGAGATGAAAAAGAACCACCAAGAACATTAAAGCTTTATTAGACTCATCATAAACACCTAATATGTGGACTTTGAGAATCTACCCAGTGAATTTATATCCCTATTAATATTAGGTATGTTAGACTCTCTTAAACCTACCAATCACTGGTCATTTCTCTTTTATAATTATGGATTTCACTTTAAAGCATAGATCCAGCAGTTCACTTTAGCTTTGCTTTCTATTTGAGCATTTCTTTTTTTTTTTTTTTTAAAGATTTTATTTATTTCTTTGACAGACAGAGACCACAAGCATGCAGAGAGGCAGGCAAAGAGAGAGAGAGGAGGAAGCAGGCTCACTGCTGAGCAGAGAGCCCGATGCGGGGCTCGATCCCAGAACCCTGAGATCATGACCCTAGCCGAAGGCAGAGGCTCAACCCACTGAGCCACCCAGGCGCCCCTCTATTCAAGCATTTCTTATCTCACTGCCTTGCTCTCTGAGGTTCAAGGGCATTGGAAATCATGCTAACATACAACTAAATACGCTGTTGTTGTTTCTAAGTGCTGTCCTGTGCATGTGGTTTAGCAAGCTCTGTACAAAGCCATGTGTCATGAGAAATACACAGTTCAGAAACTAGACCTAGGCACCCTCCGGTCCTTACCAGCTAGAAGCTGTGCAACCTTGGGCATGTCACACAACCTTTCTGGGCCTATTAGAAGCAGATGATGCTGTTTCGCAGAGCAGTGCTGAGGATGAAATGAGACAGCCCATAAACCCAGAGGCACAAAGTAAACCAGTAGATACTGATTCCCTGCCTCTTACCCCCAGAAACAAAAGCCCATCTTATATTTTGAACCTATGTAATGACTTGTGGCATCATAACAAAAAGTGTCACCTGACCACCACACAGATGTGACACCTCTCATGGAGCCCACAGTGATATGGCATGGCCGAGGTGTGACAGACAAGTGCCTGTCTCTTTCCAAAGGACCGGGGGACACAAGGAAGCAAGTTCTCTTTCTCATTTGCTTTACGATAAAGGAGATCATTCTGATTCTGGTCCCACCTCATTCAAAACAATAAGCCCACTGTTGTCCTAAGAATATCAGAATTGAAATTTGATATTTTGACATTGTTTTCTGAAGGTACCAACATGACAGGCACTAGATACAAAAACATCTAAAATCCTAATAGTAACTACATGCATTTAAAACCAATGTAATAATTAAGAAGAGAGAAGGCTTAAAATCACAAATACAATTCTGTACAGAGCTACCCGACTTCCATGTTCTTGGATTTACCCATTTATAATTTCATTCGCTAGAAGCACTTATGCAAAACCCAGGCAGACATCCCTCAGTTATAAAATCAATAACAGTGATGAAGAAACACAATTTGAGGAGGACAGACTCCATGAGAACTCTAGAGAAGCCAACCTTGTAACAAGTATAACAGAGAACAGTCTTTGGCTGGCCACATGGAAAAGTGACAGCATGCACGATGGAGGAAAAAGGAAGAGAATACAGAGAAGAGGAGATGGAGTCTCTGGAGGGAAGGCTGAGGAGCCACCAGATGTGGAAGGTGACCTTTCTCCATGGAAATAGGCCATGGGGGGTGAAGGCATTCTCTCTAGTCCAACCCTAGTATCACTTGTTGCCCAGGAGTCACGGGCCCCAAGTCTGATGTATTGACTCTGGCCTCCATTCCATGCATTTTCATGCCAGTAAAGTTGCTGAAATTAAGAAGTGAATTGTGGAGCTTTGGGGCATAAATAATGTCATACTGGAAGGTCGGGGCTAATAACAACCAGGATGCTCTTAATGCTCTTTAAGAAAAACCATCTGAACTATATAGCCCTCAATGTGGTTTGAAATTCCCTTAGCCTACAAAGGAAAATATTTTTAGCATGTAGCACACTTTGTAACAGACATATAAATGCACCAAAAATATAATTTTAGAAAAGCATCTGGGTTTGATCATTTCTTGTTATACCTCAATGCCAAATAGGTTCTGCTTTCTCAATATAAGGAACATGGCAACATTCGGCCACAAGCTCTACAGCGATCACTGTAGCAATTTCTCCCAAACATTTCATTACTGGCTCTGCTTGGTTTTACTTTTTAAAGCGGCAAATAATCTACAGATTTAAATATAAAATCAGCATAAAAAATGAGGGGCTGCTTCTGGAGCATTTGGCCCCAATGTCTTCCCCTGCTAGAACTCGCTGGATCATCTGGACAAGAGACAAAAATGAGTATTTACTTTTATGTCCCAAAACGTATCCTAGAAATAATAGTTGCCACTATCCGAGGTAAAGCTCGCCTGCAGCTTTTACCGATCTACAGGCATTTCAAGGCATTGACAACCCAAGCAAAATTTTTTTTATCTCTTGCTAGTGGATCAAACAGGTTACTATCTGTGAATAATTGATCTGCAATAGAAGCAAATGCCTATTCAATGATCAACCAGGCTAAATGCTCTTGCAGGTTGATTATTACCTGTGATTTCTCCCAATAATCTTTCATATAACAATTTTCCAGCTGAGGAGAAAAGAAATGCACAGACAAGGTTTCTTGATAGGTACCTTTGTAAAACACCACTCAGGAGGAAACACATGAAAACTCTCCCAATACCTCTCCAAAGCAAGGGCAAGTTTCCAGTCTGTGGGCAAGTCCACAGATTCCCAGGTTAGAAAGGGAGATACCTGGAGGAAAAGTAAATCCAGACTTCCCTCCTCTCAAAGCGACCAGGCTCATCTAGATAGAGCGCACACTTCAGCTACCAGTCATAGCATACAGTGACGTGAGGCAAAAAAACGGCTCTGGCCTTCACCCAGGCCAACCCCCACTCATTCCCCAAAGAAGCAGTGAGGGTTCAGAGAAGGCAAGCGGCTCGCCCAAGGCCACACAGCTTCCAAAGCCGCATCTAATATATCAATTACCTCCTTCATCCAATATAGGATTAAGATTGCAGAACAAAAGTTCACTACAGCGTCCTCTGTGAAAACAGCAAATTGGGTAGCACACAACTGACTCTCCTTTCCCACCCAGCCTCTACTCCTGCTCTTTGACCTCCAAATAACGCGGCCTTGCATTTTACGCATCAAATCGTCTGAACCATACTTAGATGTGGTGGTGACAGTTATAAATAGATAGGATCAGAAGCAGAAACACTGAGCTTGCAGAGGCCCAAGCTGGAGGACCAACCTGGAAGGACAGGGTCTTCCATTGAATGAGCTGAACACGCCCATTACCAAGCACCATCACAGACAACTGCCATACAAAGATACGCGTGTGGCAGGCATGCTGCCCTGTTTAGAAACAGACAGATGGATTTGGGCAGTTCGACAATCACTGTTATCCTGACCCATGTGATAACACCTGCTGCTGGGCCACCCCTGGGCCGTGCCCTCGAAGCTCTCCTGCTCTGGGTCGGTGGAGAGGACAAAATGAGGGCAAAAGGCAGGGACTCTACTTGGAATTGGCTTTTGAATGCAAATAAAAAGATAAAGGAGGCGTCCCTTAAATGCTTTAGATGGCACATAAAGACATTTCTTTGTTTGACCAATTGCTTTTTCTCATTTGTTGTTTGGGTGACCTGATATTTATTATCTAATTTAGTTTCCATCTCAAGGGAGGAATAGCTGTGTCTTTCTAAAAGCAAAGACCTCTACACACACTTGTATTCATTCACGCCAAAAAAGATTCCAACTTTTCAATGCAGTAAAGCCCAGAATTTCCTATGTAAAACATTCCGTCAGATCGGCAGGCTACTACCATTTAGAGATATCCACATGGAAGAAGGAAGTACAGACCATGACACGTATTTATGAAAAGTCTTGGCAAGTGAGGCTCATATTACTGCATGCACAAAGCACAGCTTTGCCCACTAAAGAATAGTGAAGAACAGATTCAGGGAAAAAGAGCAGTCATTAATTACATCAAAAATCATCACTGCTCAGAGCTACCTGCTGTATTCATTTATTATCTCTTCATAGGTCTTGTAAAAATGCAGGCAAGGATGGGTTCAAGCTGATTTGGATTAAAAGCAACCTTGCTAAAAAACACAAAATACCTTAGCTGGATGGACAGAAGGCTGAGGGTCCTGGATCTGACCTGTGGCTCTACCTCTAACAGGGGCTCCCAGCTTGGGCAGATCAGGCCACCACTCCTGGGGACAGAAAATGAGCTCCTCACCAAGATTTGGTCCTGCCTGCGATTCTAAAGCAGACTGAAAGTCGTGCAACACCAGAAAAGACTAATATTTAACCAGGAAGCAATAGGGGCCACACCCAAGAGTTCTATACCATGCACATAGTAAACATACACCTATTTTGTTCGACATAATGGCTCTCCACAAAAGAGAAGGGGGAAAAGCCCCATGTTCTAAAATCAGCTAAGTGTTCCTAATAGCTTTCCTTGTGAGCAGGTGCTCTGCTAGCGGGGGCTGGCAAAAGTCCCTGCGAGCCTGGTGGAGGGCCACTGTCAGAGTCGCTGTCCAGAAGCAGAAGATGCAGAGCTGAACATCGTATGTGCAACAATACTGTGGCACGTCAGAGTGCCAAGGGGCCCTGTGTGCGTGTGCACCCATGTGCACAGCTTGCCGCACCGCTGGGTCCCAGGGCTTTTCCCGGGGGTGGCAAGAGCATAATGCAAGCATAGAAGAATCTGCCTTTGATGAAGAGTCTGCCAGAATATGTCTTCAGGGTAATAAAATAGAGAATAGGGGCAGTTCTTAAAGTAGAAGCAGATGTTCTTCTATTGATGTATAGGTTTACAACCCGATGCTGATATCTTTGTCCTAATCCTTTAAGTTTACTTCTTCCTTCCAAAGATCTCTATGAAAAAGACAAAGCACCATTACAATGAAGTCCTGTTAAATGGTATTATTCTTTTTTTTTTAAGAATTTATTTATTTATTTGACAGAGAGAAATCACAAGTAGGCAGAGAGGCAGGCAGAGAAAGGAGGGAAGCAGGCTCCCCGCTGAGCACAGAGCCCAATGTGGGGCTCAATCACAGGACCCTGAGATCATGACCTGAGCCGAAGGCAGAGGCTTTAACCCACTGAGCCATCCAGGTGCCCCAAATGGTATTATTCTTTATGATTGCAGTAATGTCCTTACTTGAGTGAATCTCTCTTATGGGCACACAATATGTATGAACCTGAAAAACAGGTAACACCCCTATGTCCAAACATGACCTGCCAGACTTTACACCTTAAGGACAATTAAATTGGCTCCCTTGCACATGAGCTGGCTGACTTGTGACCCAGTGGGGCACAGCCAAATCTCCTGCCTCCAAGCGTGCTGTCTTCCAATGGACTTGGTCTTCCAGCTGACTGTGGCAAACAGAAAAGTCAACTTCTTTGGATCCTCTCAGGTCTCAAGCTCAGGGTAGAGTTCCCTTGGGCACACCTTGAACAACAGTTGGTTGTCGATGCCCTCATGGGCCATGTGCTCACGTGCAGGACTGTGTCCTGACAGCCTTGTAAGCCCACTGCCCAGCACATAGTGCCTGGCATAAGGGTTGAACTAATAAACCAAACCATAAAGCCAAATATTTGGAGGAACATAAAACTAAACGATTCTAAGAGTTTAGATTATACTCAAGGAATAAGAAAACTTCTGTTGATTCAATATATTGCAGAATGTGACATGATTATGGATTCTCTCAGTTGGTCCCAGTCCTACTTACAGAGATCCTCATTCACTGGGAATGGCTTGAGTCCAGGATCTATAGTATTTTTATATTTTAAGTAGGCTCCACACCCAATG
Source organism: Enhydra lutris kenyoni (assembly GCF_002288905.1). Taxonomy (NCBI): domain Eukaryota; kingdom Metazoa; phylum Chordata; class Mammalia; order Carnivora; family Mustelidae; genus Enhydra; species Enhydra lutris. The sequence goes on along the minus strand of NW_019154179.1, from coordinate 539,944 downwards.
TGGAGCCCAATCTGGGGCTTGAACTCATAATCCTGAGATTGAGACCTGAGCTGAGATCAAGAGTTAGATGCTTAACTGACTGAGCTACCCAGATGCCTCCAGAACCTGTAGTTGTAAACAGCTTCCTGGGTGATTCTGATAACCAGATCTCAGCATAACTGGGTTAGATGGCCTTAAAGGCCTCTAATCCAAGTCTGCAAGGCTATGCTTCCGGAAAATACCTACACTTATCTCCTTATTAAAAACCATGTGTGGGGCACCTGGGTGGCTCAGTCAGTTAAGCATCTAACTCTTGGTTTTGCTTCAGGTCCCGGTCCCAGGGCTATGGGTCTGGGCTCCATGTCGGGCTCTGCACTCAGTATGGAGTCTGCTTGCAATTCTCTCCCTCTCCCTCTGCCCCTCCTCCCACTTCCTCTCTCTCTCTCTCTCTCTCTCTCTCTCCCCTACTCTCTAAAATAAATAAAAAAATAAAATCTTGAAAAAAAAAAAAAGAAAACCATGTGTGCACAGGCCACTACCAACTGTCTCTATCAACTGGATGGAACCAAGTAGACTTTTCAAAGCTAGTGGCTCCTGCTTCCTTTTCCTTCTGATTCCAAAGGAAAGCAAATATTGTTTTTCTCTCCATGGTGTCACACCCCAATCATGTCTGTGTCCATCTGGGCTGGTTCAGAATTTCCATTCTTTTAAAAGAAACAAGTTCTCAAATGCTCTTCATCCACGTGAGAGAGCCAGGCCTACATGTCCTCCTCTGAGCTCACTTTAAAAACAGATGTCCAGGGGCACCTGGGTGGCTCGGTGGGTTAAAGCCTCTGTCTTTGGCTCAGGTCATGGTCCCAGGGTCCTGGGATGGAGCCCCACATTGGGCTGTCTGCTTAGCAGGGAGCCGGCTTCCTCCTCTCTCTCTCTGCCTGCCTCTCCACCTACTTGAGATTTCTGTCTGTCAAATAAATAAATAAGTAAAATCTTTAAAAACAGATGTCCAATCTGAGCTCCTGAAGGGTACCAGGCCTTAGTCCAGGTCAGTATCCTGACTATTCTCCCTCCTCCCTGAGCGGGATTCAGGCATGTCACCTGCATTACATGAATCTGTACTTGTTTCTCATGGCTTCCCATGTATTTCTCTGAGAGCACCTGGGAGTTTCCTCAGCCCATTGCTGTGCCTTCTAGGGAGATATCACCAGCCATCCAGATACTTAATGATGCTTTTAAAAAGCATCCATGTAAGCGAACAGCTCCAGGACCTGAAAGTTCAAAGTTGAAACCCAATGGGTGAAGATCTCTTTCACTGTTCTTCCCGCTTCTGGAGACTCCCTAGTACCTGAATGGTGGGGAGGGCCCTGTCCTTTCATCTAGGAGTTTTCCTGCTAGCTAGGCTGCTGGGCCACCTGCCCAGGGACCTAATTGCCATTCAAGTATTAGCACCCTTTCACAGGCCTCTGGTAGACTTCTGTGGCTCTTAAATCTTGTGGCAACCCTCCAGGATCACATCCAAGTTCCCGTGTAGTCTGGCAGTGTCCTGCGTTCCTAATCAATACCTTTGCAGCTCCTGCTCTCCACGCAAAGCAGGCAACAATACACCTGTTCCTAACCAGCCTATCCCAACAAGAGGAAAGATCACTCTTCCAAGCTGTGGTCAAAATGCATTCACCTGGGACGCCTGGGTGGCTCAGTTGGTTAAGCAGCTGCCTTCAGCTCGGGTCATGATCCCAGCGTCCTGGGATCGAGTCCCACATCGGGCTCCTTGCTCATCAGGGAGCCTGCTTCTCCCTCTGCCTCTGCCTGCCATTCTGTCTGCCTGTGCTCACTCTCTCTCCCTCTCTCTCTCTGACAAATAAATAAAATCTTAAAAAAAAAAAAAAATGCATTCACCTGATGTATTTATCGCTACAAAAAAAAAAAAGAAAAAAAAAAAACAACAACACTGACCCTTCTATTATGGGGGGGGCAGATGACCTTGGTTAGAGTGTGGCAGAGGCTGGGGCTGGGGAGGGAGAGGGGAGTGACAGTGAGGCTGGCTGGTAGGGCGCTTTCCCCCAGCCCTTCCACCAGGAAGCTGCATCCATTCCTCTGGTCCTGGGGCATTACCCACTGAGCCTTAATTATGCTTATGACCAACTGGTTCCTCAGCCACTGCCCATCGAGCTCGGATTCTATCCAATGCTGCTCAAACATGCATACTCTGTTTTCTAGCCCCTAGATCCCCTAGATGCTGGTTCTGACTCTCTGCCTGTCTAAAATGGCCTTCTCCCCTATGTGTCTTTCAAGATTGGCTTCCAATGGTACTTCAACCCTCCCTGCTCCCACAATGGGAAACAACCTCTTTCTCCCAAATGCTGGAAGCTAGTCCATTTTTCACAAGTTATTGCATTCTGCCTTGGGTCGGTTACTTGTGTACCTACTTTCCCCACTTAATTATTAAGCATCTTGAGGGCAAAGCCCATGTTCTCTCATCCTTGAGCCATCCACAGTCCCTCAGAAAGGATAGAGAGTACCAGCTACATTCGTGGGACAAAGGGAAGGAATGGGGGTGGGGAGGCACTGGACAAGGAGGTACAATTTCAGATCCTGGAAGTTTCCCCTTGCAAATCTCATCCATCTGGTCTGGGATGCTTGGCAGTTCCCTAGATGTCTAAGCTCTGACACAGTTACAAAGGAAATCTTCAAGGGAGAGGAAACACTTTTAATCCTTATTATTCACTTGGAGTCTCATCTTAGACTATTGTGAGTGAGATTCATATTCTTTCTGGAAATTGTGTTTTGAAAGAGAGAGAAGGAAGAAAGGACACAGAACTTTCATTTGGGGCACCAGAGGAAAATGCCTCCTGGTACATCGTGGTGCCTTTTGCTTTGAAGAGGTCAGTGCATTTTTTTTTTTTTAAGATTTTATTTATTTGACAGAGAGAGAGAAAGATCACAAGTAGGCAGAGAGGCAGGCAGAGAGAGGGGAAAGCAGGCTCCCTGCAGAGCGGAAAACCCGACGACGCTGGGCTCAATCCCAGGACCCCGAGATCATGACCCGAGCTGAAGGCAGAGGCCTTCTGAGCCACCACTCTGAGCCACCACTGAGCCACCCAGGCACCCCTAAGAGGTCAGTGCATTTAGACAGTGTCAGATCAGATAGCCCCCAAAATACAGATGCCCAGCACAGACCTTCAGTTACCTCGTACTCTCCAGAATAGACCCTTCCTTCCCACATATCTGTCTCTCTCATTCCACAAGACAGAATGTTGCTTGGGGCCCCAAAAATCCATAGACCCCAAAAATATTCATCCTTAGGGCAATAGGTTGACTTGGGTGATTTTTATTGGGCATTTTGAAGGGATTCACAAGAAATGTGGAATTAGGGAAGTGCTGGGAATAAGCATTGTTATGGGCTGAATTCCCCTCCCCCCAAATTTACATGTTGAAGTCCTACCCCCTAATATCTCAGAATGTGATTATACTGGAGACAGGGACTTTAAAAAAAGTGATTAAGGTAAAATGAGATCACAGAAGCAGGCTCTAATCTAATTGGCTGTTGTCCTTAAAAGAGAAGATTGGGACAGAGATCTCTACACACACAGGAGAGAGACCATGTGAGGACACAGGGAGAAGGCAGCCGTCTGCGAGCCAAGGAGAGAGGCCTCAGGAGAAACCAACCTGGCCCATACCTTCACCTTGGACTTCTAGCCTCCAGAACTGTGAGATCATAAATGTCTGTTGCAAAATTCCACCTGGTCTGCGGGATTTTGTTATGGCAGCCTGAGCTAACTAATATGAGCACGAAGGCACAGATGCCAAAAATGAAAGAAATCAGGCTACAGATGAAAGGACTTCAGTAAACTCTCTCCCCATCTCTGGTGACTGAGGAGCAGTGTATCACTTTGAGGGATTTGTGGGCTCTTCAGTGAACTGTGGTAGCTCATTGACATTATGGGCCCTGCCCCAACTGAGACCAGAAAATCTAGTCAATGTATCTCTAAGATCCCCTGACAAGTTATTTAGTCACTCAGAAAATGTAAGCCGAACCACTGGACTAAAAAGACAGCCAAATTATTAGAAGCTCAAAAAACAGACCCCATTATAGCCACCGCTACTACTGATAAAAAAAAAAAAAAAAGAAGCCAGGATCTCATAGCACATGTAATTTGAAAAATATCATTTCTCTGGAGTTTACAAAATAAGCAGTCTCACTTTTCTGGAATGACCGTTAAATGTAGAATTCTTATAGACACCACCGAGACGGAGTATCCCAATGGGCCTTAAACTTATGTTGATGTGATTACATAAACTGCAAAAAAGAAGCTTACGAGTTATTCTATAAACCACTGGCTCTCTCTGCGCTAAAATCATCCCATCTTATCAGATTTCCTCAATTCTGTGACCTCAGCATTTTCCCTATGAGACTGAAGTCGTCCATCATTTGCTTGTGTGGCCGTGGGCAACCTGCAGGTGTGTGCTTGAAAAGCAGTGGCATATTTCGAGATGTTGCAAGAACCTGCTGTCCTGGGGTGGGGGTGCAGGCATGAATCTCGGGGCTCGAGGTGCTTCCTGCCTGTTGCCGAGACACCCGAGGTGATTGGCCATGACCCATCTTCTCTATCATCATCAGTGCCCCCAGTGCCCATAGATCTTGCCATCTCACATCTGCTGAGCGCTTCCCCCAAAGAGCGGACAGAGCCACAGAAGGTCCGTGAGGTTCACTGGTGCCAGTGAGCTACTTGTTAGTACCTCGGGAAACGGGTTGCCTGGGAGGTGAAATTAAGAGCTGAAGTGAGGCTGGTAATTAGTGCATGCCCTCTGGATGCCCACTGTGAATAAGCACTCCCATCCGTGTATTATAATCATCAGCGCTGTCACAGCACAGTGAACGCTGTCTATGGATGGGCTGAGCTCTATCTTTATCCACACATTTGACAAAAATACAGATGATTTCAGTTACATCTATTTGGTGGGGGGTTTTAAGGCCTCATGCACTTAGATTTTAATGCAACTAATAGTTTTAGAGCAGTACTGTTCACTAGGAATGTATGCAGCCACATTTGTCATTTACAATGTCCTAGTTGCCACATTTAAAAAGATGTAACAGCTAAAAATAATTTAATTTAATTTTTTAAAAGATTTATTTATTGGGACGCCTGGGTGGCTCAGTTGGTTAAGCAGCTGCCTTCGGCTCAGGTCATGATCCCAGCCTCCTGGCATCGAGTCCCGCATCGGACTCCTGGCTCGACAGGGAGCCTGCTTCTCCCTCTGCCTCTGCCTGCCATTCTGTCTGCCTGCGCTCACTCTCTCTCCCTCTCTCTCTGACAAATTAAAAAAAAAAAAGATTTTATTTATTTATTTGACACAGAAAGAGAGAGGGCATGCACGCATGCACAAGCAGGGGGAGCAGCAGAGGGAGAGGAAAAAGCAGGCTCGCCACTGAGCGGGGAGCCCGATGCGGGGGCTCGATCCCAGGACCCTGGGATCATGACCTAAGCCAAAAGCAGATGCAACCGACTGAGCCACCCAGGTGCCCCTAAAATTAATTTTAATAATATATTTTACTGGGTACATATACACTACGTTATGATGTAGCCAAAACAGTATCGCTCTAACATGTAACCAATTATTTTTAAAGATTTTATTTATTTATTTGACAGACAGAGATCACAAGTAAGCAGAGAAGCAGTCAGAGAGTGAGGAGGAAGCAGGCTCCCTGCTGAGCAGAGAGCCCAATGCGGGGGGCTCGATCCCAG
>NW_019154179.1:447055-534124 GCF_002288905.1 Enhydra lutris kenyoni | reverse complement strand
GGGGGGGGGGGGGGGGGGGGGGGGGGGGGGGGGGGGGGGGCTTGATCTCAGGACACTGAGATCATGACATGAGTGGAAGGCAGAGGCTTTAACCCACTGAGCCACACAGGCGCCCCATAATCAGTATTTTATAAACCATTAAAGAGATATATTGCCTTCCTTTTTTTGTAATAAATCTTCTAAATCTGAGTGTTTTCATAGTCCACCTCAAGTGCTAAATTTTAACCAGAAATGCTTGATCTATATTTAGATTTTGTAAAATTGAAGGTTAAAAAAAGTAGATGCATTCACATATCCAAAGTTGTTCCAAACAAAAACTGGATTATTAGATCTTAAATTTAGATTTGGATTAGATTAAAAATTCAGCTCTTCGGGCCACTGGGTATTTTTCAAGCGCTGAATAACTACGTGTGGCTAGTGGCCGCCATATTGGACATCGAGACCCGGAGCACCTATTGTGCGCATCACAGCAGTTAGACTAGGATGAGTCAGACAGAGTCCTTGTTTCCCCACAGTGGGGAAGCCTATGTATGAGACCCATATACAAATAGCAACAATGTAAGGTGGGTCATGACACTTGCTAAATACATGGAAAGGAAAGCATTCCAAGGAGAAAACGGAATGCACAAAGGAAGGCCCACGGCAAAGAAACAAACATTTAGAGATTGGTAAGTATGGCTGAGCATATGCCTAGGAGGGTAGAAATTAAAGTTTAAGAAGACAGCCTGGGGCAGTTCTGCTGAGAGCCTCAAGTAGCAAGCCAAAGAGTTTATTCTCAATCCACAGTTAATGGGGAGTAAGTTTCTGGTGAGGAGGAATCTTTTAGAAAGATCCACTTAGTATTGATGCGGACGGCTTGGTGGCTAAAAAACCAATTAGCTACCGAACCAGTCCAAGCCAAATATAATGAAAAATGGGGGAGGCCGTAGGAAAGGAAAGAAAATTCAAAATGTAATAAATATGGGTAAAAGGATACCAGGACTTGGCAATGTGGCCAGGAACTCAAGGAAGAAGAGGAGACGGAGAATTCTGTAGCAACTAAAATAAGGAAGTACAGATGAAAGGCTGGATGGGAAAAGTTATTTCTAATGTATCTGCACATAAATGTTTTAAAAGGAGTTGGAATACATGCGCATATAAGCTGGTGGGGGGTTGGAAGAGACCTTTGGGCAGACATGAAAAGATGTCAGTATCTATTTATAGAACGGTCAAATTAGCAGAATGGGCGACTTTCTTAGAAATAATGTATACTATGGGGGGGCAAGGAGGGAATCTGAGTAAATCAAATTACAGTACTATTCGTTAGAAAGCTAGGCAGCTGTTGAAAATTACCGCTTTTAAATTATATCAAAGGGGATATGGAAAGCTGCTTAAGATATACTTTTAAATGAGAACTTTCAGCTTGGATAATAAGATTCCAATTTTGTTTAAAAAGGATACGCACCTATGTTCTGTATAGCAGAGAAAATGTGTGGAAGGACCCAAACCACGCTGTTAGCAGGCATGGATTATTTCTGCAGAGAAAGACTGAAGGGGACGACGGCCTTTCCTTTTTATATTTTGCTATTGCTTGAACTTGCTACAGAGAACACATTATTTGAGTTTTAAAAAGGGAGACAAAGGAAAGGATAAACCATGTATTCAGACCTCCAGAAAAATGACTGAAAGGATTTATATCAAAAAATTATCTCTGGGCCATTTTAATTTTCTTATTTTGAACTTTTTTATATTCTAAAATAAATACGTAATACTTCTATAACCGGGGTGGGGGAAAGTCATAAAAGGAAATAATCTATAATACCGATGGTACAATCAATTTTAAATCTGTTTGCAAAGCCAAAGGTTACAGGGTTGGGTGTTCTTTAAAGAGGTTTGGATCCAATTTCTTTTACTTCTTTGGGGCTCATGCTTACTTTTATTGCTGCTGAAGTGATTTCCACATTTTTTTAATGATTTCCATTCAGTGCGGCCAAAAAGGAAAATCGAGGCCAACCACAAGGGAAGCCTTCCTGAGAGGAGACAAAAAGCCTCTGTAACCTGTGGAATGAAAACTTTACCAGGAGAACGTGACTCTTCTGTCATGAATGACTTCAATCGCTGGTGGACAGAAATTTTTAACGAGAACAAAGAGCATCGAAGCGATTTCAGTACTCTGCTTGTCAATCCCGGCCAAGCACACTAGTAACTTTATATTATAATGATGGGGACAAAGAACAAGGTGTCCCATTCACTGCCAGGCTGCTGCACCCAGAGGGTCCCAGGCCTTTGCAGAGCCTTTCACTGCAGTGGAACAGAGAAGGAATTCTCAAGGAGTGCAGAAAGGACCGCGAGCAAGTAAATCATCATCAACCATGTAAATAATGGCAGAGAATGGGTATGGAGATGAAAAGGCGCCTTCTGATCATTCACCAATGGAAAGATGTGCACTAAATCAGGGTCCTTTCTGTCTGACGCTGTTGTTTTTACTGAACAGTTAAGCGCCCAAGGAAATACCAGTTGGATCTTAAAGACAATTTATAGCTAGGCTGGCCTCATTGCACCTGGCTGTGTTTTGACAGCAGGTTTCGTCAGTTTATAGCAGAAATTCTTGTCTACACTATAAGCTGTCACAAATGCAACTAGACCTTGGAAAAAATGTACCGCTCAGAGGCAAACCTCTCCCTTTGCCGCGCCCCTCCCCCTTTTAATGAAAAGCAAAAAGCTCCCGCTGGTGGCAAAGCCTCCTTCTCTTCAGGGGAAATTAGGGAGCCTCCCGGGACTGAGAGGGTCAGCCCCAGTGTTACAGCCCAAGTGGGGTGCGCCTGCTTCTGGGCACTCGATTAAGGACTCTTTCTTTTCTCTTCCCTCGGGGCTAACTGCTGAACACAGCGGCCTTGTTGTTTGGAGCCAGGAAATTTCGGGATTCTGCTCTCTGAGCTCCCCACTCTTCCCAGCTTCCAGGCCAGGGAAAGAATGTCTGGACGCCTTGCTACAGCCTTGCCTCAGAACACAAGGCCCACAGCTTTGGCGAATGCCCTCTGCCCCCATCTAAAACAAGACGGCAACACTTGGCTCTTTGGGATCAGACAAACCTTAACTTTGTTTTTGAGATTCTTCTCCTCAGTGAATGGCCGGGTTTGGAAGCCCCTGTCTTAGAAATCACAGGACCTCACTGTAATACCTACACGTTGAAAGCGCTGCCTCCCAGGACCAGGTGTTGCCGTACCCACCCGTTTTGTTTTGCTTCTTTAAGACCTCAGGGTTTTATTCTTTTTTGCTCCCAGAATGATTGGGCCAAACAAATAACTTGTAACAGGTGAAACGCATCCCTGGACAGAAGGCACTGCGTCCTTTTTAGGAAAGAGTTCATGGCGGCTGGAGGCCAACATTTTCCCGTTTGATAGCTGGGACAAAGATGTGAAGAGAGGGATGAAAAGGTAATGGAAAGCAGCCCCTCCTGTTCCTTAATTTCATGGTTCACAGACATTCAGTGACATTCAGACACTCCCAAGGGGAAGCTCATATAACCAGCCATGAAACTGGAAACGAGCAGGCTAAGGGGGCTGCTTGCCTGGGCCTAGGGCAGAGTTTCTCACAGCCATGGGGGTCCACTCCCAGACACTGAGGCTCACTCTGATGGGTCTGCAGCTGCTGGGGGGCGGGGGGCTGGGAGGGAGAGTAGGCAGCAGGGAGGGTGTACAGGCCAGACTGGGAAACTCCAGGCCTGCAGGGTACCTTGACCAGCCCCACGCAGGATGCCACCCTCAACTTCCCAGGGCCTATGCTCTGGTAAGGGTCAGCACTCGGGGGCTGCCTGTCAGGCTCCAGGAAGCACAGGACCTGGGCAATGTGGAGGGAGGGGAGGCTCCAGGCCAGGCAGTTCCCACGGAGCTGGGGCTGGTTGGGAACATCTCTCCCTCAGACGTGCCCCTGGGCTGAAAGGGCGGGAGACAGTAGAACCACCTCCAGCGGGGACAGGTCCTGGTCTGTAAGATGGAGAAATGAATCTACATGGCTCATTCAGATAAGACCAGCTAGAGGCAGGGATGCAGAAGCAGGGGAGGACATTGAGGGGCAGCTGCAGCAGGGAAATGATGGAGAACTAAGGGCATGACAGGTCAGAGGAGAGCCACAGGCAAGCCAGCTCACTCACTCATCTGGCTATCTCCAAAGCCAGAGGCACCTGCTCAACCCACTGATGGCCTAAAGTGTTGCCTGGTGACACCACCCAAAATACACACCACACTTTTCAAGACCTTGCTTAACACATAGTTCGAGGTCAATCAGCACGCCCACTACGGCACCACAGTCCCTTGAAGCAGAGGCCAGAGGCATATACCGTGATCGCAGATGTGAAGGGTGGGAGACCATCATTTTCCTGATGTACGGATACTCCAACTCAGTAAAATGATTACTTTAGTATCTACACCTACAAACAAATGATTGTCAAAATCGAGCTGCTAAGCAGCAAGCTCCACGATCCCCCACAGACCCTCCCGAGCAGTTCTGTTGAGCGCACCTGTGGTATTCCAGAACTCTCCAGCCAGTCTCGGAAGATGTTTTCCACAGACAACTCAAGCCTTTAAAAATAAAACAAAAAGGCAAGCATCAAAACGTTACAGAGCACCTACTGCATACACAGCATCTTTTCCTCTAAACATTCAGGTACATCACAGCACGGATCTTCCAGAGAGGTAGCCACTCTCTGGAAAAAGCAAGGTTGTCCCAGGTTCAAGTGCAGAAGGCGCTCAGTCACACAGTGCCACTTCGGTCAACAGGAATGTGCAGGGTGGAATCTAAGAACCAGAGGCACACCACAGTAGGTGCTCTTAAGGCCCCGAGCGGGCTGCTGGGTTGGACAATTCAGGGAGGACAAAGCATGTCCACAGGACACATCAGGCACAACTGCTTCCTTGCAGTAGGCAGCAGAGTGAAATTGGAAGGCCCCAGCATTTAATACACCAAAATGAAATTGGTCGTGACGAGGGGCTGCGATGGGCACAAATGGCGCGACCCACTGTGAGAGCGCAGAGGGACCTGGCAGCAGGGACCACGCATGGTTTGCACGCCTCTGAAGCAGGCCCACGGGCTGCTTTGTTTGAAATATGACAGTTGCTCGTTAAGTCTGACCCAAAGTCAGCTGAAATTCTTTTGGTTCCGTGGCCTGCTGATTTGAATACTCCTTACATTCCTTAAGTATCCAGTCTGTTTGGGGTCAGCTGACCTCAGGTTGGGTCTTCCTGTCTTCCTGGGCTAATGACGTTTAAAGCGACCCCAGCCCATTTCTAGATAACCCCAGCTCCTGCTTCACATCCCCGCCCCCAGAGGCCTCTCCTGAGCCCTCTCCCAGGCTGTGTGGGTGGCATTCACCTCACTCCCTGTCCTTTGTGCCACAGCATCCAGCAGTGTGTGCCTGCCGTTTATTCCATTACTGGCCCTTTAACTGTCTCCCCCACTGGTCTGAAACTGAGATCAGGGTCTATGGCTGTTCGACTTGCTTCTCTAAATCCAGAAGAGAGAACAGTTCCTGGTATAAAAGATGATTCCCATAGATATTTTTTACTTGAATGAATGAAAACACATTTTACTTTTGTTTCAATAAGAAGTATTCCCTTTAAATTTAAAATCACCTTTCTGGGGCACCTGGGTGGCTCAGTGGGTTAAAGCCTCTGCCTTTGGCTCAGGTCATGATCCCAGGGTCCTGGGATTGAGCCCTGCATCATTGGGGTCTCTGCTCAATGGGGAGCCTGCTTCCTCCCTTTTCTCTGTCTGCCTCTCTGCCTACTTGTGATCTGTCAAATAAATAAATAAAATCTTAAAAAAAAAATCACCTTTCCCAGTAAGAGATTCCCAATGTGTTAAGCTCCAAACCTATAAAAATTTTATATATTACATACTACATCATAAATAAACAAATAAACAAACATATATAAATCGTATCCCTTCCCTAACACCCCCTCCCTTTAGGGACTGCAGAGAAACTATGGAAAGATAAAATTCTGTCCATCAGCATTGTTAAGGTGCCGAACCCAGTGCTCCCTCACCTCCTGGGCTCTGCTCCAGGCTGGGCAATAGTGAGAAAGGGAGGAGGGAGAAGTGGGCCTGTATGGGGTTGGGGAAGTAGGGGCTGACCAATATTTTTGCGACCTTTTCTTCCCCAGTGAGAAGCCAGTCACCAATGGGCCTTAGTCTTCCTGGGCCAGAGGAGAAGCAAAGGTTGCAGAAGGGAGCAACTGTCAGTATTTCCAGAGAAAACGGGGCGGCGGGGGGCCAGAGGGACTAAGCAGAGTAAATGGTTTGGATTCATTTCAAGATGATGCCCCTGTGTGGGAGAGGCCAGAAGTAGAAAAGGGGAGAATGATGACCTCCCAAAGACGCTTGCACTGGGCTCCTCGGGTTCCCCAACTCGGTGGAATTACTGGGCATGCCTTGTATGCAGGTGCCCACAGGTGTCACCATCCCCCCGCCTCGCCCCACTACTTCTCTGTGGCCACTTAACAGCATCAACCCAGGTGTAAGCAGCCTGGTTCCTGCTGTAACACAGAGCATGAGGCATGCGTGTGTGTGCACGTGTGCACTCGTGGACCTGCGTGAGTGCGTGTGCAGCACGTGGGGCAGGGGTGGGTGGGTGACTAGAGGGGAGGAGGTGGCTCTCAGAGCACCTTAGATCCAGAGCACTGTTGTTTTTTGAGCCCGGTCGGCTGCACGGAGAGGTGCGGGCAATGCCCTTCACAGGCTGGGAGGAGGAGGAGAGCGGGGCTGAAGGCGGCCCTTACAGAAGTGTCTGAAGAACTCAAAGTTGTTTCACTTTGTAATGAAATGTGCAAGGCTGCAGGGGCAGACAGACTGTACAATTTCCACCGAACATAAGAGGCTCCCTGGAAGGCCCGCTCTTGATGGGAAGGACGCAGACCATTCCCACCTTGCTGTCTGGCGCCCAGGAGGGGGGTTCACCTGGTGGTGCTGGGTTCCTGCCCTGGGGCCTCAACAGCTGGGGGGGATCAGCTGGTGCTCTAAGCTGTCTGTCCTGATTGAGAGGCACGCCTGCTTTCTTCCAGGTCCTTCCTTCCCTGAAGCTTTTCCTAAGCCGCCCATTCATCTGCTTCCTTTCCAGCCAGAGAGGGACACTCTGGGCGTCCGGAGCCCTGGGGCCAAGGGCTCCCATCACCCTCCTTCCCGCGAACTCAGAAAAGCCAAAGCAAGAGGCAGACTCTGACCAGAGCTTTGTTGTGCTGTGGTTCTAGGAAAACAGGCATTCTTAAAGCTTGCACAACTCGAGAGGAAGACAGGGGATTAAGAAAGGATTTAGACAAGAGTCGTAGTGAGGATCAAAGGGGCAAGTGCCCTGGGTCCACGAGGGGGGTTGAGGGAACCGGGGTTCAATGTCCTGAACAAGAGAAGTCTGGGATGACTTCACGGCCATTTTTGAGTGATTTTACAAAGGAGGACCAACAGCTGTTGTGCAGAGCCATGGAGGAGCAAGTAAGAGGACACGGACATAAATTTCCTTCAGGGAATCTTAGCTGAAATACGACAACTTTAAGGGTGGCATGGGGAGGGGCCAGGGAGTTGAGCCCTGGAAAACTGAAGAACAGGCCACGATTCTCCCTGTGGCATCGGTTCAGTGGGTGCCTACAGGGCACGAGGTTCTGTGGAGGGCTGAGCTGGGACCCCCCAGGAGGTGACTGTCTGACAGGGACACATGATAGGCATGCCCACAGTGCCACTAGCGCTAATGCAGAGCTGTGGGACATGTGCAAGAGGCACGGGCTGCCTCAGGTGGCTCAGCTAGAAGGACAGTGGGAGGCGTGTCAGGGGAATCTTCTTAAAGGAAGCAAAGCTTGAACCATGTCATGGAGGAAGGCCGTGCTGTCCCCAGTGATGGGGCAGGGCCAGCAAAATGGAAGGAAAGTGCATGCAGGGCAAAGGGAGCAGAAGCAGGCAAGTCCAAAGCCGTGGTCAACTGGGCTGGCACACAGAATGAGGTGAGGGGGAAAAAGGGGTGTTCTGTGAGAACCCTGACATCCTGCCACTGAGCCTTGGCCTCACTGAGGAGGCTCTGAGTATGGCTGCAGAATGGCGCAAAGGAGAAAGGGGGTCGAGGAAGAGTAACTGAGGGAAATGAGGCCGGAGGCAGGGAGACCAAAGTGGAGGCTATAAACAATTTGTGCTACAGTCTACGACCTGAACAGCTGGCCAGGCCACCTGTGCGGTTATTGCTTTGCAAAGTAGTAAGGCAAATTTTGCTTTGCCATATTTAGTATTTGCACACATGGGTACTGTTATAGAGTGGCACCAAAACCAAAGCAAACCAAAACCCCTCTGCCCATTTCCAAGTAAAGGCATAAAAGTAGCAGCTATTGCTTATTGAACACCTACTGTGTACCAGGCACTAGAGAGAAAGTCTCATTTAAACTTTACGATATTTGCACTATCCCCATGTCAGAGAGAAGCAAATGCAGGTTCCGGGAAGGCAACACAGATCCAAGTCTATGTTGCCTGCCTGCAAAGTCCCCACTTTTCCTCCTATGCTGAATTCAGGCATCATGATACATTGGCTGTGCTTTTGGGGAGCAGGCGAGCCTATGGAAAAGGAGGGCTTGTGCTTGCTCCAAACAGCCCTGCCTTCTCCTTCTTGCTCACATCTCTCCTGCTGAAGGCGTCCTGGCCCCTGCTGTGGTGGCCCGGTTTGTCTGCCCTTCGATTATAGTTCTGAAGAGATGCGGAGACCCTTGGGAGGGGCAAAAGTGTGAGGGCAGGAGAGTTCATCATTCAGCTGCATTCAGGAGCAAAAGACAGTCTCTCGTGAATGAAAAGAACATGTGTTTTCAGATCACTTTCCTTTGGAAAGGTTCAAAGCATCTTATAACCATTATCACTTCATTTCTCATAATATCCTCATGAAGTGGGTGTCAATTGTTGTCTGGCTTTGAGCAGATGGAGACCCCGTAGCATAAGAAGACTGGCCAAAGTCAGGCCAGACAAAAAGCTAAAGAAAGACCCAGGTTTCTAGACTCCCAGTACCACTGCTGGAATTGAACTGTACTGACGCCTATCTGGGGATTGCTAACAGGGAATGAGATTTTAAACTATGAGAGGATGATGAAAACAATAACTTAAGCTGCTACTGGAAAAAAAATTTTTTTAAGGTACTGTAAGTGACCTTACTTCCCAAGGAAATTATGAGAGATGTGTGATATGCCGAATTTTTTTTAAAAGTAGGGTCCATGCCCAACATGGGCCTCAAGCTCACAACCTCAAGATCAAGAGTTGTATATTCTACTGAGCCAGCCAGGTGCCCCAGTAATTCTTAATCTGCAAGGAAGAAATGAGCTTCAAGTTTGGAGGGAATAAGTACAATTACGTAGTTTTTGCTATTTTGATCATAATAACTGAGATGATGGTGCAGGTGAATTTTTAGGTCTGGACTTGGATAGATAGCCAGGGGAAAGCAAAAGCTGACTTTTTCAAATCAAGACACTCAGGGTCTAAGCCAATGGTGAATGTTTCCCTCTGAGATCATGTGGCTTAAATAATCACAATGACAAGCAGAAGCATTTCCACTTCGCTGGGACCCAGGACTTACAGGAAATTACTCTTCTGCATGTCTGATCACTATGGAAATTGATTTTATACAGATAGCTAAAAGTACACAGACCCACAACTGCATGCCCCCCATTTGTACTTGTGAGCAGTACTTCCGCCTCATTACCCAAGCCTCCTGGGCATCTGGAACAGCAGGTTGTTTTACCCGCTGGCTGCAGAATTCCCTCTCGGCACTCCTACATCCTGTAAGGCAACTCTGAGTTTCAGGCGTCTGTCTCCAGGTCCCCCGAGCTATAAACCTAGTCACACATAGTTAACACCGCAGGGGACAGAACACGCTGGACACCGTGGCATGACGCTGGTGAGAGAGATAAGCTGTGTTTAAAGCTGAGAAAGTTGCAAGGCGGGGGCTCTTCCTTTTGTGATGTTAGCATGCCTAGGAACAGACCCAGGCTCCTGCGAAAATGGTATTATACTTGCTGTATTACCTGCTCAGTTGATTTCCAAAGGCAGAGGGATGAGGATGCGGGGCTGACTCTCAGATGTGTCTGCCACCTGTGCCTATCACCTTGCAGCCGATCAGAAGAAAGGTCTTCACCATCTCGGCTCCCACCTGCTCCCCTGGAGACTCTAAGCATCACGTTCTGTCCACGCCTCTGAAGGAAAGCGCAACTTCCTAAAGCCCCCCCACAACTGCCACGTGAACTAAACCACAGATGGAAGGAACTCTGCAGGTGCAGGTACTGGATGAGCTCAAGCATTGGGGGCCTCGACACTCAGGGTCTGAAAGGGAAAGACCCTCGTTCGGCAGTGCCACCGACATTCTTCACAGATTTTTAAAATTTTCATAGTTTAGGTTTTTAAGCTCCCTCTCTATATGTGGATACAAATAGTGAGCATCTCAGAACTGTGCCCAGGGTTACTTGTTTCTCAATCAAAAGGGGTCATTTGTGTTCGGGCAGATAATGAAGATGGCTGAGGTCACTGAGCAAACACTCCCCAGCTCCCGGGGGGGAAGGAAGGCAGTGGACGACACCAAACGCAGGGACGTGCACACAGACACAATAACTGATGAGCAAAGAAAAAGCCACTGTTGGGGCACCTGGGTGGCACAGCTAGTTAAGCGTTCGACTCTTGGTTTTGGCTCAGGTCGTGATCTCAGGGTCGTGAGATTGAGTCCCACATCGGGCTCCATGCTCAGTGAGGAGTTTGCTTAAGACTCTCTCTCCCTTTCCCTCTGCTCCTCCCCCTGCTCTCCCTCCCCCCTCTCAAATAAATAAATCTTTAAAAAGGAAAGAAAGAGCAAGCCACTGTTGACAGGGTGGAGGTATGAGGTGGGCAGGGCTGGCTGGCACCCAGGGTCTGTTTGGATTTCCTTCTAAGCACTTTTAGCTTTCCTTCCCTTGGTCTCATAAAACATCAACATGTAAACAGAAACCTCACACTGAAGAGGTCTAAAACACAGCTCTTCACCTCCCTCCCCTCTACCTCCAAATGCTCTCCCTCCCACTCCTTCTGCCCCATAGGGATTCCCAAGACAAATTCCCGGCCCGCTCTGCTTCCGGTGCTACTCCAGAGTGTCCCTTGAGTGGTGCAGAAGGAAGGCCAGGTTGTGCTGCACTCCTCCATGTACCTTTCAAAACCAACCAACCAACTCTTAAACCGTGGCCCCTCTGGAACATTCCTTGGATCTGTTCATTACTCCCAAACCCTCCTGCCCCTGCCACACTCCCGCCTGGGGGGTGGGGGGCTCTAGATCTCGTGAGTGAACAGCTCTCTTGGTTTCTCATTGGTCTCATGACTTCTAGTCCTCCCAGCCCACGTGGATCTTCCACAGTGCCCCCCGGAGCAGCCTTCCAATCTGCTGATGGCAGTCTCCTACTGAGAACCTTGAGGGGTACCTCTCTGCCTGAAGGCTCATGGCTAGGATACATGGGCCTTTTCTTTGGTACCGAGGACTCTGAAACTCCCCAGAGCACTTCCAACACTGAGACATAATGATCTGTTTTCACACATATCTTCATGTTGACGAGGAGCTCTCTCCAGACTGGACATGGAACCTACTCCTTTCTGTCCCCCAGCGTCCAGCATAAAGCCTGCTAGGGGAGGCGCTCAATAGATAATGTTAAATTAATCGAAGCAAGAGAACAACGCAAAGCAGTGTGACATGGAGGATACCGGCCCCTGAACACTAAGTGCCTGGTCTAATGTGAAGAACCTTGCCCCACTAACAATGGCTCACGTGCCTGACAGATGTGCCCAAGGATCAGTTTGCAGCCAGGCCACAGATTAGAGGCTCTGGGGGTAGGTGTGGGGCCTTTGGAGACCTAGATAAAATTGGTACAATATGCTGCATAGGTAAAAGGGCAAACGATCTGTTTTAATAGCTGAATTCGATTCTGACATTAGTTAGCAGGAAAGAAGATGTTCGAGTTTCAAAAAAGGTTCTGGTGTACTTGCTGAAATAGATGCATTGCAGGAAGGAAATCGCCTTAACTTTAAAGGGGAATTTTAAAAGGAAGCTTAAACCTGCTAGCCAAAACATGACCCTAACTGGGAAAGCCGTCCTCTCAGGGGGTGAAGGTTGGTGGTCAGTGGCCACCCTTAAACAGAGACTGACTCTGCTCTGCCATCATTGCAACAGAAGTCTCTTTGCGGGCCTAATAGTGTGTCCCTCGATAAATATTCACAATTATAAGATCCAGGCTCCCTGGAGCCAGGGGGCTCAGGGCCATCCCCATGAACTTCATAACCTTCTTAGGAAGTGAATAAAAAGAAAGAAGCCCTCCTAAATGAAAAATGCACTTTGTAGCTTCCCTGAAATTTGCTATACTTGTACCCTAAGAAGTTCTTCCAAAAGAACGTATAGTAACAAACTTTCATAATAGGAATATGCTATTTCTAGTAATTGTCTTGTCTTTTTTTCCCCTTGTATTAGTTTCTAAGGAAACTGCTCCATTTTATCAGAGAACCTCACAAGTTATTCCAGGGCAGGTACAGAAGAAAAAGGAAAAAAAAAAAAAAAAAAAAAACCTTGCAGGTAAACTGTTGTTCCTGACCTTAGGAATAATAGCCACATCTGATATGATCTTTGCATGTGAAAAAAAAAACCCATATGTCTGCTTAAAAAGAAAGGATGGTAAATCTGAAACACTTCAGACTTTCCAAAACAAGCCACACTTCCTTCAAGCAGCCTCCTGAAAAGCTAGTTATCTCGGGCGATTACTAATGCCCCCACGTAATCTCCCTGTATAAGACTGCCTTCGGCATCAAAAGGCATGAACACAAAGAGGTAGAAATGAAGGAATTTATCAAATAAGATGGGTATGTTCGTTCTGTATGATGCACTGGCTTGCTTTACGTGTGTGTGTTCACATCTAATTTTAAAAAACAAGTGGCTAACAATAACACTTCTAACTGTTGGAGCAAGAATTGGAAGTAGAAGGTGGAAGAGGAGGAGTTGAAAGAAAAGGCCAGGCAAAAATCCAACACTTGGGAAAAAATCTTCGTGTCTTCATGGCCCCTGGATTCCCCCTATCCTGAATTTGCATGTCATTTCCTGGTGGCATGAACCCTGCCACCTTCGCTAGAAGACACTCCATTTGGACTGCCCAGGATGCTGGCCCACCTACACGGAGGATGGCCTTGCCCAGGTCCAAGCCAGTGTCTGCATGAAAGAATTCATTTCCACATTTGGAAACCTACTGTGAGCATAAAAACATAGTTAAACCTGTGGATCAGAAAAGAGAAGAACATTGGCTCTTCTTCAAAGTAATATTTAATTTCTCAAGATGCCCCCCTTTAACATTACATACCAATTTTGCTACTGGGAATTATATTTCAGGGTATTCTTTTTAGTGTCTAAATTAAGATAAGAAATGAGAAGGAGAGGGTTGGAACGAATCCAGTGTAAAGTTTGATGTAGGTCCTAAACCTCCTCCTCCTGTACGTGGTCAGCCCCCAGAACCTCAGTGCTCTTACCAGTAAAATAGGGACAGACATGGCATGCGCTAAATAGTGTTGGTTGAAGGATTAACTGGTGGCTTGCATATAGAAAGTGCTGGCTTCCAATATCCACTATGAAGACAGTGGTAGTTGGGGGGTGGCACCGTAATAAGGATTAAGTGATTTACTGTATATAGACCCTGTATACATGGCCTAAGGCCCAGAAGATGACTATTGTTATAACCATATCAGTCATTGATTGAACACCTACTTTACACAGATGTTATCTCCTGCACTCCTCCCAAGGCTGAAACACTGAAATTCGGAGGGATGAAGTAACTTGCTCCGAATCTCAGAGCTGGGAAGGAGCGCCGCTGGGGTAAGAACCTAGGAGAGTCTGACTTCAAATCCCAGGCTCTTATTACTACATGACACTTTGACCTTCAATGAAACAGTACTTCCTTATATTAAGCCATGTTAACTAAAGATCCCTCACTTAGAATTTTCCTCTCCTCCAATCTTTTTTTACAGCATCTGAGGCCACAAAGTGTCCTTGGCTTGTCTCTCACGTTACTTTCAGGACTTTTGACTCTGGGTCCTCTCAAGGTTGCATGCCCCCTGGCTCCCAATATCCACAGGGGCCTAGCTCTAGGTCTGGTTCATTGTCCTGGGCCAGGTCCCTATTTCTGTCAAGAGATGAAGACTGAACTTTCTAGATTGTAACAAGCCAAACAATGGCAGGGTCCTTTTTAACATGAAAAGTAAAACCGAGCTCTTAATTCCTAAATTGGTCCTCACCTTTCTTCTTCTGGGATATTCTCCAATAGCAGTTGAAGGAAATCCTGGAATAAGAAAAAAGCAAACCATTAAAGATGTCCATCAATAAATAACTGTCCGGAATCCTGCCAGAGCCCGAGTGCTCCCAGCTGCTGACAGCTCACCTGCTAGGGAAGCTAGGCCTGTGTTGACTTATTAGACTATATACCCTATTTATTAATTTACCAGGCCTTCAATCCAATCAGTTAAAGAGATTTGTTTTGTAAAAACCGCAAACAAATTGAAAAATGTACTATTTGTTGTTTTGACCTAAACCAACAGTTTATTTCATGTTTAACTATTTTCAAAAGGCTGCCCATAGCATAAAGCACTATCTCCTTTCTACTTAATCAGGTTTTCCACCTCCCGAGCTTCCCCTAGAGATCCTGGGACACCTGAACACTCTCAACTCCAAAAGGCTAGGAACTACCTTGCAACATTCTTGCACTGTTCTATGGAAAGATAAAGACAGGGGTGCCTAGCTCCTTCAGTCAGTAGAGCCTGTGACTCTTGATCTCAGGGTTGTGAGTTTGAGGCCTGCGTTGGGTATACAGATTCTTTTTTTTCTTTTTTTTTAGATTTTTTATTTATTTATTTGACAGACGGAGATCACAAGTAGGCAGAGAAGCAGGCAGAGAGAGAGGAGGAAGCAGGTTCCATGCTGAGCAGAGAGCCCGATGTGGGGCTCGATCCCAGGACCCTGAGATCATGACCTGAGTTGAAGGCAGAGGCTTTAACCCACTGAGCCACCCAGGTGCCCCGGGTATACAGATTCTTAAAAAAAAAAAAAAAAAAAATTAGGGGTTCCTGGGTGGCTCAGTGGGTTGGGACTCTGCCTTTAGCTTGGGTCGTGATCTCAGGGTCCTGAGATCCAGCCCAGCATTAAGCTCTCTGCTCAGCAGGGAGCCTGTTTCCCTCTCCCCCTCTGCCTGCTTCTCTACTTGTGATCTCTCTCTCTGTCGAATAAATAAATAAAATCCCTAAAAAAAAAACCCTAAAACAACAACAACTAAAGATGAAGACAAAAATCAAGACAATTCATATCCCAGTGGAGGAACAAAGATGTCACAATTACAAAATGGTTCGTGGACCCCTGCCTCAGTTTGAAGCTGCTTCTAGTGATACCGCCATCTCCTATTGGTCCACATTTAGGATCTTTCAATAATAGATTTTTTTCAACCTAAACTGTATAACTCAGACACACCTATTTTTTCCCTGTACTATGGAAAATTTCAAACACACTCAAAAGTAGAGAAGCATATAATTAACCTTCATGTACCCATCAACCCACAGCCAATCTGTCCTAACCTCTTACCTGTCTCCTGTATTATTCAGAAGTGAATCCCAAATATTATATAACACCATCAATGTTTCAATAAATATCTCTAAAAGATAAGGACCATTTAAAAACATAACCACAATACCATAGGCCTAAAATATTCACATATGAATGTTCAAGTTCACATTTACATTTAATCGGCACCTTGAGTATTGTGACCAATCTTTTTACCCCATCTAATTCTGGAATCTTGATTTGGTGTCAACCAGATTTGTCAGATAAATTACAGGATGCCCAGTTAAATTGGAGGCATACGTACACTAAAAAATTATTTGTTGTTTATCTGAAATTTGAATTTAAGTGGGAGTTGTCCATTTTCATTTGCCAAGTGACCGAAGGCCAGTGTTAACCCTAAGTTATCTGAAGGGTTTGAGAAGAAGCTTTATGGACAAATACAGAACATGAGTTGGAGAAGAACAACATTCAACTTTCTGGACTTGATGCTGGACATTCAATAAGATCTACAATTGAAGTTTTCCTTTTAATAAGCCGAAAATAATCTTTTAAAACAAGTCCTTTAAAGAGGGGCCTGTGCATTAAGCCCAGATAACCAAACAAGATGCTACCAAGCCAGAATTCCTACAGAAAGAAGCCACACCCTCTGCCCCACCCCTAAGACCCAGGTCTGCAGATCCAGGGTCAGCACCAGCAAGGGGATCTGATGAGATCCAGTGAGGACCCAATGCAAGATGGAAGCAGCAGCACCAACCCCCTATTACAAACAGCCGGAATTAGAGAGGAACGGGAATCTGCAAACAATTTGTATGACGAGGTGTTCTGGCCCTATCATGGCACTGGGCGGAGCCACCGTCCCTTTCTGTGTGCTTACACGTGGCTAGGGCCGGGTCTTCTGGAGGCAAAGTCTCCCTGTTAGGACTGCTAATGAAAGATTTATTTCTCCTAACCTCTTTTCTCCTTTTAAGTCATTATTTGTCTACTGTTGCTTCACCTACAATAAATGATACAAAGAGTAACAAAACTAATATTAAAAACATGGATCATGCAGTCAAAATGGAAAGGGACAACTCCAGATAGAATAATGTCTCACATCTAGAGTTCTTCCTAGCACCTGCAGTGGGTATACAGAGAAAAAAGGGAAATGAGTAATATCTAGAATGTGAAGAATTATTTTTGTTTGACGTTCTTAAAGTCATTATTTTTATAATTTTGACAGTTATTTTGCAAAAAGGCTAAATTAGAAATTACTTTATCGCAATCTGATATGTTGATGACTTTGCAAATATTTCACTGGCTTACTGACAGTATTCCTGCTTCTTAGAAATCTGAGTGCTGGGGTGCCTGAGTGGCTCAGTCGGTTAAGCGTCTGCCTTCTGTTCTGGTCATGATCCCAGGGTCCTGGGATTGAGCCCCGCATCGGGCTCCCTGCTTCTCCGTCTCCCTCTGTCTGCAGCTCTCCCAGCTTGTATGCTTTCTCTCTCTCTCCTTCTGTCAAATAAATTAAAATTTTTTTAAAAAAATCTGAGTGCTGCACTGATAATTTCTTACTAAATTTGCTTCATTATCTCTTTATAGTCCATATCAACTTATCCCATATTTGTCCAGCAATTTATGCTCAATTATGAGTGTGTGTTGGGGGGGAATGATTTTAACTCAATGACAAGGGGGAGAATTGAATTGTAGGAGAAACTGGAAATTCAGAGTTAACCTTAATTCTGCCCTGTTGCATTTTCCAATTACAAATGGATCTTTCTTTATAGGACTGCAGAGCACAATGTTCCAGAATTTTGTGTCAATATAGGAAAAGTACAGGAGGTCCCCAAGAAACCTTGCTTCGTTTTTAAGAAAGCTTGTCCTGCCTCCTAGTAGGTGGCCATCTGCCTCTCCTGACTTAGAGCTGAGACCTGGAGGCCACCCAGCAGCTTGATGGAGGCTCTCAACCAATGCTGGGAACAATGAGTCTAGAGGATCACAATGGATCACAAAACCCCAACACCTCAAGCATCTCTAAGTCATGGTGCCTGTATTCTCAGAGGCTATGTGAATGCCCATCCACAGTGCTAGATGTTCTGTCCAGGCTCCATCCAATCCAAAGAGATTCTTGGCCCCACTGCTGTACCAGCTCTCAGTGGATTCAACCCTACTGGCCTTTCTTACTCCTTTCATAGACCTAATCATTTACCATGACATGCTAGTTTTCCTGGCTCTTTTTGTAAACTGGCATACACCCCTGGAGTGGACTCATGATAGAAGCTTTTCTCCACCCTCCACAATAGGAGGACATTAAAAGAAAAATGCCTCCCATTATTATTCCTTCCCTCACCAACTCTTTTCAATTCTTTCATCCACCTTCCTCTTCCCTTCAGCATGTTGGCAATTTTGTAAAGGCAATTTATAAATCTTAAATGGACAAGGAGGGCTTTCCTTCAAGGCCGATTCTAGGATCACAGACAAAGTTAGCTAGCAATAAATGCCAGAGCCCCAGTTTGTCACCTCCACAGTATGTCTGAAAAGAGATTAAAACCAAAGGCAAACAAGATTAAAAAAACAAAAAACAACAACAACAA
Organism: Enhydra lutris kenyoni; assembly: GCF_002288905.1. NCBI lineage: Eukaryota > Metazoa > Chordata > Mammalia > Carnivora > Mustelidae > Enhydra > Enhydra lutris. The sequence continues at coordinate 515,974 of NW_019154179.1, read as the reverse complement.
AAAAAACCAAAAACCAAAAAAGGCCTCCTGCTGTTTTGACAATGGGCTAGGGTAAAATTTTATCTGGATCCTTAGAAATTATTACAAGCCCTCACCCGAATCAAAAAATACATTCCTTGAGAATATTTTTCCATTTCCTACTCTCTTAATAATCTATACACCAATCAGGTCAGTCCCAGACACTTTATTTTGATTAATACCTAACGACACTAAATTAAACATAATTTTTTAAAAAACTACACTGGTTTTTGGCACATGGCTAATTTGGTAATTGTTTTTTAGTCCTGGTAAAAATACTCAAAAAAAAGGAGGTACACATAGATTTATGGGATAAACTGGCAATGGCTTAATAATTGCACAGGTTTAGTAATTACCATAGTCATGGGGAGGAAGAGGTAGAAGAGGCAAAACAAATAACCAAATAATTTAAGCAAGGACAGTTTTGGCAGGATAAGAACCGAGACATGAACTGTCCGGCAAGAAGCCATTGTTAACCTGCAGTGGGGATGGGGACGGTGATAAACCAGAATGTTGGGGGGGTGGGGTATTCACATGGGAAAAGATTAAGAAGCAAACTGGAAAAAGAAGAAACTGAAGGACTTCTGAGCAAAGAAACTGGATCACAGCCTTCCTCATCACTAACAAGAAATATAAACAAAAACCCAATCCACTAAAAAAAGGGGGGGGGGGCAGAAATGTCACCAGACACATCCAAAAAAGGAAAGAAGGACAGCCTCATGGCATAAACTTCAAAAGGAGACAACTAAGGAAAGAAACATAAGATTCCAACAGCCTCCAGCCCTCCCTCTGCACCACCCCCAACCTCATGCTTAGCAGTAGTGGGACTGGTGAATTGCCCAAACCCTGCAAATTCTCATGAATACCCACACATTTGGAAAGAAACAGGAATATCTTTCCTCCTTTTTTTTTCTTTTTTTTTTTGACTGTGAAGAGACTAGAAATGTTTACTGGAGAGAGATGAGCAAAAGCTGGGAAATAAACAAGGAAGAAAGATGCTCTTTAATGAGCTGTAGAGCTTCTAAAGCTCCATGCTAAACAGGAGAAAGAATATTAATTGAGAGAGTACCTGCAGTGGGGAAAAAGCTGCACCCAAATTAGGTGAGAAGAATGGCTAGAATATTTAACAGAATTCAAGAGTCAGGGGAGCTGAATCCTTGCAACAAGAGCTGTATGCAGCTCCAGTGGAGCTCTTCCCCTCCACCCCCTCCATGCACAACATCCAAGCTTCGAACTGTAGCTCAGAGGAAAAGAAAACATGTCTATAATGAGTTGGGATAGAAATCAAGACTCAAGTTCCAACACACATGAGAATAAATAGAAAGTCAGGCTACTCATGCTGAGAGAGAGCAAGAAGGAAAGTATGGCAACTATGCAAATTAATGTAACAAAAACCCACATAAAGAGAGAGACAGAACTCAGAAGCATAGGACAAAAGACAAAGACTCCAGTCTTGAAGAAAACGTAACCCAAGGAACAGAAGAAAATTTTCTATGAATGTTTTACACTATAAAATATATTAACAAAAGATCATAATAAGAACATAAAGTCAATAAAATGAAAGCTCAGAGACTAGATGACAAAACAACAAAATGAGATGAAGAGAGAGATTTCAAAGCCAAGAAAATAAATTAAGGACCAAAATAATACCAGTGCAGGACAATTAATAACAAAAAAAGGAAGAAAAATATAGACATTAAAGAAAAAAATTAATAATAATGTTATAATAACATTAAGAATAAAAATAATGTCACTTGAGATAAACACATGCCACGAAGAAGAAAAAGATGAAAGCAATTAGAAAGTGAAAGGTATGGGGGAACAAAGATGATATAACATAAGGATAACTGGCAATCTTGAAATCCAGAGACCCGCAAGGGAGAAAAACCTGAATGTGTTCAAACATACAGTTAAGACAATTTTGCTGAAATAAGGAAGAACAGAAGTTAAGACTGGAAGGGCACACTCCTTTGCAGGAAAAAAAAAATTGATGCCGACTTATAATACCAAGCTATTTTCTAAGTCAACTATTAAATGTCAAAGATAAAGAAGGAATTCTTCTGTCATCTGAGTAGCATAAAGAGGACAAATTAGGCTGACTTCAAAAGTTTCTACAGAGCGGCACCAGGGTGGCTGAGTCGCTTAAGCATCTGACTTGATTTTGGTTCTAGTCATGATCTCCAGATTTAGAGACAGAGCTCCATGGCTCTGCACTCTTGGCTTGGAGTCTGCTTGCCCCTCTCTCTCTAATCCTCTCTCCCCCACCGTCTCCCTCTCTCCCTCTCTTAAATAAATAAATAAGATGTTTCTTAAAAAATTTCTACATCATTATTAATCAGAAGGCAGTTAAGCATTATTAATCAGAAGGCAGTTAAGCAATAACCACAAAGTTCCGAGGAAATGAAAATGTGACCAAAGAATATTATACCTAGCCAGTCTGTGATTCAAATATAAAGGCAACCGATAAACATTCTCAAGCACCTAAGAATTCAAAAATCACAAAAGCAGTGAGTCTGCAACTTGAACATCAGTTTGTTAACAAAACTCGGCCAACAAAAAGTGGAATCAAAATAAGGCATTCATGAATATAGAAGCATGGCAAAATGACTGGTGGTGAACCAAAGTCCTTTAAATCCGGAGCTAAGTCTATACAAGTATGAAAAGTATGATTACAGCACATACAACAAATGATATAAACCTTAACTATGTAAAAATATTTAATTATGAAAAATTTTGAATTGGGGGAAAAGTAGTAGAAGTACATAACTGCTAATTTCCCAAACTTTTGCAGAAGTGAATAAAACTAATGCTTTCTAAAAATGGAATAAATAGCTAAAGAGGAAATAAAAATAAAAGTTTTTTTTGTAATCATCCTTCTTGACTATGGAAGAATCTTCTAGAAAGTGATTTCTCTTACGTTTATCCGAAGTTCAGAAAAGTTCTTTGCATTCACATTAGTTTCTTTTTCATTTGTTAAATTCAGGTAAAATAAAATTGAAAACACTTAATTAAAAAGCACATATAATATAATCCTACCTTTATAAAATTACTTCTACATATACCTTTGTATCTTTACATGTATGTACACGAATACATACAGATGCATGTATACCTATCATGAAACATACAGGAAGAGAGAGAATAGTGTAATTTCTGAAATGAAGTTCACCTAATATTAATTATGGGTATTTATAGGTGGTGGGATTTTAAGTAGCATTTCATATTCTTTTTTGTACTTTTATGTATTGCTTGAATTTTTTTTTTATATTGAGTATGTGTCAGTTGAAAAGCAATAATTTCCAAACTTACTGTGGTACCTGCAAAAATACAGATTAATGAAACAGAATTAATAGTCCAGAAATAAACTCTTACATTTATGGTCAATTGATTTTCAACAAGAATTCCAAGACAATTCAATGGAAGGAAAGAATAATCTTTCAACAAGTGATCATGAGACAACTGAATATTCATTCACATGAATGAATGGAGTTAGATCCCTACCTCACATCATATACAAAAATGAACTCAAATGGATAAGAGACCTAAATATAAGAGCTAAAGCTATAAAACACTTAGAAGAAAACAGGAGTAAATCTTCATAACTTTCAATTAGGCAATGTTTTCTTACATAAGATAGCTAACATATAAGCAACCAAGGATAAAAAAAGATAAATTGAACTTTATCAAAATTAAAAACTTTTATGCCACAAAGGGCATTATCAAGTGAAAAGACAACCCATAAAATGAGAAAAAATATTTGCAAATCATATATTTGATAGGGGATCTGAATCTGCAATATATAAAGTACTCTTACAACTCAAAAACAAAAGACAACCCAAATAAAAAATTGGTAAAGGAGCTAAGCAGACATTTCTCCAAAGAAGATATATTAAAAAGCCAATGAACACACGAAGAGATGTTCAACATCCAGGCACCTGGTTGGCTTGGTAGGTCGGTGGAACCTGAGTCTCTTTGATCTCAGGGTCATGAGTTCAAGTATTGTGCGTGGAGCCTACTTAAAAAAAAAAAAAAAATGCTCCACATCATTAGCTATCAGAGAAATGCAAATTAAAACCACAGTGAGATACCACTTCACACCCACAAGGATGGCTACTATTAAAAAAACAACTGTTGGTAAGGATGTGAAAAAATAGGAACACTTGTGCACTGCTGGTGAGAATGTGAAATGGTGCAGTCACTGTGGAAAACAGTATGGCAGTTCCTCAAATACAATGAAAAGACTAGAAGGCAGGAACTCAAACAGGTATTTGTACACAAATGTTCAGAGCAGCATTACTGACAACAGCCAGAAGGTGTAAATTACCCAAGCATTCATCAACGGATGAATGGATAAACACACAAAAAAAATGTGGCAATGTCCATAAAGACAATGGAATATTCAGTTTTTCTTTTCCTTTCTTATTAATACAGTATTTATTTGTCTTTTATCTGTCCAACCCCGAGCCAACCACTTTCCCCAGGCTGTCTGGAGAGGTATAGGAAAAGGAACATACAGGGCAGATGAGACACAGGAGAAAGACCTACGGGAGGTGGACACGGCTCCTTAACATGGCGAAGAGGATGAGAAAGGCCACCGTCAAGCCAAAGAGCCCCATAGTGTCCGAGAGGGCAAAGCCAAGAATGGTGTAGAAGATCTGTTACTTCAGAGAGAGATTCCTGGCATAACCAATGATGAAGCTCTCAAACACAGTCCCAATTCCAGCCCCAGAGCTAGCCACCCCTACCATGGCAGCTCCAGCCCCAATAAAGTTGGCCGCAGCAGATGTCCCTTGAAATGCAGAAGTTGCAGCTAGAAATAAGTGAGGTCAGGGAATGTAGGGCTGCCAGGCTGCTGAGGCTCTCATTTGTCAGTGTCCCCGGTGGTTTTAGCACCACTGCAGACAGTTATCAGCTCAACAGCTGAGAGGTGCTCCTGACCAAGAAGAGGTGGAGAAGAGCATTTCACAGGTCGACATTTTCAGGGAATGAAGGGCTGTAGCAGGAGAGCTGTTCCCAGTACAGAGAGGACTGGAATATTCAATCTTAAAAAGGAAGGCAATTCTGACATGTGCTGCACCATGGATGAACCTTGAAGACATTATGCTCAGTGAAATAAGCCAGTAGTCACAAAAGGACAAATATTGTTCAATTCCACTTATATGAGGTATCTGGAGCAGTCAAACTCCTAGAGACAGAAAGTAGAGTGATGGTTGCCAGGGGCTGGGAGAGAAGGAAACAAGGTGGAATTATTGTTTAATGGATCTGAGTTTCAGTCTGGGAAGATTAAAACATTCTAAAGATGCCTCGTGCTGACGGTTGCACAACAATGTGAATGTAGTTAACGTGCTGACCTTTACATTTTACAGTGGTTAAAATGGTAAGTTTTGTTATATATGTTTTACAAAAGTTTAAAAAGTAAAATTTGAAATAAAGGAATGAAGTGTTGCTCCGTGCTACCACATGAACCCAGAGCACACTGTGCTACATAAGAGAATCCATCACGGAAGGTCACGTATTCTATGATTCCACTTATGTGGAATGTCCAGAAGAGGCGAACCCAGAGACACAGATATTAGGTTTGCAGTTGTCTGGAGCTGGGGTGGGGGTGGGGGCGGGGGGTGGAAGTGGGGCAGTGACAACTAATGGATATGAGGCTTCTTGTGGGGCTGATGAAAATATTCTGAAAATGGCAGAGTGGTGAGGGTTGCACAACCTCATGCATATACTGAAACCACTGACTTGTACACTTTAAAAGGGTGAAATTTATGGCATATGGATTTTATCTCTATAAAGCTGTCATGAAAAACCAATAAATCTGCTGTTCAGAAAAGATAAACAAAAGAAAACCTGAGCGACCTGGTAGACAGGGCACTAAGTATTCCAACAGGAAGTTGACATCAGCACCTCAGAAGTCAAGGGACGGGCAACGTGCTCATTTAACACTGCAGTAGTTCAGTGTGCAGTGGTTTTAGCCAGTGGGAGTTTGGGCTAATTGGTCTACCAAGCCATGTAAAACTTCTGAGCCTATTTTCAAAATGCCTTTCCAAATATATGTTTAGGAAGGTTCCCCTTTCCCCCCAGCCAAAAGAAAAAAAGAATGTAGGGGCAAGGAATAGTCTTGTTACACTCATGCTACTCCCACCGTATGTGTTCAGGCTGTACACACCCATACGTCACATCTAACACGTGGACAACACGACTTCAGAACTGTATGAGCACCACTGTCAAATGTCAAGAACACCCAGTGGACCAATCTGTGTTGAGGCTGCATCCTCTATTCTCTGTCAGTTATGAGCACTGTTTTCAGAGCCTCTCTCTCTTTGCAAACTTTCTCGCTATGTGCAGCTTGGCCCGACATCAGTATAAGCTGACTGTCTCTCTCTGATAGTTTGGGGGCCAGGCTGTCTGAATATTTCAGTGTATCTTGTTATTAATCAATTTGTTCACCGAATATGTACGCTACACATACGGTATGCCAACTGTATATTGGTGGTGAGATAAAGAGCATTGTCTGACCTTGTTGAGCTCATGCACAGAATGGAGGAGATAGAAAAAGAACAAATGGATCCACCAATGACAATATAATTATGAATCATGGCAATGACAATGAAGGCAATGAAAAGGGCAAAGGGCAAAAATAACATGGCGGGTACATTATCTGTTCAGCAGGGGTGACTCTGAGATTATGGTATTCAAGCTAAGACAAAAGGATAAGAAGAAGCCAACCTTGCAAAAATCATTCCAGATAGAGGGAAGAGCAGGCTTGCATTGTTTTTGTTTTTAAGGTCACGTAAGGTGAGACTATCCACATCCCTGTGCACAGGACAGCTTTGGGTTACGGTCTGTCCCAAAGCTATAGGGAGATCCCCCTCCCCGAAACAACACTTCCCCGTGTTCACCTCATTAACTCCATACTTTTCTTAGTGCATTAAATCGTAAATCTTCTCCCTACTTTTTGATACTTTTGATACTTTTTGATACTAGTCCCCACACGCCACATACCCCCCAATTATATATCATGGACTCATGACGACTCACAAATTACCTGGGAAAGAATCAACTGCCCATGAAATGTGTGCACATATTTTCTTAAAAATGCAAAATAGGTCTCATCTCCAAGTCTTTGGGCAAGGAACCGGAGAAGGAAATAGCCCTAGAAGAAAGGAAGGGAAAAAAAGGATGTCTATCATGGGTTCATGAGAAAGCTGCTTACTATGCAGCCAACTCTAACCTCCCACCAGTGCTTTTTGCACATAGATAATGTTCTGCCTGACCTGTAAGGGGCTGCCCTTCAGATTCTTCCCAGTAAGGCTGGACCTGGAAATTAGGGAACGACTATTTTGCTTTCAACCCTTCTGTTAATGGTATCACCATCTCAGTTTTCCTCAGTTTACATGAAGCCTGATGTCTATCGTGGACCAAAAGTGAGGAGGGGCCCAGCTCCTGTCTCCCTCAGCTAGCAGGAAAAGCCTTCGCAACATAAAATATTTCCTTATTCCTTCTGTCGTCCACTTGGAACCTAACAGCAATTTCAAGATTCTGCTCTTCAAAACTGACATGAAACAGAGAGAAGGGAAGTACAGGGCTGGGAAACTGTATTCATGTATCATTTTGGGGGTATGGAGTGTTTTAAATACTGGACTCTCAGATACCTGCCCAGTCAAATGACATTACAATGTGGAAAGTCTCTTTGTTGTGCCCCAGCCCTATTTATATGTTTATATGTATAACCTGAACAGTATTCTCCCATAACAACTGGCTTCTGCCCCTTTGATGCACTTACCTTTAGGTAATGAACCTGCATGAAGACCTTCTCGGGATTGAGCCCGTGTTTGATGACAGAAGATCCTGAGTCACTCACATGGCCAGTTTTCTCTTTATTGGGTCTAAAATGATGCGGTAAAATTTCATTTCAGTATGCACATTTTTCAATAATTAGATCCTAATATCATCTTATTTCTTATTTGCAAAGTTGCTCAACAGTGTCTGAGGTCTATTCAATTGTACCAGGTATAATTTAAAACAGTTTATATTATAAATTCATATATTAAACAAGGAGGGATTTATATTTGGGTTGGCAACCTGAGGTTGGCTATTGGCAATATTTTACATCATCTTATCCAAGATGAAAGCTTGCCAGACCCTCAAGGAATCTGAGTCCCAATATGAATTATTTAAGAACCTAAGGGCTTTTCTTTTAGTGGGACTGATGGACTGGGAAATGCAATGGAAAACGCAGCTTTACTCAGAAGGGCAAGGAACTAATATCTTTAAAAAAAATTTTCTGAAAGCCCCAATGTTATCCACTTCTCTCAATTTGCATTTAAGCAGTTAAGGTTTAAGAAATATTTGTACTCTGGGGGTACCTGGGTGGCTCAGTGGGTTAAAGCCTCTGCCTTCAGCTCAGGTCATGATCTCAGGGTCCTGGGATCAAGCCCCACATCAGGCTCTCTGCTCAGCAGGGAGCCTGCTTCCCTCTTTCTCTCTCTCTGCCTGCCTCTCTGCCTACTTGTGATCTCTCTCTCTCTCTCTGTCAAATAAATAAAATCTTTAAAAAGAAAAAAGAAAGGACTGTGCCTTTAAAAAAAAAAAAAGAAATATTTGTACTCTGAAGCCATTTTATTTTATTTTTTATTTTATTTTTTTTTAAAGATTTTATTTATTTATTTGACAGATCACAAATAGGCAGAGAAGCAGGCAGAGAGAGAGAGAGGGGGAAGCAGGCCCCCCGCTGAGCAGAAAGCCCGATGTGGGACTTGATCCCAGGACCCTGTGATCTTGACCTGAGCTGAAGGCAGAGGCTTAACCCACTGAGCCACCCAGGTGCCCCTGAAGCCATTTTAGAATATCAAAAGCAAAAACAAAAGTCATAGCAGCCCATGTTTTCAGAACAGGTAGAGGCATTAACAGCATACACTTTAACCTGTTCCTTTCACAAATGAGAGGAACTAAGGCACACAGAAATAAGTCTGCAACCCAAGTCTCATAGCTCATTTTGAGTCATGGTGACATCAGCATTGTAACCAATGTCTACTTTTACCTATCAGGGTGCTTTCCATTTTGCTCTATAGCTTTAAGTATTCTTTTTTAAGATTTATCTTTTTATTTGAGAGAGAGAGAGAGAGAGAAGAGCTGGGGGGAAGGGGCAGAGGGAGAAGGTGAGAGTCTTAAGCAGACTCCCGGCTGAGCACAGAGCGCGATTGCGGGGCTCGATCTCATGACCCTGAGATCGTGACCTGAGCCAAAACCAAGAGTCGGACGCTTAACCAACTGTACCACCAGGTGACCCTATAACTTTAAGTATTTAAAGTATTAAGTATTTTTTAAAAAATCTAAATGAGCGACAAGGTGTTTACAGCTTTCAGCTGTTCTAAAACCAGTCGTTAACTGGACAGACAGACTGAAGAGTATGATTTGGGGTGAGGAGAGGCAAGAGCTGACCAGCGGAGTGGCACGTCAGAAAGGGCGGGAGCTTATTTTTCAAAAGTAGTGTGGTGTCACAAGGTACGTGGCTTTCAGAATCCAAGAGAACCGGTGCTGAATCTCAACCCCACTGGCAGATTACTTAAATTCTCTTATCCTCAATTTACTCATGTGCAAACGGGGAATAATCCCACCCAACTCCCCCGTTCCTGTGGGGAATAACTGAGATACTATACAAAGCCCTAGCAAGGGCCAGATCTACAAAAATTACTCCATAAACTTAATAGGATAGTCTAAATTTGTTAGCAATTAATACTGCTAAATTCAAGGTTGTTCATCCGATGTTAGAGGCAATGGGTTTCAGTGGCCCATCCACTTAATTCCATATGGTCACAGATACCAACGTGTGGCAATGCTGGACCCAAATGGAAGTGCCTGAAGATGGCCCACTTTGCCAGTCAGGACATCTGCAGTGTGTTCTAGCCAGAACCTCTGATTAGGTCTCTGCAGAGTATTCTAGGTTATCTCACCAGAAAGAAGGCACGGGACCAGCAGATTCCTAAAGCAGAGACAACAACCGGCCACCAGAGCTAACTGCATAGTTTCCATTTTTGTGCTTGATCCCTGACTTACATACATGACCATACTTGCAATGATAACTAGTCTCTTTCATCTTCATTTAAGACTCCATTGAAAAGCACCATCTTTATTCCTGCTCTCCAGTGTGTCCTGGGACTAAGGGTTTTTCTAAAGAAAACCACCCTGGCGTTGACAGGCAAAGTCCACCCCCCACAGCCCTGGCAGAAGGACGGCTTCTCAGTCAGCCTAAATCCAAACCAGCTTTCCCAGCCCCAAGAGGAACAGACTTGTTGTGAGCCTCTTATGCCTTAAGCTTTGTACTGAGACCATCAGAAGGGGAGGGACACAGAGGACCGACGTAAATCTCAGCTCCAAAGGTTGGCTTCTAGCTCAAGTTCCTAGTGACGCCTGTTGTTGGTGCTTTTTTCCCCTTTGCCTAAATATGTCCTTCCAGAAAGCATCCCTCTCTTACTTTCTTCTTTCACCTTCTCCAAATGAAGAAGTGTTCAAGAAAATTCTTTAAGGCTGACAGCATCCAAGGCAAATATACGAGTCCCCAAGAGATTCCTTTTAAAGTAGGCGTCGTGCTGGAGAGAGCAGTGTGCAGGGAAGCTTTATAAGAAATCTAAGGGAGTGGTTTTTACAAGGAAAAATACTCCATGAATGGGAAAAAGGTGACTTCCATTTCTGTGCTACTCCATCTCTCATGATGCCTCTTATTCCAGGTCTAGGCAGAGAGACAAAGCACGGACACAAAGCAGGAAACAAATCAATTCCCCCTTCATGCAAAAACAGATGACTTGCCCAGAAAGACTACATGCCCATGTATGACTCCATTTAAATAATTATGGTCAAGGAACAGGCAAAAGAGACTGATGGGGACAGAGACCAGAATAACCAGAATAATGGTTATCCTTGGGGGTGAGTACTGACAGAGCAGGGAAAAAGAGGAAGGTTTCTGAGATACTGGGAATGTTCTATATATTGATCTCAGTGGTGCTTTCACAAGGATACAGAATAAAAATCTGCTGAGCCATCTAGAAATACCTATATACTTTAGGTATGTAACATTTCAATCAGAAAGTTAAGAAAAAAATAGATGCATGCAAAGCAGTACATGTTTTGTGAAGAATGAAAGAGAATTAGTCTAGGAAAGGAGTTTTGCTGTTCACGTACCATGAACATAAGATGAAGATTAACTAAGCCCTCTGAGCACCTGAGCACCAGTGAAGTATGTTTTTTTTTTTTTTTTTTTTTTTGCAGTATGTATTTTAAATGATGCCAGGAGAGGCAGAAAGAACTGTGGCAGACACAGACACCTGGCTCAGCCCCATTCTCATCTACCTTCTTTCTTGCCTCTTATACAATTAAATCTGAAAAGCAAAATGCTCAATTTCCAAGTGTCTCGGCAGCTATGAATAGTCAAAAGACATGGTCCAGGCCAATGAGACAAAAGCAGACATCTACTGTAGTTGAGGTGGGGTTCTGGGAAAGCTTTTGCTTTCCTTACAATAGCCAGAAGTATGATTGGTAGATGGAGGCACAGCAGCCACCTTGCAACCAGGAGACAGTAAGTCACTACGCTATGGAGACCAGAATCCATCAAATGAAAGAAAGTAAACAGTCTTTAATGATCATTCAGCTGTTGGCCAGCCCAAGACTGACTACCTTCAAACCTTTTATTGTCTAAGTAAAGGAACTCTCGTTTGTTTAAGTCAAGATTGCTTTACTAGTCTATTAATTATAGCCAGATTCATTCCTAATGGATGAAGAACTGAACTATTACTATCAGCTCCCACTTCCTGTTATTCCCCAGTGCCAGGTACTCTGCCAAGCTCTTCCTACATATATCCTGTCCTACCCTCCGAAGAACCTGCTGGGGCAGGTACTATGATTATGCCCATTTAAAGCACTGGAAAGTGAGACCTGGAAAAGACCACAAAGCTAATTAGTGGCAGAGTTGAGGCTGGAACCCGAGTTCATGGAACACCGAAGTCCTTGCTGAACACTGAGACCTCCCCAAGACCCCGGCCCCCAGACTGGCTGTGCCAGAGAGAAGTGGAGAAACTGAGAAAAGTTGTTTACCCTCCCCGAAGCTCAGCTCCTTACCTACAGAGAGTGTGAGGAGGCTCAGATCATTTGGAAGCACTCTGTAAACACAAAAGTGTTAAGCATCTCTTGAACTTACACACCAGTGTTTATTCCTGTGGCTGGAATACATGGAATGTGAGAGATCAAGTTACCAAGGTCGTTTGTGCTTAAATGCCCCTGGTTTCTGTTGTACCTGGCACCAACTCTAACAACCAAGATTAGCATGACCTTTCCCTTCCTGCCTTCTTACTCTTCCACTGTGCTCAGAAGCAATATGGACATCGAAAGAGCTGTCAGATAGCAGTGGTATTTGATACACAGTGATCTGACTTAGAATCAAACCTCCCGAAGAAAGGACTGATTCTGCAGGAGGGTCACCAAAGGTGGGATTTGGGAAAATGCCTCAGGAAGGTGCTCAGGCGTGTCCGCTTGGGTCCGAACACCTTTGGCTCTGCCACAGCCCCAACGGGCCGTCTGCCAGCATTCTGCATCTCCTATCCCTTGGCAGCAGAAGCGAGAGCCACGAGATATCTTCATCTATAAATTTGCTACTCTAGTGCCTGAGCCAGAGACTAAGCATCCCAGACATGAGACAGAAAGAAACGAGACAATATCCTTTCCGTGATTCAACACACTTGTCTGTCTCTCGATCACGGCTGAAGCACACGGCATGAAGGGCCAGGAGCAGGCCCTCACTCACCCCACCACGACGGAGGAAGTTCAATAGTACCCTTGTGCAGAAACGGGTCTCACGGTACTTAGCTGAGCCCTAAGTACACAGGTGAGACCTATGGGGAAAGCAATCCGACACCCCAGTTAAGAGTTTGGGGTGAATCTTGACTCTGCCACTTAAGTACCATATGAAACACACAACTTCATGAAGCCCGATCCTTCGTCTGTGGAAAGGGGATAGTGGTCGTGACCATGACACCTCGTCAGGCTGCCGTAGCACCCAACAGCGCTTTGCCAGAGCTTCTGTTGGCATTTTGTAAGCCCAGCATGAATATGCTGCTGTTTTGGTTATCACATGTTCTGAGTGGAGTTCAGGGAATGCCGCTGACCCTGCCTCTGACAGGAGAAACCATTCACAAGACCTCACTCTGCAGCGCTACCTATTCTCATGGGAAGCTGGGCGAAGAGTATACAGGACCTCTTATTTTAGTAATTTCTTGTTAGCCTAAAATCATTCCAAAATAAGTATTTTAAAGAAGACGTGGCACATACATGAGCCCTTCTGCCTTTCTTTGTGAAACCGAACTTTGAGTTTAAACCCTTTAGGGGTTGGTCTTTTAAGCTGCTCCCTGCTGAATCATCAGAAAACAAACAGAAAGAAAGAACAAATTTCATGTGTTGCCTAAAGTTCTAGAGAGCGAGGCGTGGGCAGATTCCTGACACCCATGCCCACAGTCCACACCACTCTGTGAGAAGATTATACTACATTTCTGGGTATTAAAAAAAAAAAAAAAAAAAAAAAGGAAAAGGAAGGCGGAATGATTGGAAGTACAGGAATCTTATATCCTCCATTAGTTCTTGCAACAATGTTCCCCTCTGTAAAATATGCCTCCTTGCCACTGACCTGACTACCAGAGAGAAGCAGAGATAGTCATGCACACCTTTAATAAATGACATTGTATCATGTCAGGGCTACTGTTTGGCAAGTTTGATTATCTGTGTGCTTTTCACAATGGATTTAACAGTTATCCAGCCTGAAGCTTCTTCCCCGTCAGGGACCATTATCCTGTCGCCGACACAGCAGGTATTGCTCTGGTGTTGAAAAAGGCAATTGCTGAGATGATATAAGACAGAAGGAGGCTTCCCTCTGAGGAGCCAGAGGAAAGTGACAATGGTATATTCTGTCCCCTGACGGTGAAAGGAGCCAGTGGTTGGAGATGTCAGCTGCTGAAGAAGGTGACAAGGAAAGATTCTGTAGTTAGCAGAACTGTAGAAAACACGAACAGTCCACAAATTTTGATAAGCAGCGTAGGAACATGAAAGATGAAATTCAGAAAAGTAGGAGGTAATGACCATCAGTACGAAACCAAAACAGTCCTCAGGTTTTGAGTGGTCATAATAAGATATTCCTAAGAAACATAATCCCAGAGAAAAAACAAAGAACAGATGCATATAATGGTCTGAGCTATATATTACCATATTCAACATAGCAAGGGAGAATCTGGACATGTTTTCAAAGGAGATGAGAAGAAAATAGAGGGCACAGACCCCACTGTGACTGCGCAGGATGTTTCCCTAAGGTGAATTTTCAGAGGATATGTTCAAAAGATGGAAGTGGGGGACGGGGGGGGGTTATGCTGGAGAAAGAAAAAAAACAAAAAACAAAAACCCAAAGATAAATACAAGAGCCGAGAAGCTGTAAAATCCTTGCCAAGAAGGTGAAAAGTCAAAATGAGCTGATGCTAATGGAGAATGTCCAGGACAACGAAAGGGGCTTTAGAAATCATGTTCAGAGCATAAAGAAGACCAGCTGTTAAGAGGTGATAGAACCAACATAACTACCTGACTCCAACTTTGCTCCAACCTTCCCGCTAGGGAGAATGATGTACATGGTGGAGCGAGCATTGTTCTGTGGGAACTGATGCCTGGGACAGGGGAAGGGGACTCCCTTCCAGAGTTCTGACCTGCCATAGCTCCGAAAGCTTCCACAGGCAATACAGACCTCTGGGAGTATCATCATGGAGACAATGGGGAAGGGACTGGTGGGGACAGACCAATGCTCTTCTGATTTGCCAAGAAAGAGCAGATAAGAGGAGGGAAGGCAAAATTTGAGACTGAGTTATTGAACAAATAGTTCATGAGTGCTTAGAACAGAAGATGATGAACTACAGGAGTTAGCATAAGATCTAGAAGGCCACATGCAGAAATTCACTGCGGGCATCATGCACCAAGACTTTTACAGGGCAGCTGGCAGAATGGATGTATAAGTGGTAAGTGTACGGTGGTTGTTTCATGGTTTGTAGGTTAAAAAACAGAACTCAAGGCTGTTGATTAATTACTTGCTAGAACCAGGACGGAGCAGTACTTAGGGCTGAGCCCAAAGAATCATGATGTTCTGGTGTAACAGATTTGAATTTCAGTCCAAGCTGGGAGTCTAGCTGGTTGACTGACAGCATCCATGGTCAAGAACAGCAAGCACAGGCTGAAATGAAGATCGAAAATTAATATGACAATTGTTAATAAGGACAGAGGTTTTAAAAATACTAAGCCTTGGCCTATGTAGAAGACTTAGTATATTAAATTGTCTGTAAACTCAGCAAACAGCCAGAGGTGATTTATGTAGCTTCCAAAATAACAACCACACTGGTAGATTGGGCTCAACAGGAGCAATGAGAATGTAGTGGGAAGGACTGCTGGGAGGGGGTCAGACAGCGTGCGGAGCAGAGGTCAAGACTGGGCTCTGGAGCCATACTTTCCTCTACTTTCACCCTGGCTTGCCACTTACTAGCTGTGGAAACATGGCCCAATGCTTAACACCTCTATGCATCGGTCTCCTCATCTATCACAAGGGAAGGAAGATAGCCAATAGCAATCTCATGGGGCCATTTTGAGGACTAAATGAGATAACATATATAGAGTGCTTGGAACAGTGTTTGGCACATTGGAACCACTCAGTGAAAGAAAGAAAAAGGCGAGGGGGTTGGGACAGTAAGACCACAATGAGAAGGTAGATCATAATGGTTTAAAAAATGAAATATGGTGTACGTGTGAGCGAACCCAACTTGATTGGTGCTGGTCCATTCTTTTCCGGCACAGCCATATAAGAGAAGCAGTAACAGTCCCACTGCATTCTTCACAGGCTGAACCTCAAACTGAGTGCTGTGTTCAGTCCAGGTGTCACATTTGGAGAAGGCTACTGTCAACAAAGACAACAAAGGACCAAACCCAAGGAGGCAAGGGTTCTCCCAACCTTGTGTTATGTACGGTGAATTTTCAAAACTTGTGACCTAGTGACCAGGAAAGGAAAGACCATGGTCTTCAAATATGTGGATTTGTTTCGAGCAGAACAAGGCAAATCCCATGCAACTCGGGAGGTAAAGGAGATGACCTGAAGGGTCTTACAGGGTGGCAGGTTCCAGCCCGGTCCAAGGAAAGCCCTTGCAAGATGAGTGTACCCAACAGGGAAACTGCTGCTTTCTAGAACAGGGAGAACTGGCCTGGAAATCTTCAGTAGAACCTGGGTGGCTGGCTTTCAGGGATATGGGAGGTTAGGTGAAATCACTTTAAAGGTCATTTCTGACCCTAATATTCTATGATTTTAGGAGATAAAATGGCCCAGAGTAATTTCAGCTGCAGCATTTTTTTTTTAAGATTTTATTTATTTTTTGACAGAGAGAGAGACCACAAATAGGCATAGTGGCAGGCAGAGGGAGAGGGAGAAGCAGGCTCTCCACTGAGCAGGGAGCCCAACGCGGGCCTCGATCCCAGGACCCTGGGATAATGACCCAAGCCAAAGGCAGCCACTTAATCAACTGAGCCACCCAGGTGCCCCTCAGCTGCAGCATTTAGATGTAAGCCAGCATTATTCCCTGCAATGGAGTCAGTAGGTTTGCCCTGCAGCCTTGGTCATGCCAAATGAGCATCAAGGGTGACTCTGATTAAAACCAACCAACCAACAAATACCTAAATGAACTAGAGGAAACTTAACTGAAGTTTACTCAACCACATATAACCGAAGGGAGATTGAACCTAAGAATATAGGATTAAAGCATTTCTTACTGCTTCCCTTATCCTGTTTCCAGTGTTGTAGTCTGGGGGGGAGGGTGAAGGAGAGGTGCATATGCGGTAAGCCAGAGCGCGCATCCTCATAAGCCAGGTTAAAAGGGCAAGGGGGATCATAACGAATCGCAAGCTGTCAGTCGGCCACACACTTTCAGAACACAGGAATACAAAGAACTTGGAGAAAAGGGAGCAAGAGAAAACCTTTTGGTACTTCCCTGAAAAAAACCCATGATTCCTCCTGGAAGGAGGCAAATGAGACAAACACCAGCTTCATCTTGTAACGGAGGCCAGAGGCACTTTTTGAACACCAACAGCATGTGTGGTGCTGTGTGCCCAGGCAGCGGAAGGGCTTGTCTCATGAATCCAAGAGGAGCAGATGGGTCTGTGGGAGCTGAGGAAGGACTTTTCCCTCCTGGGCGGAGGATGGCATGGTGCTGGGGACTGGAAGCCACAGGGGGTGGAGCCTTGCCTGACTTTGCAGTCCCACACCTACCAGGATAGAAAACAGGGTGAGTAGTTGGGAGAACAGCTCTCTACCCAGTCTCACGGGCAACAGTGTACGATTTAGGTCTTCTATTTAACAGGCTGTGCAGTAACAGTAAGACCATTCACCAGAGCATTGTTTGGAAAAGCTAAACATAGAAATCGCCAAGATGTCCAACGGTTAACAGGTAGTTACATAGTGAGTTGTGGAACATTCAGAAAAAACCTACATGTGTTGATAACAGAACAACACTGAGGATTGTATTATTAAGAGAAAAATGGAAGGTAGAGCATGTAGTGGAAACAAATTCACATACACACACACACACACTCACTCATGCATATATACTTGTGCTTGAGGGATGCTTTCTTGGAAGTGAATCATCTCTAGGTGCGTGGTTACACCACAGACACAGTGGAGATGTCTTCCAGGCCTCCAGTGCTAGAAATGGCGCCTTGGGTCCCACCCAGTGCCTTGAGGACACCAGCTGCCTCCTGCCATAATTTCACCTTTCATCTCTCCTTCAGGCATTGCTAACTGACCTTGCTAAAGCTGTGATGATGTTATGAGATGTTATAAAATATCCAATGATTTCCATAGATCCCTCTTTTTCTAAAAAATTAAGATATAATTCACATATCATAAAATTCGCCATTTTTTTAAAAAGTACAATTCACTGGTTTTAGTATACTCATAAGGTTGTGTAACCATCACCAGTACCCAACTGCAGAACATTTTCATCACCCCAGAAAAAAGATCCCACACCCCTGACATTCAATTCCATTCATTTTTTCCAACGTCTATTTAGATCCTTTTCCCATTTTTTCTCCCCTTGCCCAATTGAGTTATTTGTCTGTTTATTACTGAACTCTAAGAGTTTTTTATATATCCTGGATACAAGTCCCCTCAGATATATGATTTGCAAATATCTTCCCCCATTCTGTGGGCTGTCTTTTCACTTTCTTGATGGAACCCTTTGAAACAATGAAAGACATGAAAACAATGAAAGACATGAAAAACAATGAAAAAAATGAAAGTTTTTAATTTTGATGAAGGCCAATTTATTGATTTTTTTCCCCTTTTGGTCATTTGTACTTTAGTTTAAGAAACTGGTGCCTAATCCAAAGGCCATGAAGACTCATACCTATGATTTTTGTCTAATAGTTTTATAGTTTCCGCTCTTACATTTGGGTCTTTGATCCATGTTGAGTTGGTTTTTGTATGTGGCATGAAGCAGAAGGTCTAATTCCATTCTTCTGTATGTGGATATCCAGTTGTCCCATGGCCATTTGTTGAAAAGACTATTCTTTCATTCATTGAATGGTCTTGGCACTCGTCAAAAACAACTGACCATAAAAGAAAGAAGAGTTTGTTTCTAGGCTTTCAATTTTCTTCCATTGGCCTACATGTCTGTCCTTATGCCAGTATCACACTATGGTGATTACTGTAGCTCTGTGCTAAGTATTGGAATTGGGAAGGGTGAGTCCTCATCCTTTGTTATTCTTCAAGACTGTTTTAGCTATTCGTTCTGGATCCCTTGAATTTCCGTATGATCTTCAGGATCAGCTTGTCCATTTCTGCAAAAAAAATAGGCAGCTGAAATTCTGACACTGGCTCCATAGGTCAGTATAGGGAGTACTGCCATTTTATCAATCTTCAGTCTTCCAACTCATGAACTACAAGATGTTTTTCCATTTATTTGGTTCTTCTTTAATTTCTTTTAGCAATGTTTTGTAGTTTCCAGTATATGTGTTGCACTTCTGTGTTAAATTTATTCCTAAGTATTTAATTATTTTTTATGTTATTATAAATGAATTTGTTTTCCTGATTTCATTTTCAGATTATTTATAGCTGTCCAAACACAATGGACTTTTATTTATTGATCTTGTATCCTGTAACCTTACTGAACTTGTGATTAGTTCTAAGAGTTTTTTGCAGGGACGATTCTTAGGATTTCCTGTATATAACATAATGTTATCTACGAAAAGAGACAGTTTTACTTCTTCCTTTCCAACCTGGATGCCTTCTATTTCACTTTCTTGCCTAACTGCCTTGGCTAGAACCTCCAGTGCAATCTTGAGTGGAAGCATAATCCCTCTTTTCAATTCTTTCTCTCCTCAACTGCTGACATGGAAGAGGAAGAAGTCATTATAAAAGAGTACATTTTAACGTGTAGCAGAATATTCTTGTTTTGGGTCTTTGCAGCAGGTCCAGGCAAATACCTACATTATTTTTTGGTCAGCCATTCTGGTTCAGAACTATTGGCCAAAACACAAACAAAATGGCCATGTTAGGGGGAAGGATTCATTGAGGATGAGAGTTTTTCTCAATGGGAAACTAACATTCATTAGCCAAGAATGTAATGTATATCATGCTAGGACCGGCTAGGTGAATGAAATGTCCTCAGAGGACGGGCAAAATAAGAGTGAATTATTATAGATCAGCTTATGTATTCGAATTATTTTTTAAGGAAAATATTTCATAGGCAAGTGGGGTTATAATGAAATCAGTGCCACACAGGGCAATACAGAAGTTTGCATATATACTTACAAAATAATTTTCAGAAGGATTCACAAGAAAATGCTAGCAGGGATTATCTTAGGGCAAAGACTCCAATGGTGGGGATGAAATTTTACATCTTTCTAAACTTGTTTGGATTTTCCTATTATGTGCTTTTAACTAAGCAGTGATTATGAACTGTTTTATTTTTTATTTTTTTTTAGACTTAAAAAACCCTACCAAATATAATTGCAAAAATGAAACACTGTGTATAGTAAATATGTAATTAAAGGCCTATCAAGGAGAATTCCATCCCTCCCTTAGAAATACCTGAGTGATGAGTAACCAGGGAATGGTCTAGAAAAATGAACAGGGAGTGTTATTTGAGTTCAAATATTCAGGACATGTCTGTCATCCTTGCCGGGTAAAAGAAGTGAGAACTGAGGGAGTCCCTCCAACAGGAAACAGGAATTGAGTGGGCAGCTCAGGGGGATAGAGTTGGTCTTCGAAACAACAGGAAAGCGCAGATTCTGTTTCTGGCTAGCTGAGAGGCTTCAAGTTTTTCAGAAAATGCTGGCACAGCTACAGCCCTGTCCTGTCACGAAAGGGTAGAACATAGCTACATACTGTGTGAACTTTGGAAGTTCCACAAGCACAATGAGCATACTACATAACTAGCTTGCTAGTGAGTGTAGTTCTAAAAAAGAGAACTAGACAGAAACAATGAGGGTGAAGGGGATCCCGGGCCTGAGGTATGGAGAGTGGAGGTTAGGAAGTGCCAGATACACATGGAGAGACGTCAGGAACCATGCAGGCCAGTTTCAGTGGCTGGAACCCAGGTAAGAACTCTCGGAGCCATAGAGGAGGCAAGGAGTGTTTTCTTCTCAGGGTCATGGTCAGATTCTGTATAGAATGCTGGGGAAATTGTATGGAGTGGAGCCAGAGTGGACACCAGCAGGGCCCTAATGTAGAGATTAGACCAGAAGTACGTTCCAGGAAGGTATGAAGATTCCATTTGTCTCAGAAGCATTGCCAAGTTAATTCTTACCTCAAGCTATTAGTTTGAGCATCTTTGTTTAATGTTCAAACTTTTTGTTTGTTTGTTTTTGCTTTTAATCCCATCTTTTCATTTGTAACCAGGCACTCTTGCCTCCCTTACCCTCTCCCTTTTTAAACATCCTCTTACCTTCTTAAGAAAACTACCTTTTGGGGCAGTCTAGTGAATTGCAAGCTTGTCAAGAGGAAAGGTAGGTGTTTCCAGGCTCTGGTGGGTAAAGAGAGAGGAGCAGGGTGCCTGTGTGGTCGCCAGGGGAGGGTAGCAACAGCGAAAGAAGAAATAGAAACCAGAATAAACCGGAAGAGAGATCGGGGCTGGCTGCGGGGGCTGGGTCCTTGTGACCTCTTTCACTCAGCAAACATTGACCAGGTGTCGGAGGGTCTAGATGCCAGCCCCTAACACGTGTTGAGTATTTACTATAGGATGAACCACTGGAAATGGACAGTACTGACCCATTTTGGATCCACCAAAAAGGCAATTCTCTGTGATTCAACCCAATACATGTATTCTAACTGATTTGTGTGTATTCATCACATTATCCTCTACACTCACCTCTGAAGAAGACTGTTGTGTTATAATTCCCCTGTTATAGTGAGGACACCAAAGCTCATTGTGCTTGTGGAACTTCCAAAGGTCACACAGCAAGTTGAGGCGTCAAGATGGCACTCAAATCCAGGCACTCCGGCTTCCAAGCTTGGTCTCTAAACCCTAGACTACCCTCCTGGCTTGAGATCTGAAGACCTACAAGCTCTGGAGAGAGCCCAGGTCTGCATTCTCAGACGGTTTTTCTCTAAAATGAGGCAGGACAGATCAGGCTTTGGCCAAGAAGGAACTGGGACTGTTGCCTTTCACTCTGTTATAGTCACACATAACAAACTTCACAAAGCCCACAAATTCAACCACTTCCTTTCGTGGGTCAGTCCTTATCTGCCATCAGAGAACGCTTTACATCATATTATTAGAAGCCTTCTTTGAAGCTGTTTGACACTTCAACCAGTTTTGAATATCACCAAATGAGCCAATTGGGAAGAGCATCCCAAGCTCTTCTAAACCCAGGTGTGGCTTCCTGAAATGGCCACCCAATTCCATCTGGCTTGGAGACTCTGTATCTCTGATCATGCATGATCTCACAGGCTCGATAATCTTCCCAGAACTCCCATTTCATTATGTCATTCCTGGAACTGAAAATAGCTCCTCAATGCCTGGACGGTCACATGCAAAATCTTGAATCTGGCCTCTAGGGAACTCCATTACTTAGCCTGTCCTTCCCTCGCTCCTTCGGTCTCACGGGTTCCTGACGTTTATCCTCTCCAGGAAGCTCATTCTCACTAATGGCGCATTTCCACAAATAATCTATTGTATATGCCTGCCAAGCTTTGCTCCTTGAATTTTCTTCCTTCCAGCTCTTTCCCAGTCTCAATGTTAGCCCTTCTTACCATCCCAGCTCAAACCTCACACCTTCCCAGTTGCCCTTTCTAGCTATGCCTACCAATAGTAACCTCTCGGTCCTAAGAACTCTGAGGACACAGCCTAGGGTTTTTCTATCCACTGTCTTGTGACCAGTATTTCAACTCTATGTAAATAATATAGAAATCTCAGGGACAGAGGCTGTGTCATCTATGACATTCATTTCTTCAACATGTATCAAGTACCCATTCAGTGCCCAACCCTGTGGTAAACAAAGGCAAGGAAGACATAGTCCCTGGGTTCAAAAGGCTCATGACTCAGAAGAAAGATGCATTAGGTTAGATCATATGAAACTGCTGTTTCCGCAGGTTAAAAATGGTCAAATATTGGCAACATAACGTGATTCTTTCTAAATATAATTGTCTAATGACATAGTACGATCGGGGATGGAGGTATAACCGGAGCATTTAGGAAGTAGAGATGAGGGTCATATGCTTATCTTGTCAGGCGAGAGCCTGAGACTTCCGGAACACAGTGATATGTGTGCTGAATTGTGATGATTCGGAGTCATGTGACAAGGGGAGGCTATTCTAATAGAGACAACTTGAAGACAAGACAAGGAGGTAAGAAAGAACAGGTTAGACAGTAGATGTTATGGGCTGCATTACAGTTCTTCAACATTTTTACGTGAAAGTCCTAATGCTGAGTACCTTAGAAGATGACTCCATTTAGAGACAGGCCTTTAAAAGAGTGAGGTCAGTTAAAATGAGGCATTTCCTTGGTACCCTTTACAAGAAGAGGCGATGCAGATATACAAAGGGACACCAGGAATGTAGACACACCGAGAGGTTACTGCATGAGGACTCAGTGAGAGGGGGCAAGGAGAGAGGCTGTGGAAGAAGGCAAGCCTGTTGACCCCTCGATCTTGGACTTTTAACCTCCAGAAGTGTAACAAGTACATTTGTACATACTGGCCTGTGGTAGTTTGTTACAGAAGCCCTGGAAAACTGATACTGTAGGCAGCTAGGGGGTGAAAGCAAACGATGGCAAGAGAGATGATCCCGGGGTCTGGGGATCGAGCCCTGCTTCAGGCTCTCTGCTTGGTGGGGAGCCTGCTTCTCCCTTTGCTTCTCTCCCTGCTCAGGAAAGCCAGGTGACAGAGATTCCCAGAACAGAAGAGTCATGAATAGTACCAAACAAAGCAGAGGAGTTCCAGTAATATAAAGACTGGAATATGTTTACAGAACCTGGTGATCAAAAGGGCAAAATGACCTCAGGAAAAAAGTAGTTTCCCTAGACTCATGACCCTGGCCCCTGGTCCAAAGTGATGGGAACTTCCTTCTCCCTTCATATATGGATTCCTCCTTCCCTTCTTCCTCATGAGCAGAGGGTTTAAAGCTCACTTAAATATATATAAGTTCTAGATTTGCGTCAATGTGTGCACATTTCCACTGCCACCTCTGGAACTAGAAATGTGTCTCTAGTTATACTGAGACCTACAAGTTGTCTCTCGGGCTTCTGAGAAGTCAGAGAGCTGTGGATGTTGATGTGTTTATAGAATTGAAGGAAAAACATGGCTGATGGCCTCTGGTTTTCCCTGGGGGACGAGAGGCAAGTGAGGGAAGGAAGAGCGGGGAAGGGAGGATGGATACTAAAGGCCATGGGGAAGGGAGCTGCCTAGGGAAGAGGGAAAGGATTTGTTCCCAGCCTGCAGGGCCAGTGGAGCCCGAAGTGGGCATACTGGGACTCTTGGACCCCAGGATGGAGGAGCAGCAGGGCCTGAGCCTCTGGGCTAGAGGTGGGTGTGTGGCAGCGACAAAGGAGGGGAGCTTTCCCACGAGGCAGGTTTGGGTGGCTGCAAGTGGATGAGTTCCCATATGTGGGTGGGAAAATACTGCTGTGTTTTTCAAGTATCAGAAATAAAAATTTTGAGAAAAACTTCCGAGGTGAAAGCTTCATGTATACTAGAGGTATACACGTAGACTAATTTCAAAAGTCTTATTGTTTATTTTTAAAGATTTTATTTATTTGAGAGAGTGGGCAGGGGGTGCAGAGCATGAGCAGGGGGAGGAGCAGAGGAGAAGCAGGCTCCACACCGAGCAGGGAGCTCGAAGCAGTGCTAGATCCCCAGACCTTGGGTTCGTGACCTGAGCCAAGGCAGATGACTGAACCACCCAGGCGCCCCTAAAGTCTTACAGTTTTAAGTGGAACATACAGTGCTTAGGCATCATGCAAACTCACAGAGCCTGTGGCATGCACATCACATTTTGTCCGTGGAGACTTGCCTACTTGGGGCTTCCCTGGGAATCATAATATGACCAGGGAATGAGGCACTTATGAGGAAGGCAGGAGAAGCTCTCTGCGCTTCTCCATAGTTCTGTCATCTTATGAAAGCAGTAGCTAGGAGAAAGAGCCACACTGGATTTGGGGCCTGTCGGTGCCCCTCAACATGATGTATTTTCACATTTTTGTCAGCATGAGCCCGACTTTAACAATGAATCCAGAAAAGAGGGGAAGTGATAATAAATCACAAACAATAAAAAAACAACAGCAATTTCTTCTGACCCTGCCACCGTAGCTCTTCCAGACCACACGCCTGTCAGAGTAAAGCTAGCTAACACAGAGTAAAGCACTTTAGAGAGAGAACACAGGAATCCTACAGTGCCCCGGGGACCAGAGGCACGAGAGCCTTGCAGAAGGCCCTTCGCATCTTCCCGGGCAAGAGTCACCACTGCTGCAAGGTCAAGGGTGGGGTGGGGGTGGAAATAAGAGGAGAGCAGAGTGGTGGCAGCCAGGCAGAGTAGGATAGCAGCAAGATCAGCTTCGCCTGGCACACAGTTGTGCCCAGGGTCAGTGGACAAGTGAGGGAGAGTCGGAGGAGAGCCACTAGGGTCGGGTCTACAGGAAAAGCATCTTTAATAATTAACAAATGAGAAAAGGCGTGGAGTCAGTAATGTGACCCCCTAAACTTCTGAGCAAATCGCCAGGCCTCAAGAGCCTGCAGCCACGTTAAAGGCTTTCCAGCCAAGAAAGGCTGAGAAGGAAAACACAGGCACTGTTATAACCAAATGAATCTCACAACCAAGTCAATCCAGGACACATCTGATGAGAGCCATGTTCAACACTGGATATATGGAAGACACGACTGGGAAACAGTTCTTGTAAATGACTAAAATTAGCAAGCCAGAGCCAAGTGCAATTTTAGTTTTTCCTCTTCTCACTTTGTTAATACTCCAATATCTGTAATCAACACAATGTCAGGTTTTCTTTTTTCCCTGATAGCTAGCAAAATAATCAGACACATGCACTCATGTGTCAAAAGACAAAGATACTTGGTCCAAGGATACTTTTCATTAACCTTGGCTTTCACATCCTTCCACCATTCAAGATACCTGCAGTGGGTTTTTGTTTTTGTTTTTAACGGAGTTCCTTAAAGGCAGAGAGAAAGTGTGTAGGGAAAAGAAGGTCGTTTCCATCCCTGGATTCCAATTTCTGTTCTGTTCTAGATCGGCTGCATGATGCTGGACCCCTTAATCCCTCTTTCTGAGCTATGAGTCATCTAAGTGAAGATGCTGACTAGCCAGCAGGAGGGATGGGGAAGGACTGGCAGCAGAGCAGAAGGAAATCCAGGAGAGTGTGACACAGAAGCCCAAAGAAGAAAGTGTTTTTAGAAGGAGGGAGTGGTCGACCATGTTGAAAGCTGCTACAAAGATGAGTAAGAGAAGTTTCTATTTTCTCTGTCAACACCAAGGAATGAGGAGCATATCAAGACAGAAACCAAGACTTGTAAATTGTTCTTGGTCCATCATTTCAAGGCCATGGGCTATCTTAAGAGGGGGGGGGGAAATAGCATCTTTTACTGTCTTGTTATAAGTGACTTCTTTCCCAAGGTCTTATTTGCATATTACGCCAAAATAAAATCTGAGGGTAAATTTTTATAACTCTCATTTTTTTTTCTCTCACTTTCATTAATTTCTAGGCTCTCTATGCCCATTTAAGGGAGAATTCTAAAGGATGGGAGTAAACTAAACCTTGACTATATAATTCGGTGCAGGTTCAGAAGCATATCCTCTTCATTGTAAGCGCAGCCGATAACAAGAGTTTCCATACCTATGTGCGACAAATCTTCCAAATGCAGTCATTTCATGGTTAGCCTAAATTTAGGCAAACACAATTTCTGAATACTAAGAAAAAGAAAAACAAATGCCATAATAAGCTTTCCAGCACAAGGGTCTAAAAATAGCATATTCTTCTCCCAGCTCTACACACACAGGAAAAGCTCCTGGCCATCAGAGGCCGGCCGGGTTGATCACAGCTCCACCCAGTCCACAGAGAAGGCTCTCCGCATGTGCGCGCTGACTTCCCCGTGTGCGGCTGGCCTGCTTATAACCCGAGAGCACATTTCATCAACTAACGTTCACGGCGACACCCCACCCTCTTGCCACACCGATTTCCCGAGCTCCCCAAACTTAACGTCTAACAAAACTGGGACTTTCACTTTTCCTTCCGATGTCTTGGTGGTCTCACCAAATGGCCTCACCATCTATGCAGCGGCTCAAGTCAAAAGCCTAGAATTAGGGGCGCCTGGGTGGCTCAGTGGGTTAAGCCGCTGCCTTCGGCTCAGGTCATGATCCCAGGTCCTGGGTTCGAGCCCCACATCGGGGCTTTCTGCTCAGCGGGGAGCCTGCTTCCTCCTCTCTCTCTGCCTGCCTCTCTGCTTACTTGTGATTTCTCTCTGTCAGGTAAATAAATAAAATCTTTAAAAAAAAAAAAAAAAGCCTAGAATTATTCCGGATGCTCTCATCTCCCTCTTCGCCACACTCGATGACCAAAGACCCACCAGAGTGGCCACGCCCCACGCAGCCATGCTGCACAAAAGCACCAGCCAGCGTCCCTGGAGTCAGGCTGGGCTCCGTGCATTGTCCTCAGACTTCAGTCTCAGTGGGCAGTCCCTGTGAACGGGGGTGGGGGGTGCTTATTTAAAAATAAACAACTGGGACGCTGGGTGGCTCAGTCAGTTAAGCGTCTCCCTTTGGCTCGAGTCGTGATCCCAGGGTCCTGGGATTGAGTCCCACATAGGGCTCCTTGCTCAGCGGGGAGCCTGCTTCTCTCTCTGCCTCTGCCTGCCACTCTGCCTGCTTGTGCTCTTTCTCTCTGACAAGTAACTAAAATAAAATCTTTACAAAAACTAACTAAATAAATAAATAAAAATAAAAACAAACAACTGAACCGGTTCAGGCTGGCTTCTGCCCCAAAGATAGACAGGCCTTGACATCTTCACTGGGGGGGCCACTGCTAGATGGCTGTCTCCCCACCTGTCTGAGGGCAGATTCCACACCCCTGCCTGTTGTGGAGAGGGGGCAGGACCAAAGCTTCTATTGTCACAACAATCGCAGTATTCCTGGGGCCTAGGTTTGGGCTGGCAGATAAGTAACTATTTAGAGAAATGAAGAAAACAAGCAAAGCAGAGGGGCAGAACTGGAAAAAACGGCAAGAAGCAACTCTACAAGTAAGTGCAGCAAGACACACGTGGACACCACACACAGGAGCCAGGAGTAGAAGCTTCCCGGAGCACAGGAGTGGCCTCCTGCTGGGAGAACCCGAAACAAAAGGGCTCACTGACACTGACATCTGTTACTACTAAACACTTTGGAATCAGTGTTTTCCTAAAGGGCTATTGTAGCTGTTGCTGTTGTTTCTTTTGGCTTTAAAGGGTTATTGTCTGTCAGGCTACCAAACCCCCGCCTTGTCCAAGTCCTCAGTCACCACACCAAGTGACTATTAGAACTTCAAACAAGTCCTGGTCCTGGAAATGGCCTTGTGTCCGTTTTTCCTCAGCAGAGACACCAGGAAACGTCAGAAGGCAAATCCAAAAGCCCGCCCTGAAGGACTTCAAACATGGCAATCACGTCCCTGGGAGGATGGGTGACCTAACACAACGTGATTTAAGAAGGAAACATAGCAGATTTAATAGATGGCCCGGATGCCCGTCTTGAAGGAAAAGAGGTGGGGGACAGAGGGGGAGAAGGGGAAGAGAGCCCATGGCGCTTTACCTCAGCACCTGCATCTCCTGGGGGGAGTTCCGCACTTCGTCCTGGAGGCGAAGCCAGCGCAGACATGCCTTCAGCTCCTGCTGCTCCTGTGCCTCGTGGGGGGCCAGCTGCTAGGGGGCCACAGACACACAAACACATGCGCACAGAACACAGTCACTGTTGTCCTCGTGCAGGGTCGCAGCCGCCCAACAGAGCAGCTTGCTCAGTTTCAGGGTGACAACACCGGCGGCCTCCCCACTGTGCCTGGAACCCCATCAGAAAAGTCTGAGGGGGCAAGGGGTCTGGGAGGTCCTCACACGAAGACTCAGCCCCTCGCTCTTCTGCCGGTGATGGCACTGGGCCGGGTTGTCTGCCTCACACACCCGGGGGGCCCAGAAAAGGCAGGCTTCCCTAGAGGGTCGTTTCCACTGAGTCCCTCCAGCCCTTTCCTGCTCTGTCTTGCTGCACAGGGTGGGGACTGGCTCCTCCATTTACCTCCTACTTTTCCCAGCCCTCAGTTTGGTTAAGGGCTGTTTACAGTGGAGCCTGCTAATGCGGCCCAGATGATTCTGTTTGCATATAACCCAAGTGTACAGCCTGGATTCACTCTGGGGGAGGGGGACGCCATCACACCCTGGCCTGCTGGCGAGAATGGGCCACGGCAGCCGGGCTCATGAGGCCCCACGGCTCAAGTCTCCGTAAGGGAGGACAGCAGAACAGCCACCTGGGAGGGACATGTCAGTCTCAACAAGCATTTCTGGAAATGAAAGATCCTTAAGAGTTGATTCAACAGGTTTTTACTGAGTCTCTGCCAGACCCTGGGTCCATTATGGACAGAGCCTGTCAGAACACGGGCCATCAGAGTGCAGCGGTGGTAGAGGTTAAGGAAGAGATGCTCTCTGGCCAGCCAGGTGAGTCAGGAGGCTTCCCTGAGGAGGTGGTGGGGCCTGTACCGGTCCCCCCAAGGGAAGCAGGAGTCAGCCCGGGGAGGAGGAATTTCAGGAAGAAGGAAAGCATGTGCAAGGTTCAAGGGGCCTGGAAAGAGCGTGATGTGTTTAGAGGATGGTGAGGGATGTAGTCAGGCAGGGAGCAAGCTATTATCTCGGGAGAGATAGGTGCCAAGTAGCCAGCAGCGGCCAGATGAGCCACAGGTTCTGTGTTCCCTGTTGCTAGGGAACGAATCATGAGTGGAAAATTCGTATGTTGAAGCCCTAACCCCGAATGTGACTGTATTTGGAGATGGGACCTTTAAGGGGGTAATTAAGATTGATGAGGTTATTATTGTGGGCCCTCGTCCAATAGGACAGGTGGCCTTACAAGAAAAGGAAAAGACACCAGAGCTCTCTATATGTGCACAGAGGAATGGCCATGGGAGAACAAAGAGAGGAGGTGACCACCACCAAGCCAAGGGAAGAAGGTGTCACGGGAATCCAAGCCTGTCAGCACCTTGATCTTGGACTTCCGGCCTTCAGAACTAGGGGAAAACAAGTGTTGTTTAAGCCTGCCCGGTCTGTGGTATTATGTTACGGCAGCCTGAGCTAAGACACCTGTGAAGGAGGTCAGACCTTACCCAGGTTGATGACAAGTTATGTGATGTAATCTTGCAATGAACTCAATTCCCTTCTCCCTATGGAACGACACTCTCTATCCTCGTTCAGCGGTTTCCCACTCCCTCACTTTGCCGTGCTCGCTACCATTCAGTGCTACGGAGCACAGTCTGTCTGGGCTGCCCAGTGTCGGATGTGCGTCACTCCCTCTTCCCTGGTGGTATTCGCCACTGACCAGGAGAGTCCCATGAGCCAGCCCACACTCTCCTGCCCCGAAGAGCCCTTCTGTCCAGCTTGGAAGGTCTGCTGCAGACACTCATCAGGAACCAACAGCATCTCAGTTTCACCCTTCAAGGAAGGGGCTAGAGTGATTGACGTGCTCTGGAAAGGCTTCCAAACTTTGTGCTGGAATCCAGAATGGCCACTTGACTTCAGACCAAAGTGCTTTCACATCTTGAAGAGATACTGCCTATACCCTAAAGGATAGTGAGGTGGCTTGTCCCCTATGCCAGGTTAAGGGAAAAGGAGCAGCAGAGAGACCTCAATTCCTACTTTACCTTTGAGGCCCATGTCAGAAGTCACCTTCTCCCAGAAGACTTTCTGGATCTGCTCAGGCCTGAGCTCTCCCACCTTTGAACTCATACAATATTTGGTATTTACCTCTCTCTCCCAACTTATTTTCTTCTTCCTTCTGCTGTGTGCTTTTCTTATCTTCACAGTTAAACTCTGACCTCTTTCAGAGCAGGGCTGGGTCTCACTCATCCTTTTATCCCTACAGGTCTGGCACGAAACCAGACACATCGAAGGTATGCAGCTGTGGGATGAAGCCAAACCAGCTTCATGCCTCTATTAGTGAAGATGGCCATATTCAGGGCAGTAAGAAGAAGGACCTAAGCAATGAGACTCAGGACTGACCCTCTGGAAATGTGGGCAGGGGCCAAGGCAACAAGGAGTGCTTTTTGGGGAGACGGCAGGTAAAGGACAGAGAGATCATCGTTAGATGCCTGAAAAATACTCACGATTACCAAGAACAGCACAAATCTGATTGTCTCAGGACAGAAGCATCCCAGAGAAGGGATGACGATAGGGGCTTGCTTATATTGGCCTATTTAACCCTTGCTCAATGCCTATTGTGCATCAGTCAGGTGGTGGAAAATGCGAAGAGAAGGAGGAGAAAAAGAGAACCGGCATTTCCTGCACAAGCTCCATGTGTCATTCATAATTATCCCATTCGCTGTGCCAGTTTGCACATTCTTACAAGTATTTTTCCAAATGAGGAAACCAAGGGCCAGGGAGGCTATGTAACCCACCCAAACCTGCAGAGCTGGTCCACAGCAGGCCTGGGCTTCCCAGCCCGGTTCAACACCAAACCCCACCACTTTGCCTAAATCTGCCACATGGCCTCTCTTCACTGTGTGGCAGGGGACACAGGTGCACATGCTGCCGGCCAAGGTGCAGAGGGGGGTGAGAGGGTGAGTAAAACTGCAGCTCCACTCTGGAAGAGGTCACAGTCTATGTGAGGACAGGAGGGAGAAGGAAGAAGCGAGCCAAAAGAGGTAAGTACTAGATACCGTGGGAGTTCAAAGCTTCTAGAAGAGTAAGTATTGCGAGTGGAATGATCGGCCTGGGCTACCCAGAGAAGGTGACCTTGAGCTGGTTCGTGAGAAATAAACAGGATTTCAACAGGCAGGAGGAGCTTGAACAGAAGCATACAGGTATGCACAAACTTGAGGATTTCAGAGAATGTTAACGAATCCAGCATGGAAACGGTGGGGATGGCAGGGAAAAGACTGATCAAATATTAGGAACGGAAAAATAAGCAGGTGGCGGTTTAGCTGCCATATCCTCATTAGAACTGGCAGTCAGTTCTTTAAAAGTAGAGGTTGTTTGTTTAGCTGGCATAGGATTTTTTAAATTACTAAATTTCATGTAAAAATCCAGATTTAGAACTTCCTTTTAAACAACCAGGAGTCCAGGCTCCACCGCGCCCTCCCGCCAGCCCCACCACCCTTGGTCCGAGCTCGGAGGAGACTGTCAGCTTGTCTCAGCCCTAGGTACACCTTAACCTATTACACCAGCCACTTTATTCTTCATTACATGCCGGAAGACATCTGAGATTATGCCTCCTGATGTAAATTTTCATCTTAAAAAAAACAAAACAAAAAACCAACAAACTAGACACAAGTTGGTGGTGTCACCACAACCATAACCAGTGGTCATGCCAGGGGATGACCTTCTATTCTAGTCTTTGTTCAAATGTCCACCATCAGAGGGGCCTTCTCCTGGTGCCTTCTAAAACTGAGATCACCCCCGACTCTCTGTCCAGCCTCACTGACCTTTACAGCGCTCATCACTAATGTGGTAGGGATGTGTTTGTCTGCTTTGCTGACCTCTCACCCATCCCTACAGGGAGAAATCCCCCACCACGGCTCCCCCCCCCCCCCCCCCCCCCCCGTGGCTCAGCATCCAGCATAGTCCTAGTGCACAAGTAGCCCTCTCCTAATCTGTGGAATGTGAACAGATGCCTGTGAACAGACTCTGACTCCGGGTCGGGAAATGCTTAGGGTCACTGTAAACCCACCTGCTGTGCTGCGGCCCAGAACACGTCTTCCAAGTGAGTGGCGAACCCTTCACTCAGCCACTCCTCCGTCCAGTCCCGGGCCCCGATGGCCAGGCCGAACCAGGCGTGAGCGATTTCATGGCACAGCCGGGTCCCACACAGATGGCTCGTTCCTGTCAAGACGCTCTGAGAGAGGAAGATGATGTGTGGGCTGTGGATAATGGGGGAGAAAACACACGGGAGTCTTGTTAGAGCCTGCCCTCGCGGCTGTCCCATGGGGCGGCTTTCTCAGCCCCGCGAGCCTGTTATTATCATGTGCATGCTAGATCATGACCGATCGGCTCACAGCTTAGATGCTTTCAGAAATAAATAAAGTGGCAGTTTACGTTTCTGGCAGCGGTTCAGGGGGCTGTTTGTGCCAAGCAGTCGTCTCCGTCATCCAACGGCTATTACCCGTAATCAGTAACCCGCACCCAAGTTTTATACCCAAGAAATGACAAGGCGATGGAAGCATTTACCCTGAAATCTGGACTGTAAAAGAAGAGCAGGTGTGAGAATGTGAAGCCCATACTGTCAAGAGAGTGATCAAAGAAGCCCCTTCAGCCAAAAATCCGGGCAGCTTACAAGCAAATGGAGAAGTCGTGCAGAAGGACAGGAAAGGCCCAGAAGAATGGGACCAAAATTTTCCATGGCAGACTGGGGCTGGCTACGGAGTAAACATGCTAACAGGTGTCGTGGATGGGCGAGGTGTCCCAGAGACTCGGAGAAAGTCCGAGTCTCCGTAAGGCAAAGCTTTCAAAGGTCTCATCTCTCTGTAGATGCTTATACATTCATATGACATAAGAAAATTTGGGCAGGGGGTAGGGGGAAGGTAACCCACCCAGGTGTGCAAACGGCCCCAGGGCTGGTACCAGCTGGAGAGATTTATCTAATCTCATTTTCCATACCTTGTTTTAAAGCCCCAAATACCACGATTAGAACTGCATAAAAGTGGGAGAAAGGGAGGCTGAAAACAAGAGGCGGACAGAAAACCTTCCGTGCGTCCCCCTTCCACATTGCTCATTGATCTGGGACTTGTTTACAGTTTGACTAAATGAAGAATTTGCTCTTAAAAAAAAAACAAAAACAAACAAACAAAAAACCTCTCCTCTATCAATTGAACTCAAACAGTTGTGAAACCTCCCGAATTAAGAAACCACGCACCCTGGTTCCTTCCTTCAGAAGCCATTTGTTTGCTCTCACCTTGGCTCGGCACAAGCCAGGACCTCGCACGGATCTGTCATCCGCCCCCACGGCCACCAGTAGAGAATGCCCCACCTGTACTTCCCTTGCACAACATCGCCCATTCAGCTCCAAGAGCTCCCCTGAAATCACAGGAGCCACGTGTGCCAAAAGAGACAGCTTTCATGTGAAATAATAACAGGGCAGGCACGCAAATGAAAAGCGCCTGCCAGGCCCTCAGCAGTCCACCAGAAACCCCAGGAATTAAAAGTGCACTCTGGGCATTTAGGACACGGGGGAGAGGGGAGGAGTACAGTAGTTCAGCGCACTCACTCAGAAAAAGGGGAGGCAGGAAAGAGGGGAGGACGGGAGGGAGCACTGGTGGAAGGAAGGACAGATGAAAGAAGGCAGGTGGGGAGGAAGGACCAGAGAGATAAAGGAGCTAACTCCTTCTTACTGAGAAAGTCGCCCCACGGAAAAGACAGACTGCGAAACCTGGCATTTGCAAGTCAATGACCCCTCGCTCTGGCCTGTGCAGCGCTACAAAGAAAAGCCACAGAAATGTACCAAGTAAATAACATTCCAGACATACTGCTGGCAGCACTTCACCCTTTTTGGCTAAAACAAAACAGAAGTAACTGCAGGCCTTGTAAACAGGCTCCGAGACGAGCCTGCCTGCGGCCGAAGGGTCTCCAGGCCAGAGACACAGACGGTGTGCACCCAGTGACAGGGACTGGAGGGCTGACCCGTCCGCTCAACCCAGGGAGGTTACACAGGTTACACAAGCTGCTGGCTGAAATCACAGCCAGACTGATCACCAAGAGAAAGCCTCCCGTGTCCGCAGTGACTGCTCGCTGTTCTGTCCCAGAGTGGAAACCTAGCCAAGGCCCATTTATGCAAATATCAAAGTCTAGAGAGCCTGAAGGAATGCACGAAAGCAGCTGCGTGGTGGTGGTGGTGGGGGGGTGGCTGTGCATTTTCCTGCCCTTTAATCTTTTGTTGTCTCCATCAGACCTCCTTTCCCACCTGCCTGGACGCCACCAGGTCCCGGGCCCCAGTGTGTCTTGGCTGGGCTCAGGATGGACCCGCACGGCTGGAATCCCATACTCTCACTTCCCATTCCCAGTCCCTTCTTTCTAGCAGGGAATAACTGTACTTCCTACTGTCTTCTAAGAAAGATCAAAGCTGAAATGTCCTCCTGGGTCGGAAGGAAGGGTGTTTCACTTGATATAAGGGACCCTATTATCAGTGGAAAACACGGCCTTCTCCCTGAAAAGCAATTTTCCAGTTGAGAACCAGACCCTAAATCCTCCTTCAGTGGAGTCCGCCCTCTGAGGCTGGGTTTTACCTGTGGGCTACTCTGGGGTCGTATTTCCCTATGAAGGAAATGGCTTCCTTCTTAAAACTAAATTAAAAACATGGAGTCAGGTTTTGATAATCTTTCTCGAGGGCTATTAACAAAATTCTGACATAAAAGAACCAATAGAATTTATTTTCAAGGAGAATTTCCTCCTCTCCCTTCGACCCTAAAAGTCAGAATTTCTCCTGTCAAGTAGGATTTTTTACACTGCCTTTTTTCAACAGTGAGTGGGGAAAAGGATAATGCTCTTAAGCTCATTTCAAGGAGTAATATTAAATATTCCTTTACGAACAGATAATCTACTTCCTGCCCACCTTCAAGATAGAATGGATGTTTAGAATTTTCTACTTCTACCTTAACCTTGATTTATAAGTTTCACCCCTGGGTTTCTCACACATTCCCGAGTTCTCAGAGCCTTATTCATGGTCCTAATCAGCCAGCAGGTCATCCGTCTTCACTCTGACAAGACCCATTGGAAAACAGGTTTTCTTGTTTTCCCCTGAAAGGGCCTGTGACGGCTGCCTCTACAAATGTCAAATTGTCGATTCATCATTGCAGAGGATAGAAGATAATCACTTCAATGATATCTTCATCCTAAAAACAGGTTTCTTTTTTTAAATTCACAGAATTTATCACTTTTCCCAAATAAGAGATGGACTTTCAACTCTCAGAAAGCACCAGCTCCCGGAGTTCGTATTCTCTATCATAAATTCCCTTTTGCTACAAGTGGTCGAGGAGGACAGCGGGACAGAGCAGGACACGTGTTCTCATTCTTTCCCAGGAGACCACCAACAGGGCTGCTCCTTCCAGAGGAGTACACGTGGTGTTGGATGTCTGCTGCCTCGCCCCTCGAGATTAAAAAATATCATTTCTGGCCTGAAACAGCTTCTCAAGACTGTTCCTAAAGCTACCTCCCCACCCAGATTAGAAGGCTGTGTCTGTTAATTTAAAACATGCTTCTAGCAGAGGAGGAAGGAGTGCCTTCATTACTCTCAAGAGCCGCTCCAATCCTTTGGGAGGAATTCAATTTGGAGCGGAAATGGAGAATTTCATCAGATCTTAAGCAGGGGCTGTTCTGTGATTTATTTCAGCTTTGTCCAGGGAGAGGCGACCAGCGCGCCCATCCTGCTGCCCAGGGAGAGATCCAGCACTTACAGACTCCAGCTCCGTGTTGCTGCCTCAGCCCGGTGCTACCAGGAGGACAGGAAAGGGCTTTTGGCTGAGGACAAAGAGAGCCCCAGGCCACCCCTCCCATGATACTGGAGCTGATCCCGATTTCCCTGGGGGGTGCAGATTCACTTTTTGTACAGATCTCTGGGAAGTGCATCCAGGACTTTTACGCTCCTCAAGCTTGAACTTTTTAGTGATTCAAACTTTTTCACAATCTCAACAATACACGGACTCCCATACCCCATGATGGAGAGGAAGGATGAACCAGGAAACAAGGGGAACAGGGGCTCCTTTCCGCTCCCCCAGAGTCAAACTGGAGAGCTTAAAGCGTCTCCTGATCCTGTGAAAGCAACTTTTGCTTGCATGACTTAATTACTTGTTAATCTAATTTGGAAAATTCAAAGTAGGACTTATGGTAGCCTGGGGTAATCGGCAAGGAAGGACAAGTCTTAGTTAGGCACCACTCCCTAAGATTCAGAATGGGTTTTCTCTTCTCAAGCTGTGCTGTGATACTGCCAAGCACTTCAACCAATGTGTTTACAAACCAAAATGCTCAACTTGGGGCCCCTCTTCTCTGCAGTGAATTCCTGTAGTCTCCCACTCCTACATGCAGCCTAATGTAGGGGATACATCTGTGGTCCCAAAGGCAAAGGGGTGCCCCAGATGACCTCGAGAGGCCCCTGCTCCCACTTGGCTCTGAGACCGCTCAGTAGGAACTAGTTTCGTTCCATTTGCCCCATCTGGCATCCCACTGTGGCTGCACAGGGTTGTCTTCAAACTGGAGCTAGTAAGATGAGGGAATGTTCTTTTGGGGACAGGGACTTTCAGGAGTTTGAGGTAGAAACCAGCTCTAAAAACTCGGAAGAAAACTCACTATATCTAATCAACAGTGAGATCTAGGTTTGAAAGAAAAGGGTAGCATTAAGTATAAGTTTTCCTTTAAAAATTCTGAATGGCAAATAGGCAGTAAAACATCGACTCATTTACCTAAATGGATTTTGGCTGAAACTGCCAACATAAACCGAGCAGAGAGTGACTAAGAGAACGCCCAGGGCCGCATTCCAGAGATTTCTACCAAAAATGCACTTTCCTTCTAAAGACTCCTATCACTTGAGCATTTGCTGGTCTGTAACACACATCATCCCATTTGACCTACCTCATGACCTCAGGAGACAGATTTTATTATCATCATTTTACAGATTATAAAAGTGAGGTAGAGAAAGGTAAAGTGACTAGCTCAAGGTCACATAGCTGGCAAGTAATGGAGATTTTCTACTCATAAGGTCTTGACCCTGAAGCCTTACTCTGATCCACTGGCCCAGGGTCATTGTGTTTAGACCTGTAACTTCTGGGCTCCCATCCTTCTGTGCCAGCTCAAGCCCAGTGATGCAATGAGGCCCTTGTTGGAACTACATCTTCACGGTCCACCCAAGGGAAGCCACCAGCCATGCCCTGGGACCTCTGTTCCCTAGATCTACATCAGAGCCAGACTGGCCCAAGGTTACCAGACCTTTTGATCATAGAGCTTCAGCCTCTTCCTTGTGGGAAGGAGAGTGATGATGGAAGGGATAGGGGACAAAGCAAGCAAAACCTCACTACTCTACTTCTGATGTCCTCAAAGGACCTAAATTCCTGAAGTAACACCTCATTCTCCCAAACTCTGTCCTAGGCCAGGAGTTCTTCATGGAACACCTCAAGGGGATGTTTAGATAGACAAGCAGGTGCAAAGGTGCTGAGGCTATTCCCCAGGGGTCTAAGAAGAGCAACAAACCAGACTTTCCCTGGCCTCTATCTCCCACCCATTTTTACTAAAGCTGAACGTTTCTTTTTCCTAAAAAGACATTATTTTTTAGAGCAGTGTTAGGTTTACAGCAAAACTAGCAGAGGATACAGAGAGTTCCTATACACTCCCTCTACCCACACATTTCTAACCTCCCCTACTATCAACATGCCCCACCAAAATGGCACATTTGTTACTGCAACTAATGAACTTACACTGATGCATCATTATCACAGTCTATAGTTTACATTGAGGATCACTGTTGGTGTGCTATATTCTATCGGTTTGGACAAATGTATGAATGTGAACACCATTACAGTATCACACAGCACAGGGAGTAGTTTCACTGCCCTGAACAATCCTCTGATTTTTTTTTTTTTTCCAAGAAGAGATGGTTTAAAGCAGATCACAAACTCAAAGGTTGACAGGAGTCAAGAATATAATAAAATGAGGGATGTGAGGGATGTGGGAGATGGGGGAAGTGGATAAAAAGATGAGGGAAGTAGACAAGGAGATGAGGAAATAGAAGAAGGAAAAGGGGAGCGGGAAATAAACAAGGAGAGGGAACAGGAATCATGGAGATGAGGGAAACAGACAAGGAGAGGAAGAAAAATACAAGAAGAGGGGGAAACACAAGGAGAGGGGGAAATAGACAAGGAGAGGGAAAAGGAGTCAAGGAGATGGGGGAAGTAGATAAGGAGAGGGGAAGGAGACAAGGAGATGGTAGGGAAGGAGACAAGGAGATGGTAGGGAAGGAGACAAGGAGAAGAGGAAAGGGACATGGAAATGGGGAAGGAGACATGGAAAGGTGGGAAACATAAAACGAGGAAAGCAGATAACAAAAGGAAGGAGGAAGTAGACAACAAGTTGGGAGGTGAATAACAAGATGAAGGAAGTAGATTAGGGAGTGATAAGGATATAGGGCAACAGGTAACTATAATAAGGAAGTAGAAAACAATAGAGGGAAATACGCAGCAATTTTTACAAACACCATGTCAAAACAAACCAACCTATGGACAGGGGCTACAATTTTCTCATCTCTGGTTTAAAGCAGTTATCGTAGGGAAGAAGCTTATGCTTTCATTGCACACGGAGGTGGTAATGACTAAGATCTGCATCCTACCAGGGTTCAGGATGGATGCTCATGGAAAATGGGGAAATGCTCAAAAGCTGAGCACAGATGACAGCTAGGAGAGAGGGGGCTCCTAGTGAGGCACAAGGAGGGAAGAAGGGGTGGCACTCAGTGACACCAAAACATTTTTGCCTGCTTCAAACCATAATTTGGTTTAGCATTGACCTTAGGCCTATTGCTAATGGGGAAAATAATAGCACGGCAGCGACAAAACACTTCTGACTCAAGAAAACAGAAGCCATCTTTGGCAGAGTGCTTCGCTATCAAAAAGCAGAGCAGGGGCACCTGGGTGGCTCAGTGGGTTGGGCCGCTGCCTTCCACTCAGGTCGTGATCTCAGAGTCCTGGGATGGAGCCCCGCGTCGGGCTCTCTGCTCAGCGGGGAGCCTGCTTCCTCCTCTCTCTCTGCCTGCCTCTCTGCCTGCTTGTGATCTCTCTGTCAAATAAATAAATAAAAATCTTTAAAAAAAAAAAAAAAAGCAGAGCAGTGGACACTGCCCTTCCACCCCGCCGGGCAAATCGCGCATTCCGAACGCTATCTAGACCTCAGCCCTGCATGCTAAATACGGGCAGCACTAGCACCCCATTATTAAGAATCAGCTACCTCTAGCTCGGGCCACCCGGCCTGAGGATGGTGGTAGTCATAGGTATCTAGTGGTTCAGCTCTTCTAAAAAGCGAAATAAAGCTACAAGTGGATGTCTCAGGTTTTAAAGCTAAGGAATCAGAGGCTAGTATTCGAATGATTCAACTGTATTTGGACTTCTTTCCTTCTGAGTCATAGCATGCACCAAAGCGGTCTCTGCTTTCTCACAGAGGAGAACACAGAGACAACTTTTTTTGAAGTTACCAAACACGGGGTGTTGGACACCACGGACCCACCCATATCAAAACTATAAGAACAGTATTTACCGCAGCCGAGCATGTCTTTTGAATCACAAAATTACTTAAGAACCGAGAGCTGTGCACTATCTGCAGGATCTGGAGAACTCTTCTGGCAAGTAATTACCAATGAAAACACGTTGGCAGCCTCCACTGGAGCACACGGATGACAAAATGTGATTCCCTCCACTCCCTCGTCCCCCTCCTGCTCCCGTCCTCCCCACCAGGGTGATGTTGTTTGTTCTCATAAAAAGAGCT
The DNA here is from genome assembly GCF_002288905.1 of Enhydra lutris kenyoni. Lineage (NCBI taxonomy): Eukaryota > Metazoa > Chordata > Mammalia > Carnivora > Mustelidae > Enhydra > Enhydra lutris. Next base: position 475,744 of record NW_019154179.1, on the reverse strand, counting down.
AATAAAATTAGCTTTCCCTGTGATACAGGGGAAATCTTTATTTAATAAAATAACGCATTTTGCTTCATTCCCAGAACAGCAACAAAATGGTGCGCCTGAGAACCGTAATAGCTCATCCGGTTGGTTTTCGCTGTGCAGATAAAGTCTGTCATTTGTGGCCATGTGAAAGGATGGGAAGCTGCTTCATGAAGGAACATGTTCAGGCGGCTTGCACAACCCCCAGTAAGAAGTGTGTGGTCACGGGTTTCCTTTGAAATACGGTGTGAACACTCTTTAGGTCCACAAATCATGTCTTCCCATGTTCCTTGTCTAGAAAAAGAAAAGGTGGGGATTTCCCAAAGAATACACAGAAATGTTAACTGGTGGGTGGTGGGGTGGGGAGGTCACCCGTTGCTTCCACAACCGAGAGGCACTCCGGGAATCTGAAATCTCAAGATGTGGCCGGAAAGATATCTAAGTACTGTGCTGGGGGCTGCTGAGAGCACACGCGAGGCAGAAAGGCGGGTCTTGACAGTCAGAGGCCCAGGCACGGCAGGGCACCGCAGACAGATGGGACGGAGTGAGTCCTGGAAGCAGAGGTCCATGCAGAAGACAGGGTCCTCCTGCTAGACAGCCACACAGTCAGCTAGCTTTCAAAGACGAGCTGCCTTGGGGCATGGCTTAACAGAATCAGATCTCTAACTGAACCAAAGGTAGATCCAGGAAGACAGAATTAGAGGAAGCAGAGTTCAGGTTGTCTCTAATGGTTGGTCGGATGGTGGTGAAAAAGGAGGTGGGGGGAGGGAAGAAGAGGAAAAACAAACTATTAACAATGCCGATAAACTCTTAAGAGAGGCTCACTCTCTCCAGGCACCATTCCGCTTACTCCACCTTGACTAAGCCATTCAGTTCTAACAACAAGGCCAAGACGCACACAGCATTGTTATTATAATCAACCCCATTTTATACACAAATAAACTAAGCTACAGAAGTCACATCGCTTGTCCAAAGATCCCACGGTTAATCCGCGACGAAGCGGATTCAAACGCAGGCAGCCTGGCTCATCTGTGTGTTTCCCTTGATCAATATCAGTGTGCTTCGGAATCACTTAGAGGCGGGGTTGCTAGATAAATACAGGACACCCAGTTAAATCCGGATTTCACATAAAAAATGAATAACTTCTTAGTGTATGTCCTGTCCCATGCAATACGTGCTAAACCTGGCAACCCTACCTGGAGGGCTTGTTAGAACAGATCACTGGGTCCCCACCTGCAGAGTCTGGGTCAGAGGCTGCAGCTGATTAGCAGCTGGCCCTTTCAGAGGGGGCCCCAGGCCCTCAGACTCCATCTCCCCACCCCTTTCTGTCTCCTCACCACTGGCTCAGTCCACTTATTTATAATCAGGTGTGTTTTCTTCCCCTCCTTTCTTATTAGCAGGATTAAGAGAAAAGCAATATATTTAGATTTAGCAATAGATTTGATTTATTTGACAGAGAGACATCGAAAGAGGGAACACAAGCAGGGGGAGTGAGAGAGGGAGAAGCAGGCTCCCCACAGAGCAGAGAGCCCGACATGGGGCTTGATCCGAGGACCCTAGGATCATGACCTGAGCAAAAGGCAGATGCTTAACGACTGAGCCACCCAGGGGTTCCGCAAAATATTTCTCCTACCCGTGTCTCCATTAAAAGTGGGCAGAGAAGGCCAAGTGTTCTAAGAGATGCTCTGCCATGCACTCATTTAAATTTGCTGCCTGACTCCTTAGAAGCATGTGGACTTAATCTCTTATTTAGTTTTCCTTATGAAAAATTCTATCAACCTGGTTCATGTCTAGAAAACAGTTTAGCAAACTCTTGCTCCACGGAGGGGCCAAAGTCAAAACCAAATTTCAGCCTCCCTCAAGTCAGTCACTACAAATTCCATACTACTAAGCATGGCATTAATTAGGTTTATTGTATTTTTGAAATCCAAACACAGTTTCAATTATTACTAGTCACTAATGGCTTATAATGAAGGCAGAGCTTGTTAGCTAAGCAAACAGCTGGCATGTTTGTTTAAAGTGTAAATAGAAGGGAAATTCATGAATTAAATGAATGAATTCGCTGATTGTTCTTGCTAGGCTGTCAAGCATTCAGCTGCCACAATATATATCACCACCTTTGCTGAAAGGATTAGCCTGCCTGAGTTATCTTTATCCAGTCAGAGATCTTCTTAGTGGTCGCTTACAGAGTCAATGTCTCTCTGAATTTTTGAAAGTACTCATCTGCATCGATAAATGCCATTAAGGATAAGGGATCACCTGGCTGGGGGGGTGTTCATAAATAACTTGGCCTTTAAGAACAATAGCCACATCCCCTCATCTTTATTTGACTCCACAAATAGACTAACACAGCATGCCTAAGGATATAAAGGGACAATATGTCTCATATTTTCCAGGGTGGTCCTAGAAAGTATGGGGCAGATGGTCCTTCTCAGAAGTACTGAACTTAACAGCATTTCCCTTTAAAAGGTAATAAACTGCACCAGAAACAAAATAATAAACAAATAAAAGGTTTCCCTCTCCAGTCTCCTGATTTTTAACTATGCTTTTCGTTTAAAATTCCTAGTCTTTCCCTTTCTTCTTTCCAAATGGAAGTTCTGTGTTTATTGGATATCTATAGTTAGTTCCCATTTCTCTCCGGTGTGTTCACCATGCTGGAAGTGTAGGGGAGGGTCACAAGAGTTCCTCTCCTAAGTAATTCTTGGTGCCCATGGGCCCATTCCTGGGCGGTTGCCTTCTGGTCTTGTGAAAGACAGCTGGATCTGTTCGTAGTATGTTTAGCTGCAAGCAACAGAAAAGACAATTCAGGCTGGCAAACGCAAGGGGAGGTTCTCGTCCCTCCTATAACAAGACCCCCGGAAGAGGGTGGTTGCTGGGGTTGGCTCAGTGACTCAGCCATGCCATCACAGCTCTGGGTCTTTCTATCATCCCACTCTGTCAGCCTTTCTTACTGTGTTCACTCTCATCCTCAGGCCTGCCACCTCTTGGTCCCAAGTTGGCTACCACAGCTCCAGAAACCACGTTCATGTTTAACATAGAACAAAAAGGTGGGAGAATAGGGGTGCTGTGCCAGCAATACTTATCCCTTTAATCAAGAAAGCAAAATGTGCCCTAGAAAGTCTATAGCAGACTCCCTCTCACTGGTTACCCCAAGCTGTAAGGCAGCACTGTGAAGAGGGTCTTAGAATGCAAATTTTTTCAGAAGAAATAATGTACTAAAAAGAATTCACATGGAAGTTTTAGTAATGTATCTCGTATTTTTCTAGCTGGAGGCAATTTGAAGATGGGGACTTGTAGGATGGGCAAGCTGATGTCCTTCAAGGACACAGTCTACCTATTTCCCAATTTAACCTGATGTTGGCTGACATTTGGGCTTTTCTTTTACCTTCTTGGCCTCCAGGAAAGACTGAAAACCCATTAAAGCTAAAGGCAATGCTGTTATGTTATGGTGGTTTTTAAGAACTCAGGCTTTAGGGACAGAGCCCTGGTTTTGACTCGTGGCTCTCCCATTAACAACTGCATCGGTGTTTACTAGTGCTGCTCTAACAAATGACCACAAATGCCATGCCTTAAAACGACACAAATCTATCATTTCACAGTTCTGCAGGTCAGAAGTTTGACACCGGTCTCACTGCTTTTAGAAGTCCAGGACACTGGGTCTCGTGTGTGTCAGGTGGGAGGTGACCAGAAAGGGGCAGAAAGAGGGTCTTCTGGGGCATAGGTCACATTTTCTTTCTTCCTTTCTTTCTTCTTCTTCTTTTTCTTCTTTTTTAAAGATTTTATTTATTTGACAAAGAGAGACACAGCGAGAGAGGGAACACAAGCAGGGGGAGGGGGAGAGGGAGAAGCAGGCTTCCCACTGAGCAGGGAGCCTGATGCGGGCGATCCCAGGACTCTGGGATCATAACCTGAGCCCAAGGCAGACGCTTAATGACTGAGCCACCCAGGTGCCCCCACTTTCTGCTTCTTGATCAGGGTGCTAGTTACAAAGGTATATTCAATTTATGAACATTCAACAAAGCTGTACACTTAAGTTGCATACTCTTCTGCAAGGTAGTGAACTTCAGTGAAAAGTAAAAAAAGAGAGAGACAAACAAGCATGTTCGGAGGTGGTCATTTTCTTCTTGGAAAAATCAAGGCAAAGATTCAGCCAGAGCCCCATTGGTAGGGACAGGAAGGAGACCAGAGATAGGGCAGCCTTCCCCTAGTCCCCAAAGCTGAGTGTACTCCAGGCCAGTTTCCAACACTAATTACGTGTGTATTTTAAATTTTAAATCTCTTGAGGAAAAGGTTTTTTTTTTTTTTTTTTTTTAATTTCTTTTGCCTTAGAGTCACATTTCTATTGCAAGTGAAAGGTACCTTGTACCCTCCAGACACCTGTAAAAACAGAACTGATATTGTCATATATCCATGCCGGCTTCATTTTCCTTCAGACACAGTGGAAAACATGCCACTATAACAAACCCCCTTTCCATCCTGGCCAGCTGGAAAATGACGTTATGACTGAAATGACATCATACAACTATGACACCGAGCCAGCGGCGGCTCTGAGAAATCTGGGTGAGGCAGTGACAGCATGGGCAGAACGCCACTCGGCAATGAATCCCACCTTTTATTAGCAAATGGCTTTTTTATTGCCATGACATTTCAAAAATGAAACTGTGGCAGCCACATTGTTGGAGGCCATTGATCACTTAACGTCCCTTATCGCTGAAACTAACCATGTTGGTCCAACAAGATGAGACAGGGAGGAGAAGAAAGCTTGTTTTACTTTTTTTTTTAATGTTTATTTATTTTTTAAATTTCTTTTCAGTGTTCCAGAATTCATTGTTTATGTACCACACCCAGTGCTCTATGCAATATATGCCCTCCATAATATCCACCACCAGGCTCACTCAACCTGCCACCCCGCCTCCCCTCCAAAACCCTCAGATTGTTTTTCAGAGTCCACAGCCTCTCATGGTTTGTCTCCCTCTCTGATTTCCCCCAACACCTTTCTCCTCTCCATCTCCCCATGTCCGCCGTGTTATTTCTTATGCTCCACAAATAAGTGAAACCATATGATAATTGACTCTCTCTGCTTGACTTATTTCACTCAGCATAATCTCTTCCAGTCCCGTCCATGTTGATACAAACGTTAGGTATTCATACTTTCTGATGGAGGCATAATACTCCATTGTATATATGGGCCATATCTTCCTTATCCATTCGTCTGTTGAAGGGCATCTTGGCTCTTTCCACAGTTTGGTGACTGTGGCCACTGCTGCTATGAACATTGGGGTACAGATGGCCCTTCTTTTCACTACATCTGTATCTTTGGGGTAAATACCCAATAGTGCAATTGCAGGGTCATAGCGTAGCTCTATTTTTAATTTCTTAAGGAATCTCCACACTGTTTCCCAAGTGGCTGTACCAACTTGCATTGCCACCAACAGTGTAAGAGGGTTCCCCTTTCTCCACATCCTCTCCAACACATGTTGTTTACTGTCTTGTTAATTTTAGCCATTCTAACTGGTGTAAGGTGGTATTTCAATGTGGTCTTGATTTGAATATCCCTGATGGCTAGTGGTGATGAACATTTTTCCATGTGTCTGTTAGCCATTTGTATGTCTTCATTGGAGAAGTGTCTGTTCATGTCTTCTGTCCATTTTTTGACATGATTATCTGTTTTATGTGTGTTGAGTTTGAGGAGTTCTTTATAGATCCTTGACATTGGCCACAGCAACTTCTTTCAAGATATGTCTCCAAAGGCAAAGGAAACAAAAGCAAAAATGAACTTTTGGGACTTCATCAAGATCAAAAGCTTCTGCACAGCAAAGGAAACAGTCAACAAAACAAAGAGGCAACCCATGGAATGGGAGAAGATATTCACAGATGACACTACAGACAAAGGGCTGATATCCAGGATCTATAAAGAACTCCTCAAACTCAACACACATAAAACGGAAAGCTTGTTTTAAAGAACTAGTTCCAAAGGCAGAAAACCAGGGTCTGGGGCCAGGGCAGCGGTGCCTCCTGGGGGATGGGGGTGGGTTAACCGTCCCTCTACTACTATCAGTTGTTTCTATAGGGGCCTCAAGTGGTAGTAGTCATAATAATAGCATAAGCAGTAGTAGTAATAATAGCATCTACAATAATTTTCTTTGATGTAGAATACTGACGTCCTCTAAGCAAAATCCAGCATGTTGATTAAGCAAATACATTAGGACAAGGCCCTGACTCTCCTCCAACTTTTCCACTTTTGAGATGACCCATATGAAACTGCTGATACTTAAGCATTTTCAACACCCCAAAATGGGCAATCCCATATGGCTCATCCTATAGACTGTCCCTCCCCGACCCAAGATCCTTCTGTGCAGAGATGTTGGGAGCTGCCACAAGATCTTTGAAAATTTCCATACTTCTTAAACAGCAGAGAATTAGAAACACCGTTGCATCCCACCCTGGAAGTACAGAAGATAGGTCCGGGGCCAATGACAGTGTGTTGTCCTCAGAAAGTGGTGCCCCTGATCAGTGCCCCCCTCCACCCCCCAGATCCTGGCCTGCACCAGCTCAGTGTGCAGCCAGGTGTCTCAGGTCAGGAACAGATCCTGAAGTCAAAAGCAGCAGCAGGAGTGGCCAGAGCAGGGAGACTGGAGGGAGGCCGAGCTGATGTGCAGCTGACGTGCCGCATAGCTTGTGACCACCTAAGACCCATGTCTGCACCTGCAAGCCAGAGGGAATGAGCCTAGAACATCACAGCAGAGAAGCTGGAACCCCAGTTGGATGGTGTGATTTCAGCAACCCAGTCTCGCATAGATGCCTGACCCTTCCATAACAGAGTCAACCCCCATTAGACTCGGGTACTATATGGTCCCAGGGCCCAGAGGGAGATAACAGCCACTGCCCACAAGAGGAACATGCGTGCCACATTTGTTTAGCCAGCTGCCAGGAAGGGCGCTGGGAAAGAGAACGGGTTCATTTTGATGGAGGATTAGAGGTGAGGAGGAAAGATGAGCATAGGGAGCTCTGTCAAGGAAAAGAAATTAGCCCATGGGGATTGGGGGTGGAGTGGGGTAAGAAGAGCGGATCTTGGGCAGGGACATGGGGTTCAAAGGCCTATGTAGAATCTGGCTTACAGGTGGGAGATGGGCTGGGCCAGGGAGATAAGCTAACACCAAAGTGGGTTAGGTAAGAGACTGGTTCTGGAATCCCTGGACAGTTCATCCAAAAGGGATCTTAGAGACTCACCCCTCCTCATTCTACATATGAGAAAACAAAGACCCAGAGAGCTAGCTCATTCATTCCCCGTTTTGGGAGCTGCCTCTGTGCCACAGCAAATTCACATCAGACCCAGGTCTGACAGACATTTTGTTCAAAACCATTTCACGAAATCCCAGTCACAGCAGAACCAGCACAGGACCCATGCCTAAAACTGGTGGCTGAGGCAAAGCTAGAAGCTTGTGGCGACTGAGGGCAGAAATCCCTGTATGCCACCCTCCACAGCCACGGCCACAAAATGCTTCTGAGATGAACATTACACCGTAACAGCAGCTGCTTACTGGGATGCTCCCTCTGGGGAGATCTGGCCTTTTCTCCCACTGACAGAAGGCTATCCCAAACGAGAGCTTCAACCACATTACCCCCTTTTTTCCCCCCATCGTTCACCAGTTTCACATGGGAGGAAAATAACAAAGCAGAGAAAGGAAACATTCCACACTATTTTCTAAGTAGAAAAAGTGTCACATCTTCACTGCATCACTCTAACAGTATACCTGTTTTAGAATTTTCTCTCTTGTTCTTTCATTCTTTTTTTTTTTTTTTTTTTTTTTAAGGCTCTGCAAATTGACCTTTGGGTTGAACACATCTCTGGAAAGAAAGCCTGGCATAAAGAAAAACTGGGTTATGCGGGAGCGTCAATGCAGGTAACCTTAACTACAGTGTTTGCAAAAGCAAACACTGTAATGTATGAAATAAAATATTAATAGCCATTACCTCAGTCCTTCTGAGAACAGACCTGACTCACAGCATCCGTGTGGCGTGATCTCCACACATGTGCCTCACCGTGAACACTGCTCACGTTACCAGGCCATAGAAGCCTCAAAGCAGGCGAGACCAAGCCAAGTGTGTGTTTTTATTCCATAATGTCATGGGCAACGCTGCTTATTTTGGCGACCGAGTTCAGTTCTCCTGGATTTACCACCTAGTGCACATTTAAGACGAATCACCTAAACACATACTAGGAGGGTTGGCAAAATTAGTTTCAGCTTAAAAAGGAAAATACTGGAAGAAGATGAACATCTCTAGGTTATTTATCAGCGGCTGGAGATGCAATCACTCGGCTGAACTCTCTGACATCTGAAAGCACCAAAAGGGCAAAGTATTTATGTTAACGGATGTACTTCTAAGGCCTCAGAATTATCAGTTGCAAATGAACATAATTCAATTTTTAAATTCCATATGCACGGTGTTATGGCAAAACCCTGTAGCTTCTCAGGGGCTTAGGGTAGGTCTGATTTCTCCTTTTCTCCCTCTGTCCACTCTCTTCTTGATAAGCTTTAGGTTCTCAGTGGCCTCAAAAGCAACTGTTTGACAGTTTTGCATGTGATGATTACCTAGCTGAGTTAAATAAAGAATACAAGTCAAGTGCCTTGACTTGTACCAGCACACAGGAAAAACACCACAAATGTGAGTCCCTCCTTCTTATGCTCTCTCTTAGACTGCTAAGTGCTTTCAAGTCTGTGTTTAGAATTGATTCTTCAAATCCCCCATGAGATAGTGTAAAGGGAACAGTCCGCTTGTATTGGCGGGGGGCCCGGAGGGAGAGGATGGCTAATTTACTCCTCCAGACAAGATGCTGGCACAGTCCACGGCTGGACCGAAACTAGCTCTCCTGGCCACAGCTTAGCGGCAGGGCTCCCGAGCTAAACTGCTTCTTTAGGTGGCCTGCCACACCGAGGTGTGTTCTTTAAATCTGTGCAATAAAATTTGGTGTGGTTGGAGAGGTGGCGGCGGACGGGAACCCACCCACAGGCAAATGACGTCAAAAAGCTAGGGGGAAACATTGGGCTTCTCTGTTCTCGAGAAGTTTCTGCTATGTTAAGCAACCTGAGAAGGAAGCTGACTTTCCATTAAAAACCAGCCGCTTTGGCAGTCGTTAGAGACAGCCTGGGGTCTTATACTTCCCCTCTCAGGAAAAGTGGGGAAAATAATTTCCATAAGTTGGAAAGGAAGAGGCCCGGAGTTCAAAGAGTTTCAGAGCTGGAAAGGCACTTAATGGTCATTCGGTGTAACCGACACTTTCAAACAGCAAGGAAGGAAACTGAGGCTCCGAACAGGCTGAGGACTGCGTCTCGGTCCCTGGCTGGCCAGGGTAGCTCACTTTCTAGACCGTCACAGAGCCTACACCTTTATCAGCAGCTCAAAGGAGAAAATACCTTGCATTCTAGTTTGCAGAGGGGTTATTACAACGGAGGTCCATGGTTGGCCGAAAGGAGAGATGTCCCGTCTACTGATGCTCTGAGGCCCAAGATCTTGCTAGAGAGGAAGCCCTGGAGAGGCTGGGATATGTGTGTATGTATGTGTGTGCGTGTGTGCGTGCGTGCGTGTGTGTGTGTGTGTGTGTGTGTAAGGGGCACACAATAGGCCCTTCCCCCTACGCCTTTGCCCATAACAACCTGATGTGTAGGGTCGAACGCACTTTGCAGCTGACCCTGCCCCCTGGGACTCTGGGAAACCACACTGCTTGGGGGCCTGGGACCAACCACTAGATTTCTCAGATCTTCAGCTTTCTCCTTTGCAGAGAGGACCCTGAGGTGACAGCTAAGGGACAACTGAGAAGCAGCATGCAGAAGTCACCCAGCAGGGTTGTCCACACGTTCCACACGTGGCTAGCAGGTTCAGCTCTTAAATCACTCATATATCAGAGTGATTTACACCACTCACAAATGTGTTTGTATTTCCTTCAGTAAATTAAATCTCCCATCGGTGATCTCCCAAAAGAGAAATTCTTCAATTAATAAATAGTAATAACCTTATAACTTTAAAAGGCCCTTCACATCCAGCTGTTCTTTCTCTTTTTAACTGAACCTCAACAGCTTTTTGAGGGCTGTGGATTTTTTTCCCTGTTCGGCTGAGAAAATGAAGACTCAGAAAGAGGGAAAGACGGACCTGGGCCATCAAGCTCATGTGTAGCAGGCTTGTGTTCCAGCCCCTCTTCAAACGGGACTCTGGACACACGCACAGCGGGGCCAGCTTCGGCTCCATGGTTCACAAAGTGAATTCATTCTGAGAACATAAATTCTTGGTACAAGACTTGGTTGGACAAAAAGGACACAGAGGGTAAATACTGGAGCTGAACCATCCATTCATTCAGCAGACATTTACTGAGAGCCTGCTAAGTGCCAGGCTTCTGTGCTTGGTGCTCAGGATACATTCACAAACAAAAGGGGCAGAGACTAACTAAGGTGATCGGAGAGATCACAGTCTAGCAGGAGGCAACATGCCAGAAGTTCAACTCTACTTCTGTGCTCAGTTACTCACTTCTCTCCCTCTCTTGGTTCCTGTGTTTTTGTTTACGAATTCAGATCTGCATATCCTCCCCCCACCCCCAACCTGCTTGGTGCTCTGCTCACTCAAGGGCTTCTGCAGACCTTCCCTCCCGGGCCCTGATCTCTACTCCCTGTTGAAATGACAGCGGTGATGGATGGTTCTGCACAGTGTCTGACTGAGTTAGTCTGAGTGTTGTCAGTTGTTAGTGATGGGCGTTATTATCTGATCCTTGATAGATTTCATTATGCGTAGCTTTCTATCATGGCGTTTACTGGAAGCCTGTGTGTGTGTGTGTGTGTGTGTGCGTGCGCGTGTGTGCATGCGCACATGTGTGTGCATGTGTGTATGTGTGCTTCCCAGAATATATTTTATGGTAGGTTTTAAGACAGTTGGGGCAAAAGAGTGAGGTGAGCAACTTTCCAATAAGTGCTCAATGACATGTAGAAGGAAGGTACATTTGAATGACAAGGCTATCCCCATAAATATAATGATAGGCAAGAAATGACAGAACATATATTTTTACTGTTTTGATTAAACTAGACTTTGAAATTAAATTTTTGTCTTTTTTTTCTTTTCTGTATGTAACTCTTAGTTTCTTTTTTTTTTAAGATTTTATTTATTTATTTATTTATTTATTTATTTGACAGAGATTACAAGTAGACAGAGAGGCAGGCAAGGAGAGGAAGGGAAGCAGGCTCCCTGCTGAGCAGAAAGCCTGATGCGGGACTCGATCCCAGGATGATCCCAGGACGATCCCAGGACGATCCCAGGATCCTGGGATCATGACCTGAGCTGAAGGCAGAGGCTTTAACCCACTGAGCCACCCAAGCACCCCTATAACTCTTAGTTTCTTGATTCACAAGCAACTCCATCTCACCTCTCTGCTATCTGAGGGCCTGGGACCATTATTTAATGCAATCCCTACACAATAATTGCTTTTATAACATTTTTAAAAAGATTTTATTTATTTATTTGACAGAGAGAGAGATCACAAGGCAGAGAGGCAGGCAGAGAGGGGGCGGGGGAAGCAGCCTCCCTGCCAGCAGAAAGCCGGATGCGGGGCTCGATCCCAGGACCCTGAGACCATGACCTGAGCCAAAGGCAGAGGCTCAACCCACTGAGCCTCCCAGGCGCCTCTGTTTTTATAACATTTTACAACCACTTTTCTTAAACAAAATGTAAATGGAGCATAAAGAAACCAATATTTTAAATTTACCAAAAGATCACCGACTGTTCTTGAGCTTGGTACCGAGATGAATGAAATGCATTCTTTAATCAGGAAAAAAAGGACGAGGGGGGAAAAAAATCACATAAAAGCATAAGTAGCAACTCAAAAATTATTTTCTTGGTTTATTTTATGTTGCAGCTACACAAGCCATCCCTTTTTGTGTATCCATCAATAAGATATCTGTTGTGCTTTTGTACAAAGAACAAAGATGCTTTTATCAATTCTCAAAAGTCTGTAGGACCAACCATTCATGCTGTCAAACCCCCTAAAACCCTTTCAGCAAATAATGAAATCCATCAGTGACAAATGTCAACATACTAATTTGTTAAATGCAAAACAAAAGCAACATTCAGACAATGCGCTTCATTTCATGTTCTATCAGCACTCCAATTTGTACCAAGTTTATGGCAACCCACGGATCATGCAATATTAAACAGGACTGTATTACAATGACTAAAACTGGAACAATAAACTCGCCTTAGCGAGGATGCTAACAGTGCAGCTGAAATCTGTGCTATGATTCTAGTACATTCAACTGTTTCCAAACTACCAGAATTTATGCGAAGACACCTATTTCTAATAAAGACTGGTGGCCTAAATGACCCAAATACATGGATTTCAGGTAGATTAAAAAAAAAAGAATATTGGAAAATAAAATTGACGTCCTCAGGAAGACTAAGAACTCAGTTTAAAAAGACCACTTAGAGCAAAACGAAACTCTTCAGGGTAAGAAATGTACAATGAAAGGATCTTTCTGGTTTTCATTGTTGATCATGATGAGAAGGATATTTTAACTGAAGCTGTCATATTTCACATCATGGCAGGCTTTAAAAAGAGAAGCCTGAAGGAAACAGGAGGACGGGTGATGCTGAGGGCTCTATCTGCAGTGTGAGAGGGAGAGCCATTGATGTTTCCTGTGATTTTTTTTTTTAAAGATTTATTTATTTATTTGAGATAGAGTGAGAGAGAGAGAGCGAGTGCACAAGCAGGGGGGAGCAGCAGGCAGAGGAAGAAGCAGGCTCTCCAATGAGCAGGGAGCCCGATGCAGGACTCGATCTCAGGACTCCAGGATCATGACCTGAGCTGAAGGCACATACTTAACCGACTGAGCCACCCAAGTAGTGCAACAGTCAGAGGGTTAGCAAGTCTGACAAGCTTCAAGGCCAGACATAACTTGAGTGCGAATCCTGGCCTGAGTGCACAATAACTGTGTGACTTTAGGCCAAGTTCATTGCCTCTCTGGGCTGCAGTTTCTTATCTCTAACACAGACATCATACCTACTCTGGCAGGGAAGCTGTAAGGATTTCCAATGTCATGTACAATTTATTTTTTAAAGATTTTATTTATTTATTTGACAGACAGAGATCACAAGTAGACAGAGAGGCAGGCAGAGAGAGAGGAGGAAGCAGGCTCCCTGCTGAGCGGAGAGCCCGATGTGGGGCTCGATCCCAGGACCCTGAGATCATGACCTGAGCTGAAGGCAGAGGCTTTAACCCACTGAGCCACCCAGGTGCCCCTGTCATGTACAATTTTGATACATGAATGTCTCAGCCAGACTTCCCTCAAATCATTTGATTTCACCCTCTATATTTTCAGAGAGATTAATTTAGTCAGGCTTGTGGGCACTCAGCTGAAGATGTAGCAAACAGCACCATTTCAGACAAGAAGAAGGCCAAATAGTGTAGTTGTGGTGCACAGTCAAATAGCATCAAATGGCAATCAAATGGTAATCACAAGTATTTTAGTGATATTTTTTAAAGTGTATCTAGTTTGGATTTCCATGTATCTTCAATCAATTCAATTACCATAAAGAGAGGGTGAGGATGACACCTGCTGCGTCTGACTGCAGATCCATTTGCTACCATTTTCCCCCAGCACGGGGGCCTGCTGCCCTGTTACAATCTTTACAGCAGAAGCAAACAAGCAGAACCACTTCAAGGAATGGAAATGCCAAAAGTTATCCCAGAAAGATAAAAACGAGCTTCCAATTTTCTTCTTTAAATGGTGTGTGCACGCACAATACACATTAAGAAAATGGTAGGAAACCGAGAGCCAGAAAATGCACCTAAATTGTGATGGAGGTAGTCAAACACAACTTTGTAGAAGATACGTCACACAAATCACACCACTGCTACCTTGAGTAAATTCCCAATTGGGCAATTGCCACCCACCTATCTAAAATGCCAGTCCTTGTCATTTCTTTTGGATACACGACCTGCTTATGCTTCCAGTCCTAAAAAGGGGCATGCAGGCGGGTAAAACATTGAGCAGCAGCTGAGTTTCACCTACACAGTAACCTTTGTTTTAACAGTTGACCTGCTCACCCTACTCTGGATTCATTTGCTGAGCTGAAGCACAGAGCACCAAGTAAGATCCAACCAGCTTCATTATTTTCCTTCTCATTTTCTCAACATCATTCACACTAAACCCTATTCACCCCTTTCTACATGTGTGAGTAAGAAACACAAAATAACATATTCACTGGAAACATGACTTTCTTCCCTACTTAAACAGTCAATTAACAGCACACATAAGTCAACTCTAAGTTCTTGATACTCAAAATGTGGTCTGGGACCAGGACCATCAACATCTCTTGGGAGCTTATAAGAAATGAAGACTCTTGGACTCATCTAGCACTGCCAAATCAGAATCTGAATTTGAAATAAGATCCCCAGTTGATTCATATGCACGTTAAAGTTTCAGAAGCACTTTCTTGTGTTTAAGTGAAAATGATGGAAAAAGACAGAATTTTTTTTTTTATCCTCTTGTGAACTGCAAAATGTGTGTGGGACACTGAGAAGCAGAGGGTAGTCCTAAGGAATCGGGGTTAATCCCACATTCAAAAGATAAAAGCCACAGTTATCAGATGAACACTGGCCATATGTGGAACACTGAGCCAAAGGGGGTTCAAGGATGACAAGCATAGGGCCTTTTCCCATTTAAAACACTCACTATTCCCTCAACATAATAAAGGCCATATATGGCAAGCCCACAGCTAAATCATACTCTACAGTATCATACTCTATCTCTGAGATCAGGAAAAAGACAAAGATGCCTACTCTCACAACTTTTAGTCAACATAATATTAGAAGTCCTAGCCAAAGCAATCACGTAAGAAAAAGAAATTAAAAGCATCCAAATTGGACAGGAAGAAGTAAAACAGTCAATATTTGCAGATGGCATGATATTATATGAAGAAAATCCAAGACCACCAAAAAACTAGTAGAGCTCATCAATAAACTCAGTACAGTTGCAGGATACTAAATCAATATACAAAAATCAGTTGCATTTCTAGATACTAATAACAAACTCTTAGAGAAATTAAGAAAACAATCCCCATTTACAACTATATCAAAAAGAATAAAACACCTAATAAAACAAATAAAATAAAAATGTTTTTAAATCATTTCACTTTATTATCATAAAAAGTGTACTCTTTAATCCCCACCCCCCTGCCCCCACTTCCCCTCTGGTAACCATTAGTTTATTCTCTATAGTTAAGAGTATGTTACTTGGTTTGTCTCTCTCTCTCTCTTTTTTTCCTTTGCTCATTTGTTCTGGTTCTTAAATTTCATGTATGAGTGAGATCATATGGTATTTCTCTTTCTCTGCCTGACTTATTTCACTTAGCATTATACTCTCTAGTTCTATCCATGTTGTTGAAAATGGCAATTATCCATTCTTTACTAATGGACACTTGGGGTGCTTTCGCTTTGGCTATTGTAAATGATGCTGCAATAAACACAGGGTGCATGAGTCCCTTTGAATTAGTGTATTTGTATTTTGGGAGTAAACACCCAGTAGTGTGATTACTGGATCACAGGGCAGTTCTATTTTTAATTTTTTGAGGAACCTCCATACTGTTTTCCACAATAGCTGCATCAATTTGCAGTCTCATCAACAGTGCATGATGGTTTCTTTTTCTCTACATCTTTGCCAACACTTGTCTTTCTTGTGTTTTTTATTTTAGCTGTTGTGAGAGGTGTGAGGTGATACGTCACTGTAGTTTTGATTTGCACTTCCTTGATGATGAGTGATGATGACCATATGTCGCCTATCTGGACGTCTTCTTTGGAGAAATGTCTGTCCATGTCTTCTGCCCATTTTTATTTTATTATAAATAATAAAGATTTTATTTAGAAGTTCTCATCACAAGAAAAAAAATGCTAAACTATGTATGGTGATGGTCATTTATTAGACTTATTGTGGTGATCATTTCACAATATATACAAATATGTAATCATTAGATCACACACTTAAAATTAACAAAATGTTACATGTCAGTTATATCTCAGTTAAAAATGTAATATAAAAATAAACTACACTTTACTATACTAGTTTATTAAAATTGCCACAGTGAAAGAACATATTGGGAGGTATGGGGGCACAGAAGGAAGCAATCAATTATTTTTTAATTTGAACAAATCCAAATACTCTATTCATTGTCATTCCCCATTAAAAGGTGGAAGTTGCCATAAGTATAAGTCAAGTCCACACGAGTCAGGGGAGATTATGAACATTTGATTTCCTGGTTATCGATAGTGGGTATCACATTCTACTTGTTTTGGTAAATCTCCCATCTAATTACTTACTGCAATGATGTTTCACACTATTTACTCTACTTTGCATGGATTAGAAACAGAAACCCAAATGGTAACCACTCCTGACTTTAGGGAATATGGAAAGGTCAGTTTTGCCCAAGATCTGAGAGAAAGTGAGCTAATCCAAGCACAGACTTACTGTAGGAAAGACTTGAGCAAGGTCTAAGAAATGGGGCACCAGGGAAGCATCCCACTTAACTTGTGAGTCAGATGTATCCTCACCGCGAAGCTTCGTGATTTTTTTAAAAGTCAGTTCCCAGAATCCCAGATATATCCAGAACCGAAAGCTAAGTAGAAAACACGCTGAAGCCAAATATAGATGACATTTGGATTATCAACACTCCCCATTCTCCTCTCTCAGGGAGAAACCTGAAAGTTGACAAAGATACAGACATGCAGAGAAAAATGTTTCAAAGAGAATTATTAGTATTGAATACTATTCCAGAAGGGATAGCTTGTGTCCCATGATATCTCCTATCCAAGTACCATCAAACATTTTCTTAGTGCAGTCTGGGGCAGGAGCAGTGAGAAATAGGGAAGATAATGATGATAATGCAAGAGATTCTCTAGACAGAGAGGGAAGCACACGGACGATCTGAAAGGCTCAGAAATGGTGAGAAAAAGCAGCTCTGCACTCAGCTCCATAAGGGGTGGAGAACCACCAGCCCTCAGTAAGATATTGGCAGGACCC
The DNA here is from genome assembly GCF_002288905.1 of Enhydra lutris kenyoni. NCBI lineage: Eukaryota > Metazoa > Chordata > Mammalia > Carnivora > Mustelidae > Enhydra > Enhydra lutris. Next base: position 458,678 of record NW_019154179.1, on the reverse strand, counting down.
AGGGATAGTATTGTTGGGTCCTTAAAGATGTATTTTGAAGAATAACATTTACATTTAGCTAGCTACTGTGGTTATCACAATTGCTTTGGTGGCACTAGGAGTTTACAGAGTAGAATGTTCATAAATCACAGACTTTGATAACAAGGGACTGTTGCCACAACATTTTACCTAGTAGTTTCATTTTACAAAGGAGAAAAGAGGCTCAGAAAGGGTAAGGGAAAGTCCCACAGTGAGCAAGTTAGTGGCGACATCCATGCTCTAACTCCCCGTCCAGTGCTCTTTGTATTATAATAGCAACCCTGGGTACCCTGGACCCCTCTGAGTCCTGTAAGTCCATGGGAATGAACTAGGGGTCAGTATTTCTTTCTTTCTTTCTTTCTTTTCTTTTTAAGATTTTATCTATTTATTTAAGACAGGGAGAGAGAGACTGAGAGAGAGAGAGAGAGAACATGAACAGGGGGGAGGGGCAGAATCAGACTCAAGCAACAAGCAGAACACAAGCAGGGGGATTGGGAGAGGGAGAAGCAGGTTTCCCACTGAGCGGGGAGCCCCATATGGGGTTCGATCCTAGGACCCTGGGATCATGACCTGAGCCCAAGGCAGCTGCTTAACTGATTAAGCCACCCAGGCGCCTCCTATATTCAGTATTTCAGAAAGTTCAAATAAATCTACATATTTGCTGGGGGAAAAAAAGGCAACACAGATTCAAGCGCCAAGTCTCTGCTTTTGGTTAAATTTATTATAACTCTGTTAATTCTAGTTAGATGGTAATTTGGGACTCAAGCAATGTCAGTTCTAAAATCTTGTGATGCTTATCGAAAAAGGTTGTCTTTACTTTGTTCCTTTTCTGTTTTCATAATTTTAATAATTAAAAACATGTGCAGTGAAAAGATCTCAGTGTTAAAACAAGCAAATGATGAGGAAAATGCTCTTCTCATTGGTCCTCCACTTTGAGCCTTTCTTTGCCAAGATGAAGTGTTAAAAGCTTATTATGAATCTTTCCAGAAAATATTTTCAGGTATAGAGGACAAAAGGGTGATGCCCACTGCATCTTGGGTTTTTTTTTTTTCCTTTTTTAAAGATTTAATTTTATTTATTTGATAGAGAGAAAGAGAGCAAGAGAGGGAACACAAGCAGGGGGAGTGGGAGAGGGAAAAGCAGGCTCCCCACAGAGCAAGGAACCTGACTCGGGGCTCGGTCCCAGGAGGCTGGGATCATGACCTGGGCTGAAGGCAGACACTTAACGACTGAGCCACCCAGGTGCCCCTGCGTCTTGTTTCTTAAGATGATACTGTACCTCCCACATGTTGTTCTTCTACTTTATTCCATTTGAAGGCCACAGAGAAATCCATTGACTGTTGTGGCCAACTGCACCCACCTGGCCCTAGATGGTTTCTGGAGTTTTGTTTTTACCGGCAATTCTAGAACATTCTTGCCCATTCATCCACCCATATTTTGGTGACATTCCCAGCAGTGGAAGTGCTGAGTCAAAGAGAACACGCTTTTAAAAGTTTGGTAAATATTGCCAAATTGCCTTAAAAGCAATTTCTCCTCCCACAAAAAAAGAAAAAAAAAGTGAGAATGCCAGATTCATTTGCCCAGTTTTCTGTTGGGTTACATTATATCTTCATTTTGAGGAGAGAGATTTTAAAAAAAATACTTGTTAGAACACTTTATAAAATAAGGAATCAAGCCCCGTATTTGTCATGTGTTATGAATATTCCCCTCCCCCATTTGTTTTACTGCTTCTGGTCTTGTTTATGGCATTTCATTCAATAAAGAAGTTTAAAATTTTAGTGTAAACCCATTTATCACCATTTCTCTTTATGGTTTCTGGGTTTTATTGTCTACAAAAGAATCCCCACATCTTAAGAGTATAAATATTCATATTTGTTTACTGCTGTGGTTTGTTCATTTGTTTACATTTAATGTTTGATCTGGATTTTTGTGAAAGAAATATGGTTTGCAGCTAAATTTCCAAATTGCTTGTAAGTTGTGTGTGTGTGTGTGTGTGTGTGTGTTTAATATTTTATTTATTTATTTTAGAGAGACAGAGAGAGAACTAAGAAGGGGCAAATGGAATGGGAGAGAGAATCTCAAGCAGACTCCCTGCTGGGCACAGAGCCTAACGTGGGTCCCGATCCCACACCCTGAGATCATGACCCAAGCTGAAACCAGAGTCAGTCAGACGCTTAACTGACGAGCCACCAGGTACCCCCCAAACTGCTTGTAAGTTATTTCAATAACATTTACTTATCCATTTTTTCCTCGCTGATTTGACACACTACCTTTCTCATATGAAAAATTCTCAATGTATTTGAATCTAGTTCCTAGGGCTATTCTATTCCATTTCAAGGGCTTCATTCCTTCCTAGTAACAGACTGCTCTGATTAGTGTATCTTCATAACGTGTTTTCATGTATGATAGAACTAGAACCCGTTACCTGTTATTAATCTTTTTTTTTTTTTTTATTTGACAGAGAGAATGAGATCACAAGTAGGCAGAGAGGCAGGCAGAGAGAGGAGGAAGCAGGCTCAGTGCTGAGTAGAGAGCCCGATGCGGGGCTCGATCTCAGGTCCCCGAGATCATGACCTGAGCCGAAGGCAGAGGCTTAACCCACTGAGCCACCCAGGCGCCCCTCCTGTTATTAATCTTTAAAAGATGTTTTTCCATCCATTCTCACTTTTTTTTTTTTAAATCTCATGATTTTTTGGGGCTTTTTTCTTCTACTTTTTAAAAATATATATTTATATGGGAAATTTATTGAGGCTGAGTTCTATACCTTATTATATTTTTCATTCAATTGGTATTTTTTACTTAAACTTTTAATTTTAGAATTGCTTGATTTATGGAAAAGTTGTGAAGACGGTATAACCCACATCCAGGTTCCCCTATTGTTAACATGCTATATCAGTATGATTCATCTGTCAAAATGTCTATGTAGAGGTAAATGCATTTGTCCAAATGTATACTAATATGACGAACCAACCTTAACACAGCATTACTAAAGTCCATAGTTTATTCAGTCTGACCAAATGTCCCCCTTTTTTGTCCCAAGATCTGATTCAAGACCATAATTACATTTAGTTGTCGTGTCTTCTCATCTTCCTTTGTTGTGAGAGTTTCTCAGACTTTCCTCAGTTTTGATGAACTTGACAATTTTGAGGAGTACTGCTCAGGTTATATTACAGAATGTCCTTCAATGTGGGTTTGCTTAATGTTTTCCTCATAGTGAGGTGTTAACAGGTTTTGGGGAAAAAGACCACAGCTGTAAAGTGCTATTCTCATCACATTGAAGAATATGCTATCAACATGACTTATCACTGTTGACAATGACCTTGATCATCGGGTTAAAGTGGTAGGAGTACCTGTCAGGTTTCTCATCTGTAAAGTTACTTCTGCCCTTTCCACACCGTATCCTTTGGAAGGAAGTCACTATGTATAGCCTACACTTGAGAGGTCGGGCGTTATGATCCAGCTACTTCAGTGGGAAATTTCTACATACAGTATTTGGAATTTTGCACAGGAGACCTGTCTCTTCTCCCTCATTTATTTCTTTACTCAATCGTTTACTTAGTGCAGATTCATAGGCACTTATGTGGGATCATGACCAGGGTTACTCTCTAATACTGCATTATTTGTTTATCGCTCAAACTGCTCCAGGTTTGGCCAGTGAGAATTCTTTCAGTTGGTTCCTGCGTCCCACTGACTGGTTACCACATCACTGTCGGGGGTTTTGTTTTCAGTACTTCCTCACTTTCTGGTATTAGAGGATTCTACACGTTTACCTTGTATATTCCCTGCCCAAGTCCTAGAATCAGCCATTTCCTCCAAGGAATCTTGGTTTCCTTTACTGGAAAACATTATTACTAATGTCAAACTCTGGGTGCTGGGTATGATCTTTGCTGCCAGGGTTTCTTGGCTTCTAGGTCCTGGGAGCTAACAGAATAATGAAATAGAAGTGTGTATACTAACCCATGTATATACACATATTTATACATTTTCTGTATGCAATCATCTGTATTTACATTACTTAATACCATTTTTAAGTCCCTCTTCCCACACCATTTCAACCCATATCCTACTGATACTTTAATTGGTATCAAATTGAATTTAAAGATTACTTAGAGCTGGTAAGTCTTTCTGCAAGAGCTTAATGTAAAGTAAGTGATAATGAGAAATATTTTTGTAAGACTTTCTATCATTTTTCTTCTGTTACGATCCTCAAGAAAGTTTAGGTTTTGCTTCAGATGTTTCCAAATTTCAAGAAAAATTTTTTCTGTGTTTTTTTAAAAAGATTTTATTTATTTATTTGACAGAGACACAGCAAGAGAGGGAATACAAGCAGGGGGAGTGGGAGAGGGAGAAGCAGGCGCCCCACCGAACAGGAAGGACTAGGACCTTGGGATCATGACTTCAGACGAAGGCAGATGCTTAACGGCTGAGCCACCCAGGCTCCCCCCCACTTTTTTTTTTTAAAAAGACTTTATTTATTTCTGAGAGAGAGAGAAAGCATAGGAGGAGGGAAGGGTAGAGGGAAAAGCAGACTCCCTGCTGGGAAGGGAGTCTAATGCAGGACTCAGTCCTAGGACGCTGGGATCATGACCCAAGCCAAAGGCAGATTTAACGGACTGAGCCACCCAGGTGTCCCTTTTTTTATGATTTTCTAAAGTTCTTCTTCCACTATAACTTTTTATGGCTTCTAAAGTAGAAAATTAATGATTTTTAAGAAATGTTATTTTGTAACCACCCATCCTGTTGAATTCTCCTATTATTTTTATTTTCTGTTCAGTTGTCTTGGGTTTCCTATCTGAATTTCGCAAATAATGATAATTTTGCTCCCTCTTTTCAATATCTATAGATCTTATTTCTTTGTCTTGTCTATTTGTATTATTTAGAACAGAGATGAGCAATTTTTTCTCTAAAGAGCCGAACAGTAAGTATTATGGGTTTATCACATACAGCCTCTGTCACAACTACTCAGTTCTACTATTGTAGTGGGTAGGTGGCCACAGACAAAATTTTAATGAATGGGAGATACTGTTTACCAATAAAACTTTATTTACAAAAACAGGCAGATGGCCCACTGTTCTGGAATCCAAATTATGTTACATAATGATGATGCTGGTGGGTACCTTGCCTTGTTTTAATCTTCATTTTAAACAGAATGCTATTCTGTTTCACTATTAAGCATAATGCCAGTGTTTGATATCACACACACACAGTTTAAATAATGTTAAAAAAAATCCACCTTTCCCTATTTTCTCTAAGAGCATTTATAGGAATATTGTTGAATTTTATTAACTACTGAGTTTTGATATCTTTGACCTATAAATATAGTAAGTTATGTTAATACATTTCTTTTTCTTTTTTTTTTAATTTTTAAAATATTTTATTTATTTATTTGACAGAAATCACAAGTAGATAGAAAGGGAGGGAGGGGGGGGGGGGGTTAGGTAGCAGACTTCCCGCTGAGCAGAGAACCTGATTGGACTGGGGGCTCAATCCCAGGACCCTGAGATCATGACCCGAGCCGAAGGCAGAGGCTTAACCCATTGAGCCACCCAGGTGCTCCTCTTTTTTTTTTTTTTTTTAAGATTTTATTTATTAATTTGACAGAGAGAGATCACAAGTAGGCAGAGCAGCAGGCCGGGGCGGGGGAAGCAGGCTCCCGCCCAGCAGAGAGCCCGAAGCGGAGCTCAATCCCAGGACCCTGAGACCACGACCCGAGCCAAAAGCAAAGGCTTAACTCACTGAGCCATCCAGGTGCCCCTGTTAATACATTTCTTTCTTTCTTTTTTTTTTTAAGATTTTATTTATTTATTTGACAGACAGAGATCACAAGGAGGCAGAGAGGCAGGCAGAGAGAGAGGAGGAAGCAGGCTCCCTGCTGAACAGAGAGCCCGATGTGGGGCTCGATCCCAGGACCCTGAGACCATGACCTGAGCCGAAGGTAGAGGCTTTAACCCACTAAGCCACCCAGGCGCCCCTGTTAATACATTTTGTAAGATGTAACCATTCTAGGGACATCTGGGTGGCTCAGTTGATAGGGCATCTGCCTTCGGCTCAGGTCGTGGTCCTAGGGTCCTGGGATCGAGCCCCGCATCAGGCTCCCTGCTCAGCAGGGAGTCTGCTTCTCCCTCTCCCTCTGCTTTTGCCCCCTGCTCATGCTCTCTCTCTCTCTCTCAATTTGCTCTCTCAAATAAATAAAATCTTAAAAAAAAAAAAAGATGTAACCATTCTTATACTTTTGGTAAAAAACTCACCTGGTTTTGGTTTATCATGCTTGTGATATGTTAAGTATTTCCATTATTTTTGTCAATAGTCTGTGTTACGTTCTACATTGATATTCACAAATAAGAATAGCTTGTAGTATGTTATTATTTTAAATTGTCAGATTATGGAATTAGTATTTTGTTGGCTTCGTATATATAATTTGAAAGATTTCCTTTCCATGGGAATATTTTTATAGCTAGGACTTATCTGTTTATTGAGAATCTGAGCAAATTCATCTATAAAACCACGAGGGTCTGGTGTTTTCCCTAGGAGAATTTCAAGTAACTCTCCATTTCTTCTGTGGGTATTGTTTATTTCAGTTGTCTAGTAACAGTTCTTTTGGTATCAATTTTTGTTGATTCATTTGTTCTTAGAAAATCACTTATTTCACTCAGATTGTCAAAATTATTTGCTGAGAAGTTCACAAAGTAGTATTTATGATTTTTTAAAAAAATTTCCTTGCCATCTGCTGTTGTTTGCCATTTTTAGTTTCTAATCTTCTGTATGAGTTCTTCCCTTTCTCCTCCTAATTAAGCTATCTCTGTTTTATTGCTGTTGGCAAAAAATCAACTTTTGGATGCATTTATAAATTCTGGTTTTCTTTTTCGTGCTTTCTAATTAATTCATGTCTGCTTTGATCTCTACCTTTTCTGTGTTCTTGAGGTTGATTTTATCATTGTTTTCCAACTGCTTAAGAACTGATTTGGGCTATGAATTTTTCATCAAGAACAATTTTAGTGGCACCCCATAGATCGGGCTGGATGGTGTTTTATGTTTTCTCTAGATATTCTCCCAGTTTAGGTTTAATTTCTTCTTTGATGTAAAGATGAAGAGAGAAGACTTTGGGGGAGAGGGATATTGGTCTTTTCTTATTTCCTAATTTATTATTTTACTGCACTGGGTTCAGAGATAATCTTATTTCTTTTGAGGAACTGGATACCATTTTTAGTAGGTCCTGATGTGATTAATTTCTATAAATGATCCATTAACTAGGAATATTTTTTAAAGCAGACAATTACACACTTTACGTTTTTTTGTCTAAGAATAGTATAGAGTTGTTTTTGCATGACTGGTTTCTTCAGAGCGGGAGACCTATCTGATCTGTGTTTGTATCTCTAACACCTTGGTACTATGCTCGGGACAGAGTTGTTCAGTAAGTGGCTGCTGAATGAATGAATTAATGAATAAATGCTGCCTGTATTCAATGGGTTTATTTTTCTGGGGTTAACTGGCCCTAGGCAGTTTCTCCTCACACTGACACAAGAGTAATTGATAACAAGCCATTCACTTCATAGCTATCTGTGGTAAAATGAGTCAATAAAAAGGTTAAAACAGGATTTGATATGTAGGCTGTTAAAAACCTCTATTTATTTTTAAGATTTTATTTATTTATTTTTATTTTAAAGAGAGAAAGAGAGAGCATGTAGCAGGGGAAGGAACAGAGGGGAAGAGAAAGGGAGAAAGAATCTCAAGCAAGCTCTGTGCCAAGCATGGAGCCCAACTCCGGGCTCAAACCCACGACCCTGAGATCATGACCTGAGCTGAAACCAAGAGCTGGACACTCAACCAACTGAGCCACCCAGATGACCCCTCTTCTCTTTTCTTAAATGTCTTCTCCTTGGCTCATGTTATACCCATCTTTAAAGGCTCAAGTCTTGACACATATAAAATCAGGCTGAGTTCTTGGAGTGTCTCTACTTTTGTGACCTTCATTGACTAGACAGATGTGTTTTGGCATGTGATCTAAAGGGTCTTATACTGTTACCCAGTTGTTTAATATATCTCTTGTCTTCCTAGTAAAACAATAAGGTCCTTGAGAATCTTACATTCGTTTCTATCCTAGAGAGTACCCAGAAGAATGTTCAGTAGACACCTGCTGTATCAACAAAAGGAAAATTAAGAAAAGCTAGTACTTTGGTTGACATTCTACCTCATCATGGTCCCGTGATCTTAGCTATAATTTTACATCTCTGGAGCTCAGTTTTCTTTTCTTTCTTTTCTTTTTTTTTTTTTTAAGATTTTATTTATTTTTTGGCAGAGATCACAAGTAGGCAGAGAGGCAGGCAGAGAGAGAGAGAGAGGAGGAAGCGGGCTCCCGGCTGAGCAGAGAGCTCGATGTGGGGCTCGATCCCAGGACCTTGGGATCATGACCCAAGCTGAAGGTAGAGGCTTTAACCCACTGAGCCACCTAGGCGCCCCTGGAGCTCAATTTTCTAAAAGGGCACACCAAGGCCTTTCAAAATTTAAGAAATGCAATAATTTTTATAATATATTGATTCTATGAAGGAGAAAGGGAAACAACCACATTAAGAAATAGCACAAAACATGTATCTGTTGGTCAGGCAACAACAGCACTGTCGTTATACACAGACATCAACAACCACCTCGCTCCATAGTTTGTTTCTTCCCCACTCTTCAACTGCTGCCATCCTTAGCGCTCACTTCTACTTGCTTTGCTCACTCCGAGAAGGCCAACTGTCACTAACGTGTGTCTCTCAGATCTGCTCTGAGAGACCCTCCAGGCCCACTTCTCCAGAGCAGCTACAGAGATCCAACTATCTATCAGACATTATGCTGACAGACCCACAATGTATCTTTCGGGTGTTGTACTGGTTGTTCACATTCATTTGCTCAGACCTTGACTCCCCTACCCTTGATCCCATAACCAATTCCTTCCTGAGATGTTCCTACTTGTTTACTTGGCCCTACCATTCTTCTCAGAGTCATCTTCAGTTCCATCCTATCCCTCAACGTCCATATTCAACGTTGTCATGTCATCAAGAATCCACCTACCTACCATCTAGAATCCATGCTTTCATTTCTATTCCCATTTCTACTACCCTACTGAGGCTTGCATCACCCACTCCTCAGGACAACTCTAACTGCTTCATAACTAACCAGTTTCTGTATGACCCAGTCAATCCTGGAAAACACTGCCAGATTAATCTTCCTACAGTATGGTTCAATACTACAAGATTGATTAGCTGCCTATCATGTTTCTCTGTTGGCTTAATTAACCAATCAACCAACCAAAGAATCAATCAATCACAAGTAATTCTCCATGTCCTTCTTTTTTTTTTTTTTTTTTCCTCCATGTCCTTCTAAAACAATTTGATATACAAATTTCACTCTGGAGTGAGACTGTTTGGATTAATTTTCCACCTCTGTTAAATACTACCAGTGTCCCTGGGCAAAGTAGTAAACCATTCTGTTTCTCCAATTGAAAAAAAAAAAAAAGGACAATAAAAAATAATGGCTAATACTTAATGAATATTTTTTTATATGCTAGGCACTATGCTAAGTTATTTATATGTATTAAACCACTTTAAACCTCAAGCATCCCCATAGGGTAGATACTGCTTTGATGCTCACTTTTCAGATGAGGACACAAACCTCAAAAAGGTTAAATACCTTCCTGAAGGTGCAACTACTATTAAATGGTAATGCTGAGGCCTAGAACTCCATTCTCTCTAAGATATTTGGTGAGATTTCTTTTTTCTTCATTGAATTAAAATTTATATACAATAGAATGAATGGATCTTAAACAGCTTGATAGGTTTTGATAATTGAATACACACAAGTGACCACCACCCAAATCAAGATACGGAATATTTCCACTACCCAAACAGTTCCTTCATGCCTTGTTCCAGTTACCCCACCCCAAAGACCACCACTGAGTTCCAGGACATAGATTAATTTTCCATGTTCTTGAATTTCATATAAATGAAATCACATCATATGTATTCTTTAGTACCTGGATTTTGCTCAATATGGTGTTTTTGACATCTGTAGTTGTCTTGATAAGTACTGATTGACTTTGTACTAATAGACCACAACTTGTTTATTCATTCTGATGTTAGGAGACATTCAGGTTGCTTCTGTTTGGGGCTATTAAGTATTAGGCTGCTGTAAGTATTTTTGTACAAGTCTTTTTATAGATATATTCTTATTTCTCTTAGATAAGTTTTTCAGAGCAGGACTGCTAAGTCACATGGTAGGTGTATTTTTAACTTTATAAGAAAATACCAAAAAGTTTTTCAAAGTGGCTTTCCAATGTTACAGCTCCACAGACAATACACAAGAGATCCAGATGCTCCACATACTTGCTAACATAATCCTATCCACCCATTAGCCATTCTTGTGGGTATAAATGTTATCTCAGAATGGTCTGAATTTGCATTTTCTTGATGACTGATGATTTTTTATCTTTTCATGTTTTTATTGACCATTTCTAATTCGTGTATGTGTGTGTGTGTGTGGTGACTACTCAAGCCTTTTATCAAAGTGAGTTATTTGTCTTTCTTATATATCTGAATATAAGTCCATTATAAGGTGAATAATTTTGTCCCAATCTAGGCTAACTTGTTCATTTCCAAAAATTCATAATCAGAATTTTTAAGTTTATTCATTTTATCATTGATGATTAGTGTTTTTTATGTCCTAAGAAATCTGTTTGCACTAAGAGGTCAAGGGAATATTTTTTTTTCAAGATTTTATTTATTTATTTGACATACAGAGATCACAAGTAGGCAGAGAGGCAGGCAGAGGAGGGGAGGGAAGCAGGCTTCCTGCAGAGCAGAGAGCCCAATGTGGGGCTCCATCCCAGGACCCTGGGATCATGACCCGAGCTGAAGGCAGAAGCTTTAACCCACTGAGCCACCCAGGCGCCCCTCCAGGTAATATTTTATATTTTCTTCTAGAAGAGTTAGGACTCTAGTTTTCATATCTAGCTCTACAATCCATCTCAAATTAATATTTGTTTATAGAGTGATGTAGGGGTCTAGATTCATTTGTTTCTATAGTGTCATCTAGTTTTTTCAGTCCCATTTCCCCACTGATTTCCCCAGCATCTTTGTGAAAAACAATTTGACTGTATGTGTACAGGTCAGTTTTTAGATTCTGTATTCTGCTCTGCTGATCTGTCATCCTTATGGCAAAACTACCCTGTGTTCAGCTTCCATTGTTACTAAGAAGAGGTTTGTCTTTTTTTTTTTTTTTTTTTTTTTTTTTTAGACAGAGAGAATAAGCCCAATTGGGGAGGAGGGTCAGAGGGAGAGGGAGAAGCAGACTCTGCTGAGCAGAGAGCCCGATGAGGGGCTTGATCCCAGGACCTGAGATCATGACCTGAGCTGAAGGCAGACACTTAACCTACTGATCCACCCAGGCGCCCTGTCATCATTTTCAATGTTGTTTCTCTGATTGTAATGATTCTTTCTAATCTGGCTGCATTTTAGATTTTCTTTTTTTTTTTTCTTTCTTTCTTTTTTTTTTTTTTTAAAGATTTTTATTTATTTGACAGACAGATCACAAGTAGGCAGAGAGGCAGGCAGAGAGAGAGAGGAGGAGG
>NW_019154179.1:412699-446955 GCF_002288905.1 Enhydra lutris kenyoni | reverse complement strand
TTCTTTCTTTTTTTTTTTTAAAGATTTTTATTTATTTGACAGACAGATCACAAGTAGGCAGAGAGGCAGGCAGAGAGAGAGAGGAGGAGGAAGCAGGCTCCCCGCCGAGCAGAGAGCCCGACGTGAGGCTTGATCCCAGGACCCTGGGATCATGACCCGAGCCGAAGGCAGAGGCTTTAACCACTGAGCCACCCAGGCGCCCCGCATTTTAGATTTTCTATTTATCTTTGATATTTAGCATTTTGACATCATATGCTTAGATGTACTTTTTTTGTAGTTTCTTATCCTGCTTGGGATTTGCTGAGCATCTTTAATCTGTGGATTGATTTCTTAGTAAGTTTTATAAAATTTTTTTAGCCCTTATCACTTCAAGTATTTTGCTTCTGTATTCTCTCTATTTTCTCATTCTGTAGTTCCAACTACATATGTGTCAGACCAGTTGCTAATGTTCTACAGTTCTAAGATGCCCCATTCATAAAATGAAAAAATGCTTCATTTTATTTCAGATAAAATCTATTGATTTGTTTTAAGTTCACTGAATCCTTTTTTCCTCTGTGTCTATTCTGTTCTTTATCCCATTATATAAATGTGTCATTTATGATCTTTTTCATTTTGGGAGTTTCCATTTACTTCTTTCTTAAAGTGTCCTTTGTTGTTATTGTTGTTGATATTCCCCATCTATTCATACATACTGTCTACCTTTTCTATGAGATCCTTTAACATATTTATCATAGTCATTTTAACGGTCTTGTCTGTTAATCTGACATCTGGCTGTTCTGTGGTCTGTTCCTAATGACTGATTTTCTTCTTGATTTTGGGTCACATGTTCCACTTTCTTCATGTGTCTGCCTTTCTTTTTTTTCTTTCTATCTTTTTTCCTTCCTTCCCTCCTTCAATTTTTGTTTATTACTGCATGTTCTCCTGAGAGTATAAGAAAAGTAAAGACTTCAGTAGATAATATTTATTCTAGGAAAAGATATGTCCTTTCCTTTGTCAGGCCAACTCAATAACAACCTGTAGTCTAACAGTGGCTTTGTTTTGTTGCTGTTTTAGTTTGATTCAGGTCGTCACTGACTTTAAAATGTTTTGAGGTTGGGATTATTAATTTCCCTCCAAGAGAGCCAATTCCAAGAAAAACTAGATGCTGGAATTATCTCACGATAATTTTATTATCGTGAGATAATATTTATTATTATTATATAATATTATAATAATATATATTATAATAATATATTATTATTATTATCATGAGATTAATGTTTATTAATCACGAGGATTTTAAAGCAGGTATCATAAAATAGTGCTTAGATAATCAATTAAAAATTCTCTTGAGGGACGCCTGGGTGGCTCAGTTGGTTAAGCCGCTGCGTTTGGCCCAGGTCATGATCTCAGGGTCCCGGGATTGAGTCCCACATCGGGCTCCTTGCTCAGCGGGGAGCCTGCTTCTCTCTCTGCCTCTGTTGGCCACTCTGCCTGCTTGTGCTCTCTTTCTCTGACAAATAAATAAAACCTTTTTAAAAAATTCTTTTGAAATAAATGGAAAAAAATAGAAAATCTGAGCAAAGAAAGGGAGTTTTAAAAAAGAAACAAATGGAAATTATAGAGCTGTAAAACACAATACCTAAAATGTTAAACACAATAACACAACAACTTACTGGATGGACTTGACAGTAGTTGGAGATAATGAAGGACAGAATCAGTGAACTTGAAGGCAGAGCAATAAAATTTACTCAATTTGAACAACAGTAAAATAAACAGAACTTTAGGGCTCTGTGGGAAAATTACAAAAGATCTGACATTCTTATCATCAAAGTCTCAGAAGGAGAGAGTGAGTGTGGGACTGACAAAATATTTTTTTAAAAAGTATTCAAAGAAATAATGATAGGAGTCTTCCCAAACGTGGCAAAAAGACATAAGCCTATAGTTTCAAGAAGCTAAATAAATTCCAAATAAGATAAAACCAAAGAACTCCATACCTAGACACATCATAATTAAACTTCTGAAGAGCAGCTACATACAGAATATAATTGCGGAGAGCTACACACATGTAAAATACTGAGAGAAATAAATGTATGTACAGCTGACCCTTGAACAACAGTGGTTTGAACTGTGTGGGTCCACTTACATGTGGATTTTTTCCAGTAAATACATTACAGTACTGTAAATGTATTTTCTCTTGTGATTTTCTTAATAACACTTTCTTTCTCTAGCTTACTTTATTGTAAGAATACAGTATATAATATATATAACATACAACATATGTGTTAATTATCTAATCTATTTATGTTATCAGCAAGGCTGCCAGTCAACTGAAGGCTATTAGTAAACTTTTGGGTGAATCAAAAGTTACATGTGGGTTTTTGACTGTGCAGGGTCGGTGCCCTCAACTCCCACATCGTTCAAGGGTCAACTGTAAAATGCTGAAATCTGAATAAACTCTGTTTATTGTACCAATGTTGATGTCCTGGTTTTGATATCCTACTACAGTTAGGCAAGATGTTAACACTGGTAAGTACATGGAACCTCCCTGTACATTTCTTTGCAACTTTCTGTGACTCCATAATTATTCCAAAATAAAAAATACACACACACACACACACACACACACACGCACATGCATGCTCGCACATGCATGCTCACACATGCACAGTCTCAATTTATTCTATGATGGATTAACGTTATAGGAGCACTATGGTCGAACATGCTTAAAGTCTCACTTTTATGGAGAAGGGAATAAAATTCTAATTGGTTGACGCTGTCACCTCAGCTGTTAAGAATGGATTTTTTTGTACAGTTTCATTTTTACTCCTTTCATTGTCATTAAATTATTTATATGCTACTGTAATTAAAATAATTCTCTTTTTAAGATGTAATATTGGAAAAAAGGAAAAAGTCTGGTGAACAGACATATTTTCGATAGTCAAAGCAAACAATGGCCTTATAATTAGAAAAAATTCAGTATGACAAATCCGTTCCCAATAAAACTCACTGCTCACTGCCTAATGAGGGAAACTTCTAGTGTTTATACTAGATTTCACTATGGGCTTATTTCACTTAAACATGAATAGCACTAGCTTCTCTTTTATACAGGCTTAAGTATAAGAGAGAGCCAATTTGCCTTCATTACTTCAGATATGTTAACACTACTCTGTGCATAAGTCCATCTGAGTGTGTCTGCCTCTGGGCAGAAAACATAGTACTGCACTTCTTCCCTGGTTTGGTCATCCAACAGGACTTCCTATAGAGACTCATGAAAATTCACTAGCAATAAGACTGATACGGTGCCTGCCCTCTTGGTACTCTCAATCTAGTGGGAACCTCTTGATATTTATAGCATGTTAGAGTTTACACATCATTTCATTTGATCTTGACTAAAACTTATGAAATAAGTAGTAGCTTCATCTTATGCGCAACAGAGGTAAGGCTTAGAAAGATCAAATGACGCCCAAGGTCATAAAATGCCAGGACTTCCAGCTCAAGTCCAGTGTTTGTTCCTATCAGGGAATGCCATCGTCCATGGATTTAACTTGCATGGACTAAACCAAACCCACTCATAAGAAAAAACAGAGAATAATAATTTAAATAGTGCCATAAGACAATACTTGTATATATATTTCATCACGGCTGTACACTAATCTATGCTATACATTCATATTACATAATAGGTTATAGTAACAAATCCACATATAGTATATTTTGTGAATGCTTTAAGGCATTTTAAAGATAATTTCAACTATTGGGACTTAGGCACTTCATTTAAAATGTTGCAATAACCCTGTATAAAACTGAACCGCACTGCCCCACATTTCAACAATACTAAGGAACAAAGAACAATCCCACTGTAGGAAATCAGTCTAAACCCCTTTTCTTTTCTTTTCTTTTTTTTTATTTTAAAGATTTTATTCACTTATTTGACAGGCAGAGAGGCAGGCAGAGAGAGAGGTGGAAGCCGGCTCCCACTGAGCAGAGAACCCAACACAGGGCTCGATCCCAGGACCCTGGGATCATGACCCGAGCCAAAGGCAGAGGCTTTAACCCACTGAGCCACCCAGGTGCCCCTAAACCCCTTTTCTAAAAAACCCTTGCATATATCATTGTTTCACTTTTCCCTTAGAAGAAATACATTTGGGGGTGGGGAAAGCATAAAGTTAGCCCATTTCTATTCTGGATTTTTTAAAAAGGTTTTTTATTATTTATTTATTTATTTGTCAGAGAGGGAGAGAAAGAGTGAGCACAAGCAGGGTAAGCAGCAGGCAGAGGGAGAAGCAGGCTCCCAGGTGAGCAGAAGGCCCAATGTGGGACTCGATCCCAGGACTCTGGGATCATGACCTGAGCCAAAGGCAGAAGCCTAACCAACTGAGCCACCTAGGCATCCCTTGATCCTGGATTTTTAAAATTATCACAAGTTTGCTTTCATACATATATAATGTGACCTGGTGGGATGATCTACTTTAAAAGAAAAAAAAAAAAAAAGAATAACTACTTAGGCTTATAGACCATGTAATTAAAAGGGAGTTTAAGCCTTTTCTATAGGGCTAGATTACAAAGGTATCTTTTTTAAAGCATTAAAATTGAATTTCTATAGACTCAGTTTACAGATGTCTTCTCAAGAGCATTTATACAATCCAGCAAAGCACATCTGACCCTTGGCTATACTTTATTTGTATACTTTAAAAAATGCCAAGGAAATTCCAGTGCCCACCACCTGATAGATGCATATTACTTTTGCTTTTCCTTTGGGTTAACTTTTTCATCAGATAATTTTCTATTGTTCGCACCCTTGTATCCCATCCAAACCTCTCAATTTTCCACAATGCTCTGTGGTTTTAATTTTTACCAACGCTTTCTGGTTTCATCTGGACTAACCTCAGGATTATATTGGCACTGGCCCGGGCCGCCGAACCAATGAAATGAATGTAGATTTTATAACAATGGGTCAGTTGTTTGTCACTGAGCACTGCGTGGATTTCACACAGCAATATCCTTTTCAATTAAGATAACTTTTAAAATATACAACCAAACTAACTGAACTTTGATGATTTTGTAAGACTTTCACAGTAAATAAAAAGGTTTCACAAGTCAGAAAATAAAACTTCGGGCCACATATTTCATTGTTCAGCTAGCAAAATATGTATTTTATTACATGTATCACATGTGTTTTGCCCACTTGATCTCTCGAAAGAAGGAAAAAGCTAGGGGATTACTGATGGGTTTCAGGGTTGGGGTAGAGGGTTTTCTTCTCCAAAATCCACATTCTCCTCTTGCTATTGGACTCCCAATGTTAGGCTATATTTTCTAGCTTCCCTGGGTAGTTAGGTGTGGCCATGTGACTGAGTTCTAGCCAATGGAACGTGGATGGAGTGATATTAGCCATGACCAGGCCCAGGCTCATAAATACTTCCCGTTAATGTATACTCCTCCATGCTTTTTCCCCGTCAACCATCTGAATGTTAGACAGTATAAGCTATTTTAATATTTTTTAGCACAGAACAATGACAACAATAATAGCAGCAAATATTACCGTAGCATATTTGTGCCAGTCCCTGATTACAGAGCTACTGATGTATTATTAATTTACTTCAACTTAACAACCCTGTGAGATACTATAATAATATCGTTCCCATTTTTCAGATGAGGAAACTGAGGTGCAGGGAGGTTAAACAGTTTGCCCGAGATCACAAGTGGCAGGGCTGGGGTCAGCATCCTGCGGTCCCAGCTCTAGCGTGTGTGTTCTCTGCGATACTGAGGCCATCACAGTCTGATTCTTTTGGGGCTGGTGACATGTGTTTCCTATTTTATGCTAATTCAAGGTTAGCCTAACTATGGGTCCAGTCAGAAAGTTCTAACTGCCTAACAGAATCTCACCTTCAGCTTTCTTAGCAGTCAGGTTGGGGTATCACAGCCAATTCTTTATGAATTCATTCTTTAGCTGGTAGAACAGTTATCGTGGGGGTTTGGGCTTCAAAGCCTCACTGAAGCATCTCTAATTGTTCTTCATTAACAATTTACCTGCTAACATATGGGGGAAATCTGAGACAAAAGAAGAAGTAAAGAGCAGCAGTAAAAGGAATTTCATGGTGTCTTCTTTTCTCCATCTCTCTCCAGACCAAGAGGGGCAGGAAGTCCCCCTAGGCTTGGGGCCTGCTTGGGGCTGTTGAAGACAGAGGTCCCCAGAGGAGATCCAGATAGCAATTCGCATCCCAGAGCAGAAGAGCATGAGCTAGGGATGCGCCTCATGAAATCCTAAAATGGAGACACTCAAGGAAGCGACTCCATCTTGAGGTGTAGTTCTGAGAAATAAAGTGGTAGCCAGAGGTCTGCCCTTGGTCCCAGCTTTCAGAAACTCTGCCTGGGCTGGAGGTCCCAAATACCCATCTTTCTATGGGTCTTCTCTCTCACCTTCTCTATACGGTCTCTAGTATCTCTTTCTCAACCCTCAATTCACATTTAAAAGTTTTAACTAATATCTTCTGTGATCAACCCAAATTGTTTCATAGGAGTACACTTATGCTAGATACATACATGAAAGACAGAGAAACATATTTTTCCAATACTTAGAAGCAGCTACATTATTCCCATAACTTTATTATTTTTGTGCATAATGATCCATACTCATTAAAAGTATTTTTTTTTAAAGATTTTATTTATTTATTCAACAGAGAGAGATCACAGGTAGGCAGAGAGGCAGGCAGAGAGAGAGAGGAGGAAGCAGGCTCCCCACCAAGGAGAGGGCCCGATGCGGGGCTCGATCCTAGGACCCTGGAATCATGACCTGAGCCGAAGGCAGAGGCTTTAACCCTCTGAGCCACTCAGGCACCCCTCATTAAAAATATTTTGATAGCATTCTTGAACTGGAAGTAGAGGAGTTAAAAAGCATGTGGGTGAGAATTTACGGCCCTTGAGTTGAAAAAAATAAAAAATAAAAAGCCCTTAATACAGTCTTCTACTTTAACAACTCAAAGGTAGCTAGAAAGGCCATTGAACTCGACCTACCACAGGAAATCAGTAAGACAATAAAGGCTAAATCTTGAGACCATTAATCAACAAAATCTTAATGGATACTTCATAAAACATTTAATTACTGACAGCCTACTTTCCTATTCTTGGCCTGAGAAATTTTTAATTGTGAATTCAGCCAAGACTCAATCCATCCTTGTTCATCTTTCCCTACGTAGGTGAAAATCATAACTTCATATTCGGCAAGGACATTAGAAATAACATAGTTGCTCTGTTAAAAAAAATAAATAAGAAAAATACTGATTAAAATGTCAACTCAGCAAAGTAAGTCTGCCTTCTGTATCTTGGAATAATTTAGGGCTCGAAATCTTCTGAATGCCTTTCAGGACCTTCAAAAATATGTACAGACTTCCGTCTCTGGTTTTTAAGTTGTAGCATGTGTTACTGAGAATCTGTAGAGCTTTTCCACAGTTCCTTCCTTCATCACACTGAGTTCCTAGTGGGTTGGGATAAAGCCACTTTTCTTCTGGTCTTAAACAAACAAACAAACAAACAAACAAAAAAGGAAGGAGGGAGGGAGGGAAGGAAGGAAGGAAAGAAGGAAGGAAGTAGGAAGGAAGGGAGGGATAGGAAAGAGAAGGAAAGGAAAGGGGGAAAGGAAGGGGAAAGAAAGAGAGAAGGAAGGGAAGGAAGAAAGGGAGGAAGGAAGAAAAAAAAGTAAAAAGAGAGTCCACATGTCTTAGGACACAGGGAGTTCTTTGAAATCAAATGGAAGCAGAATTATTGCCCAATCTTCTAAGTGTGTCATGGATTGATGAGTCAACATTTGAAAAGTGCTTGAAAGTTCTGAGTTGAAAGACCACAGATCTGTATAAAGTATTATCATTATAAAAATAACGCTATTTTCCTGTGGTTATTTTTTTAAAAAGGGAATGTTCTTTTGGTTGCTGTCCGTAACCAATTAAAAAAAAATAAAAATAAATACCACCAAAAGGAAGCTATCCTTGCAGAAGAACATTAAATCATCAGTACTTTTCTAGGATTAAAAAAAGGGAGTAGGTGGTTGAGCCATGCCTTTGAGAACACTCAGGGTTCTGCCTGGATGGTGACACAGGAGAACTGTATAATATACTTAAAATTTTTTAAATAATCGTATTAACAACCTATAACAGGCAATTTTCTAATCACAGTTTCCACCTTTTTCTATTTAGTTTTAAAGAGAACCTGTATTTCTCCATGATCACAAAATCAAACATAATTCTCTCATATTCTTCACACGCTCTGGCTTATTCCCTCTTTTTTTATTGACGAGAGGCTGTGTCTCACATCCAGGCGGCACATAAGATGGAATGTACCTAGTCTCCTACTAAGAATTGACTCAACCCCCACAGAAAGTAGGACATGTCATCTTCTCACTTCACGGAGCACAGTGGCTGTGACTCTACTGAATTACATCGGGAATTTATCATTTACTACCTACAACTTTTTTTTTTTTTTAAAGATTTTATTTATTTACTTGACAGATAGAGATCACAAGTAGGCACAGAGGCAGGCAGAGAGAGAGAGAGGAGAAAGCAGGCTCCCCGCGGAGCAGAGAGCCTGATGTGGGGCTCGATCCCAGGACTCTGGGATCATGACCTGAGCCGAAGGCAGAGGCTTTAATCCACTGAGCCACCCAGGTGCCCCACTACCTACAACTTTTTAAAGCCCTGCTGATGAGACAGAGAAGTTATTACTGTTTTAAAGAAGCATTTTGAAAAAAAAATTATACTAAGCATTGTCTCACACTTTATTAAGTCAGTGTATTAAACATGGAAGTAAAAAGATAGAATGAAGAGGGGTGCCTAGGTGACTCAGTGGGTTAGGCCTCTGCCTTTCGCTCAGGTCACGATCTCAGGGTCCTGGGATGGAGCCCTGCGTCAGGCTCTCTGTTCAGTGGGGAGCCTCTCTCTCTTTGCCTGCCTCTCTGCCTATTTGTGATCTCTGTCAGTCAAATAAATAAATAAAATCTTAAAAAAAAATAGAATGAAGAAAACAAACAAAAATGTTAGGGTCCCTAAATAATGGCTTGGATTCTGCAAGTTGATGAATTCTGATGAACAAACCAAATATGGTAGAGAAAAGTGAAATGAAGAGCAGCAATTTCCCCTCCTCTTTGTTCCTTCTTCCAACTTGGCCGAAGTCCCAAGCTGCTTCTCGGAGTTACCTCCTAACCACCCAGGCGACTGTAATTTATTAAGTTATGACTTGGCTCCAAAGATGTCAGGTGTTTCCCAAAGTGATGAGATAAAGACCACACCACATGTATGTTAATTCCAAAGAATTCTAGAATCAGGGCTTTAAAAGCATATTCTGGGGCAAATAGTATAACGCCTTCTTTCTCAAATAAGAGAAATAAAAGTCGAGGTTTGGGGAAGGCATTCCAGTATTTTAGCAGGGAGTTTTTCGCCTCGGTTTCCTTTGGCCATGACGCCAAAGCATTTTTGACAGATAATTGGCCTGGAAACAGTGCCCCTGGAAACCATCATCCGGCATTCCCACCCATTAATTAGGTGATTCATTTTCATCTTTTTTTCCCTCCCCATTTTTTTCCTGTTTCCTTTTCCCACCCTTTCCTTGTTGGTTTTTCTTTGGATCATCCATAGTTCTACAAGCCTTCTTGATCTATTTATTTGTGTTCTAACTCACTGCCCCTGGATCTATTTTCTGTTCTTGTCGCCTCTCCTGACCTCTGGGTTCCTCTTTGACGAGTCCTCCTGTCTTGCTACTTAACTTCCCCGCGGAAAGCTTAACTAATGTTGCAAGTTGAGAAACCTCTCCAGGAGCCGCCCCTGACTGCTCCAACTTCCAGCGATTTTCATTTCCCTTAAAGTTCCATAGCACTAATGATTGGTACCACACAATTAGCATTTATTACTGTGAGATAATCTTTTTGCCTTTTTTCCCAGCTGAGCAGGCAGCTTACTCAAGCACCGGGAATAGTACAGCTAAGCCTCAGAAAACATGCAGTATAACTTCGACAAATAGTTACTGATTGAGTTCGGGTGGTGGACATAATAGCTCATGGAAATAAGGGATAGCCTCTTGGGGGATGATAGGATTTGAGGTTAAACGAATTTTAGATATTTAGGTTCTTTTACTCAAGAGTACAGCAAACACATGGCTTCAAGAGGCAAAATAATACAGTACAGAACTTCGGCCTCAAAGAGGCGTTTCTATTGCTTCATCAGTTAGAGACCCAGTATTGTGTGGAAGTGAGGTTTCACTTGGCTAGATGACCTTTAAAAACTAAACAAGCCAAACAAAAACAAGACTAAAGAATCAGTACCCTCATTTAGATCTTTACCAGCATACTGTGATATTTATCTAAACAATGCCCCACTTGGAGGACCGGTTTTTCAGATATGCAAAGAAATGCCACCCAAATAAGACCTGGAGAAGAAAAGAGGGGAAGTGATATGAAAATTCTAGGTCCTACTTTTCCTGTCGCAGGACCACTCATTTCCTATAGGTATCTTGTTGGACTATAAAAAAAACTAGTAAAAAAAAAAAAAAGTCTTCATCATATTTCTTCTGATTCTATGAGATACAAGACAGGAAAGAAAACAAAACAAAACAAAACAAAACCCTAATTGCTCTCCATACCAGCAAATACCAGATAAGCAAAATACTTTTAAGTCTGGAAGGATCAGGTTGGTAACGGGTTGCATAAAGTCAAGGCCGACTTGACACTTCAATGTTAGTAAAAACAGTACATGCCAGAGCTACTTTCTTAAATCAAGCAATCACTGTGGTAAAGGAAAAAGGATCAAAATATCAAGACAAGCATGCCATTGGCTTGAGGTATGTGTCAGATTTATTGTGGCCAAGAAGATTAAAATCAGCCAACATTAAGGAGGGAGTGTATGTGCTGCATTCAGATGTCAGGAAGTCTGAAAATTATGCCATCAACCCAGAGAGGTTCCTGGGTGGATGATAAATAAAAGACACGTTTAAAACAGAAAGGCTGAAAAGCAACCAAGGCGCAGAGATACTGTGATCGCTTGGGCCCTAGCATTACCTGTGCCTATGGTTAAGAGAGAAAAGCTAAAGATAGCAAGATGAATCAAGGTCATCTGAAAGGGCTCTAATGAGAGTGAGTAGAAAAGTTGCTGACACAGGTTCCAAAATATGGTGTCAGGGTGGGGCATCAGAATGCACTCCAGGGCACAGACCTTTTTAGAGAAAGGAATTCGGAGTTACGCCCATGTTTCAGAAGAGCTGGGGCAGAAGGCCGAGAGAGTGATGGAGAGAAAGAGGAACAGGCAGCCACGTGCACTGAGAAAAGAAAATTACTTGTGCCAGAGCAGTGGCCTCTGGTCTAACCCAATCCGTGCAGAGGGAGGCGGGTGATGGCCTGACCACCCCCCAGAAGCCAGCCGGCCACAGACAGACCTCAAGTAGGGCAGGGATCCTTCAAGGCCAAAGGCGGGTCTGTAAAAACCCAAATCATGGTGACTTTTTAGTTTTTCTGGCTCTTCCTTAGAAACCACATAACCACTAACATTCTACTGCTTTTCCCACTGAGCAGACCCACATCCAACTTCTAGATCCCCTAGCCACAACAGGCACAGCACGCATGCGTCGTCACGCTGTGCCAAGCTCAGTGGCGATTCCTGCCCAGGGAGGGGCTGGTTTGTTGCTCAACTGTGGCATCAGCAAGCCGGGTCTCCCGGAGTGTGTAAGAGCCCTGCCTCCATGGCCACATCTGGGTCCAATCCTGGCCCTTCCTTTAGCAATTCTGGGACTGTGAGGGGACTGTCTTCATGGCTTTGAACTTCTTTCATTTATAAAATGATAAAACAGACATCGGTTCCGCAGGGTCATTGCTGACGACTGAGTGGGATTTGAATGTATGCAAAGCACTTAGTATGTGCCGGGCATGTAATTGGTATTCTAGAAATGGAAATGGTTATTACTAATTCTTTATACTCTTTTCCTTTAAAAAAAAAAAAATCATGTTTTGGCCATTTCCTCTTCCTTTAAAAAAAAATTTATGGCTTTCCCCTGCCCAAGTGCAAAGTGTCCTTAACGTACCCCATCGTTCCTATCAAGAGAGGAATCAATTTGATAATGTGACTCATATCAACCTGCGATGCTTAATACTACAGACTCTAAAAAGCAATGAATATAATGGTATTGGGCAATGATTACATAAAGGAGTAACCTTTGGAGAAATATTCACAGCAAATAGGCTGTCCCCAAATGGTGTTCTATAGATGAGTAATCATTCATTCTGCTTCTGGGTAAGATGAGTCTTATCTGGCTTGGATTCTATATCTCTACAGGCTTCCTTTTACACTGATTCAGTCTAATTTAAAGGTAAATGGTGTAACCAAAAAAAACCCAATACCCAACTCATTCTGCATGGCTGTGCCATCCCACAGCTAATGATTGCCAAGAAACACTAGTAAACTTTTCCAACACATATTTTGCCCAGACAATGGGCTGAATGGAAACTCAATGAAATAGATAAGGGTTGATGACTCAAGTCTCCAAACAAATTTTTGGTTAAATAAAGCCTCAAAGGCTAATCACTAGATGCAATCCACCCAAGCTAGAAATGGGGCATTCACTAACAATCAACAATTCCATACAAGATCAAACACTTGGAACTTCGGAAACAGAAAATTAAACTGGACACAAAGGCTCCTGCCACAAAACATGGGCACATTTCAAAAACGTACAGTGGAGGCTAAAAAACAAGCTGCCGGATATGGACTGAAGTCACATTCACATTAGCTTTAAAACATGACCAGAAATACTAAGTAAGTGTTTTGAGAGTATAAAAATACAAAATAAAATTATAAAGAAATGCAGAAGATTAAAAATAATAGTGGTTGCTGGAGGGAGGGGCGGGGAGGGAACACAGGGAACTGCCATTATATTTGTAACGTTTTAGGTCTTGTTTGGGTGATACTGATGTACCTCTCTAAATCTTCTTACATGTCTGAAATATTTCGCACTAAGAAAATATAAAAAATAAAAATAATTCCATGATGGGGGCCCTGGGTGGCTCAGTTGGTTAAGCATCTGGCCCTTGATTTCAGCTCAGGTCATGATCCTTGGGCTTGTGAGATCGAGCTCTGTGTTGGGCTCTCTGCACTAGACATGGAGCCCGCTTGGCCCTCTCTCTCTCCCTCTGCCCCTCCCCCTGGCTCTCTCTCTCTCTCTCTCTCTCTCTCTAAATAATAATATAATAATATAACCTTATTATATTATATTATTATTATAAAAATACTATTATTATTATTCCATGATGGAAAACTGTTGATCTGTGAGAGAAATAAAGTCTGATGATATTTGTGAACCCTTAAGTGATAATGAAATGGACCCCAGCAACTCTTATTTCCATTTCACTGGGTTGGGTGGGAGGAAGGACTGGAAGAGGGTTTGATAAGAGGGAGCTGAGCTAAAGGTAAGAAGACCCACTCCTGCCCTTTGGACCACTTGTTGATAGGACAAGAGGATTTAAAGCCAACCTGGGTCAGGGAAGAGCATCAGTCTGTGGCTAATTCCCACTCTCAAGACCTTCCAGCAGGCCAAAGGAGATCATACCAGTGAAGCTTGAAGCCCTACACCTTTTCGGATCTTAGTCTACACTGGAAGTCAGCTAAAGCCCAGGAGTACTCAGGGCCAACTTCACTGGCATGTAACCTATGCAGTCACAGCAGGGCCCTGAGTTCCTGGTGCTTCGGTTTAATGTCTCAATCTTGAAATTCATAATGTTATCTTTGAACTTGTGTTTTGTAAGGAAAGATGGATGGGACAATGGAGCACACACATGAGCAGAGAAGCTATTAATGTGCATCACATGTGTCAGCCAATGGTCCTTGCCACCCTACCCATACATAGCAGTCGCAATGCCCATGAACAAAGAATTCTGGTGGATCCACACTGCATGGGAGTTCAGGAAAACTCAAAGTGGCATGAGATAGCTGTGTAATGTCTGAAACTGAGTAAGCGGGCTTGCCAACAGACAGCCCAAGAGGCTCTGCTTTCCATTTGAACCAGAATTTTCTTCAAATGCAGAAAGAAGGCAAAAGAGTTCTAAGAAACACTAACAATCATTTCTTACTGCTGTTACTTCTCTATACTAGTCACCTACATATGCTGAAAATGATGGGACAGAAGGAAAGGGAAGGACAGAGTGATATATAGCTCATTTTCTTTTTAGTTCTCCCTCAGTCATCAGAAAGTCAAAAGTAGAGAGTGTTGGTAGAATGGGCATGTATCAAGAAGTGAAATAAAAACAGTGAGCTAGTTTTCTGCAACCTTTCCATTTCCAGTAAGGAAAAAAACAAAAAACCAAAAAACAGGTATGTATGTGCTACAAAGAACTGTGTAATTTCAATGACTCTGGATGTGAGTTAAATGTTCTTATATTTGCATTTAAAATAGCCTTGGCATAATATAAAGATGAGTTGTAAAATTCACACTAATAATTTAATTTTAAAATTTTTCTTTACATAAAAATAACATTAGATGGTAAATAAAACATATCATAACAAGTTGAGAGAGCGAGACTGGGTAATAAAAGGTAAAGCCCTCTATATTAATACCTTTTTCCTTGCCTTTGAATAAGGGGCCCCAAATTTTGATTCTGTACTGAGCCCAGCCAATTATGTAGCCAGTAGGGGGAAAAGTTAACTACTGAGTTCTCTCCCAACGAGGTATGATTTCCAGTAGTCTGAAATGAGTGTTCAATTAATTGACAGTATGTGTATTTAGGTTCATCTCCTGAATAGCATCTTGGATTGCATAAGTTTCGAATACATGCTTTGAAAGAAAGCAAGATTGAAGTGTCTACCATTTTACTACTTTTGTTTTCTTTTTTTTCCCATATTATTACCTTTTTAAAGATTTATTTTTTTTTAAGTGATCTCTACACCCAGCGTGGGGCTTGAACCTACAACCCTGTGACCATGAGTCACATGCTCCATCAACTGAGCCAGACAGGTGCCTCAAGTCTGCCATTTTAAAGAGAAGGTGAGAATCTAATTGGAATATATACTTCTTTTCCTAATGTTATTTGGTAATGTTAACCACATTCTCTTCTGGAACCGCCCTTTCCCCAAATATCATTAGGTAGATATGGTCATACTTTTTGGTGAAGGTGCCTTGAATACCTGTGTGTGTGTGTATGTGTGACAGAGAGAGAAGGAGAGAAATAGAGAAAGAGAGAGGAAGAAAGCTCATCATTACACACTCAACAGACTACAGCTTAGAGGCCTAGTTTTGGGCTGCTGGTAACTCCTTAGGGCTCCCCCTGAGTTTTCCCGTTAGGGACCAGGGACTTTAGTTTTACCTTTAAACCATTTCACGAGCATTCCTCAAATGGCTCAAAAGCCCAGGAGACATGTGATGTGTAACTGCAATGGCTGGAAAGATCAAAGTTTTGAAACAGATTTTCTCCAAGGTCAGAAAGCACAATCCCAGAGATCAAGGGACGGGCGGGTGTTCTCACTCGCAGCAGACTGGCCTCCCCACTTGGAGAACAGTGCTACCTCTTGGGTATCTGGGTCTGGAAAGAAGAAGACCTCCAAACTGCTTTCCTGGGGACTGAGCAACACAAAGGCCTGCCCAACCTGGTGGTTCAGGGTCATTAATGCTAATGAATCTTGGGAATTGCTAATTTTGGTCAACCGTTTTACCCAGCACTGGGTTTGTTTATTTGAGCTTTGCAATTTTCCTTAATAAATAATCAACAAATCCTTAAATTGGTGGCCACTGTCTGTAGGCAAATCTCCAGAGTGTTCTGACTGTCAGAATGGAAAACAGCCAGGGGAGCAAGGGTTGAGAAAACGGGAAGGATTTATATAAACATGTTACTTTAGATTTATATTATATTATATTATAAACATGTTACTCTCATTTTCCTAGCTGGTCTGATGTTATACCTTTATTTGATACTTTGACATGGTTGAAATAAAAGGCAACTGGCTTAAATTACTCAGCTCTAGGGAAGTCAACGCACTAGGACATAGGAAGCCAACTTCA
Source organism: Enhydra lutris kenyoni (assembly GCF_002288905.1). Taxonomy (NCBI): domain Eukaryota; kingdom Metazoa; phylum Chordata; class Mammalia; order Carnivora; family Mustelidae; genus Enhydra; species Enhydra lutris. The sequence continues at coordinate 430,959 of NW_019154179.1, read as the reverse complement.
TTCACCAAGGAAATGCTCCTTGATGTTCTGAATCAGACTGCATCCTCTCAGAGAGGGGAGGACTCTGGTGAGGGTCTGCAAGGCTACTGACCCAGTGTCATTCCTAACTCAGGCCAAGGTGTTTGGAAAGGGAGCAGTCCGCCGTCCCAGCTAATAGGCCAGGTGCCTCTCAGGCAGGAAGAGAGTCAGACAGGATAGGAAGTCAGACAGAAAAATAAACCTGCTCTTCAGAATATGAGGTGAATCTTACCACTCTTTCAATGTATATTCAAATAATTTCGGCTAAGGAAACAAAGTAGGGGGGGATGCTTGGATAGAATATTTTCTTTTCCTCGGCCAACTGCACGGAACAGGCGGACTTGTGTGTGTGCGGCTGATGTCGACACTGACATGACCTCTGAAAGCAAACACCCCAGGGAAACTGGTACGTAAACCGAAACGACTAGCCATCCCGGGCCACCACAGCACAGAGCAGGCTGTGCTAACGAGAGCCCGCCACCTGTAAATAGCAAGTTTTTCTGAACAGAAAGGGGATGGAGGGAAACATCCTCTCTGATTTTATATTAGCGATAACATTTTACATTGGCCACAATTCTGTAAGCAATGGAGATCTAAAATAGTTCAAAATTTTAGAGAAAGGCTTTGTAAAGGGGATAGGTGGTAACAGGGAGACTTTGCGGTTTCAAATCTGAATGGCAGGAACCAAATTTAATCAAAACAGCAGGCCACAGGCTGAAAAGGGTATAATATAATATGGACTAATGTGTTATTAGCTCATGTTCACTACAATGAGATTAACTCCCAACAACATCATAATCAGATCTTGGTGTTTGGCTGGGTTAGCTCTGGGTCCAAAGGACATACGGCCGGAAATAACTGTGATGCATTTCACACCAAAATTTTGACTTACTTAAGTAAAGATGCTTTAAAAAAAAAAAATCCTCGATTTTATAAACTGATGGTGAATCACCAAACCATCCAAAAGCCCTTAAGCAAACAGTCTAAAAAAACAGTCTTTTGAACAGTGGTTACATTGATGCTGCTTATATTTTTAATCAGCCAATGAGTTTTGGTCGTAAAACCAGAGATTTGGTTTAAAAAAGCCACATATTCAGTGTGCTTCACACCAAAAATCTGCATATCCAAGTGAGCTGTTCTTAAAACAAAACAAAACAAAAACTCAAAATCTGTACACCGATTGAAGTTATCAATCCCTTGTAAGGGCTTTTCTTAAAGTAAACAATCTAAAATATTCTTTTTGAAAGGTGGCTCCACTGATGCTTGTTATATTTTTGGTCAACCAAGGAGCTTTATTTGTAAAATTCAAGACTTGGTTTACAAATGCCATGAGGCCTGGGCTGAGAGGAGCCCTGCATTTCCTTTGTGCCTGAAAGTTAATAGGATTAAAGCTTGAAGAATTGAATCAAACCCTGAGCTGGTTAAGATGGATGTATCACATTTCAGGCTTCCCGTTTCATAACCAGCCCTCCCCACGGTTTATAAAATAAAACATGCTGGTGAGCTTATTCAAATGGTTCTTCAGGAATACGTTGATTTCAGAACCTTGAAAAGGGAACGCGTGGCCATTTCCTCCCGTGAGCCATATGGCTTTTTGTGTACTCAGCCTCCCCGGTTTTCAGCTGGCTCCTGCTTCACTGTTAGCAATTCTCGGCTCCCGCCCAGTTACACGGAAAAGAGAGTCTACGTCTTTGTGCTCGGAGAATTTTTGTGTATGAATTAACAGTTTCACAACGATGCAATCTGCACTGGCCATAATCATCAGTAAATACAGCAGAGCTGAGCTGAAATGCCAATGACCTGTTTTCTTCTTCCAGATCATGGAATGGAACTGGGGGTCTGCTGCTCTGTTATCAAGGTGGTTATTATCAAGTATAATTTGTGGTTGGGAATGTTTGGCATTCCTGTCTAGCAGTAGCCCAGAATGTTTAGAATAGATTTTTACATAGGAGTTCAAACATCTGTCCGTTTTAGGTCAGATTTCGGTGAGAACTTACGCATTACAGTCTCTGAACATCTGCAGCTGTCCCAGATTAAATGGGAATGGTTTCTTGCATTACGATGACAACGAAGGGTCAAGTTTAAAATTCAGAGTATAAGAATAAGGCTAAGAATGGTAATCAAAACATATGCCCATTCTTCCAAATGCCAGATAATATCACCACTTGTAAATTGGGATGGAAGGCTGTTTAAGCACCATGCTAGCAAAAGCCCCACTAGTTAGTAGTCTCTAAAACCAATTTGCCTATGGACGAATACGCAGCATCACAATTTCATTATGGAGTTCTCTTGTGTGCAATTCCGGTTATCGGAACGTGGTTGGTCTGAAGGGAAGAGTGCTTTATGAAATGAAAGCTGTGTATAAAATTGCAAAGAAACACAACACCCAATTTTGGAAAGGAAGTTAAAGAAGAATTAAAACAAGCTGTGATGATCTTAACAAAGACACACAAAACCTGTTACTAGGAAGAGCTGTTTGGTCAAATTTCCTGTTTTTCCCTAAGCCCTGGTTTGTTTTCAACACGTCTTCAGCGCACAGTTTTCTGCTGCTGAGTAACATTCCTGCTTGGCCAGTCCAGAACTGCTCTCCAGGACCTTCTTACTTAAACATACTCCAAACAACGTGGATGTTCTCTTTCTTCTCCAGATTGTGGTCTCCACCATAACTGAGAGATGATAAGCCATGGCCTGAAATAGCTGAAAATTAATACTAGAAAGTAGAAAGTCATTCGGGTATGGGTTAATGAGAGTCACAAAATGAAAGTTTCATGAAATGTCTCTTTCAGCCTCAGCAATTTTACTCCAGAATTCCAGAAATCAGCTTGGACTGGGACAAATCATATCAAATCAAAGCCACACAAGTGTTGCTGGTTTTATTCACTTAAAAAAAAAAAACAAACTCCTTCACAAAGACATATCTGACTCCAATAGCAACCTATTATAAAATTTAAATAACTGAATCATACCATTGTGTCTGGAATGTAGGGAAATAAAAATTCCTCCCTTGGGAAAAAAGTTTAAAACATTAACATTTTTCTAAGTATTATATAAATTACACAGCTTTATTAAACACATACCATTAGAAGTCTCTCCTATAACTGACAACACTTTTCTTAATGGTCTTTACATGTTTAAATAAATGGCTCCTGAAAATGTGCATTTACATTATATAAACAAAACCTTAATTAATATAAACATACTCAGATATAAACTTTTTAGAAATGTCAGCTTAAAACTATCCAGTCTAAATAAATCCTCTTAGGACTGATGTAGCAAAGCAATTTTTAATGCATTTCTTCACCTAAAAAGCTCACAGAGATTTAGAAGCACAATCCAAGAAAGAAACCAAAATAGCTTTAAGGAAGACCCAATGTTTCATTGATGTAGTAAACAACTCTAAGCACACCCAGTAGATGGATAGTTTTTGAAACCAACTAAGGCCATGTGATTTTATTTTCTTTTTAGTACTTACTATTATCTCATATCATCTTGCACACTTATTTGCTTTCCTGTTTATTGTTGTATCCCCAACCTGAACTGTAAACTTCCTGAAAGTAAAGACCACATCTGTCTTGTTCTCTGCTCTATTGTTAACACATACCATAGTACCAGGCACATAGTAGACGCAAAGAGTGGCTCACTGGAGAATTCACGAATGGTCTGATGAGACAAAGCTAAAAAGACTCAGTTATAGGGGCGCCTGTGTGGCTCAGTGGGTTAAGCCTCTACTTTCCGCTCAGGTCATGATCCCAGGGTCCTGGGATGGAGCCCTGCATCATAGGGCTCTCTGCACAGCAGGGAGCCTGCTTCCCCCCCACCCCACCCCTCTCTCTCTGCCCTCCTCTCTGCCTACTTGTGATCTCTGTCAGTCAAATAAATAAATAAAATCTTAAAAAAAAAAAGACTCAGTTATTCCAGTGTACCTCACTTTATCCAGTTGATCCCATGTGTCCAAATCTCCAGCTGTTTTCCCCCTTCTTCTTGAATACCCCCAAGTTTCCACTGAATACATGGCCGCCTGGAATAAAGACTACATTTCCCAGCCTCCCCTGCAGCTAGGTGTCAGGAGGTATAAACTAATAAAATGCAAACAAAAGCATTTTGCAGCAGCTTCTGAGAAAGCTCCTTGAGAGATAGCTGATGCAAGCCCTGTGTCCCTTCTTCCTCCTCCTCCCACTCTCCGTCTTGCTGCCTAAATTGTGCATGTAATGGCTAGAGCTCAAACAGCCACTGTAGAATATGTGTTGAACTTGAGAATGAACATCAGCTGTTAGGATGGCAGAGCAGCAAGAGAGAAAGAACGCTAAGGCTGGGTGCTTGCCCTGTGGAGACCCACCCACCCTGGACAATCTCCCTCTTCCCTTTGGTCCCATCGAGAAAGAAAGTCCTATCTTTTTTTCTTTTTTTTTTTTTTTTGAGAGAGAGGGGAATAGGGGGCGGGGGTGGGGAGAATCTCCCTAGCAGGCTCCATCCACACTCAGCACAGACCCTGACATGGGGCTTGATCTCATGACCCTGAGATCATGACCTGAGCTGAAATCAAGAGCTGAAATCAACCAACTGAGCCACCCAGGAACCCCAAGAAAGTCCACCCATAATTAAGTCATTATATTTTGAGTTTTCTGTCTTGTGCAGCCACATTAAATTTTAGTGATACGATTTTGAAAATAATCTGAAAAATAGGCACAGGTAGACTTAACATGTGTCTTTTAAAAACCCATTATTTGACAAACACACTGAGACTCTTTCCAACAAGAGGGAAGTATTTGTCAGCACATATTTTATCCTCAGAATTAAGTCTGATACTACGAGAGAATATAGAGAAATTCAAGACTGAGTTCTTATCCTTAAGAAGTTAGTGATTTAGCCAGTGAAAAAACCTCCTCCTTCCCAACACACCCACCCAGAGGAAACAACACACAGCAGCAAAGAACAAAGAGTGAGAGTGTGCAATGAGATTGCAATTGTGGAAAGAATGCAGAAACCAAAGGGCCAATGAGGACTAGGTTCTTGGGTAAAGTTCCAGGGAGGATCTGGCCCTTGAGGTGAGCTTCACAAAAGGGGCTGAACCCGCAGCAGCCGTAGAAACTGGTTGGGTGTCCCCAGGGTGGGGATGGACAGCAGGGAAACCTCTGTTTCAGTAATGAGCACAGCATGTTCAAGGAGACTGGAAGGAGGTCAACCAGATGTGTGGCCTCTGGAAATCAAGCCCTCCCTTTTCTCAGAATGTGGTCTCTCTGCCTTGAAGAGAGTCTCATAAAGGATGGCTCACCTCACCATTCACACCCCCATTCAGGAAAGGAACCTCTGCTCCAGATTGTCCCTGCCTTATGCACAGCACATGCCTGATACTGCGGATGACTTCCTGAGCCTATTCTCCGAGACGCCTCAGGCCCAGCATCCTGCTTTTCTTCAGGGAACCTGCTCCACGCTCAGCCCGACTGACTTCTAGAGAACTGTGCTTCTTACTGGGCAACAGACGCATGTGAAGTCTTGCTCACCTCCCCGATGAGGTGTTCTAAGTTCAACTGTTAGGCAGAGGTAGGGTGTTCTGCCTCCTACGTTGTGAAACAACAGCAAAGCCACAGACTGAGCAGTCACTGCTTCCAAAGAAGAGGCCAGGGAATTGGATTACTCACAAGCTAACCACAGTCACAGGATGAAGGAGCAACTTTTCTCATAAGTTCCCTTTCAGCTGTTCCTCATAAACAAAGCCATTGTTCAGGTTCTAAAAATCGACCAACCAACACCTGAGGAAAAGGACGGCGCTGTCTACGCTAAGGAGAGACCTGGGCACAGGCAGAATGTGTTTTGGAAGAGCGAGTGTCATTACTCCACTGAGGATCCCAGATGAAATCAGGTGAACAGAGGGATTTTGATGGAATCAGGGTCCAGGCAGCTTTACCTTGAGTAATAAAGCACAGACTGAGGAGAGGGCCCAAAATGTAACGAATTACCTCATGGTATTTTTATGTCTAGAGGTGAGGAGGAATGAACCATCTCTCTGGGGGTCTGCTCTAAGGCAAATGAAACCAAACTTGATTCTTTTTCCAAAATGGGGCCTAAGATGGCTCCCAAGAACCCTCCCTGGCAGCCTGGTGGAACAGGAAAGCACGGGCCAGGCGGTGAAAAGACTTGAGGGCTAGCATAGCTCTGCTGCTGTGGAACTTGTCGTTGACCTTGGGTTTCTGTATCTGTCAGTGATGAGGGGCTGGACTGGAGATGATCTATCCCCGAAACCCACTCTGGCTCCAACAATGACTCTGCCGGTAACAGATGAGCGCCCAGGAAAGAAGGAAATAAGATTTTCTAACTTCGTCTTCTTTTCTGCCCGTTGCCATTTCTCCATATGCCCCAAATCACATTAATTCGTCAATTAATAAACAGCCATCCTCGGCTGCACTCTCCTCTGCAGCTCAGCGAATTTCATGCTTGTCTGGTGACAGCAGCAGCTGCTGCTCTCCTCAAACCACATCCTTCCCCTTCGTCATGAGGCCTCCTCGCTAGCCACAGTTTGCCTTGGCCAGAGATCCCTCTGCGTCAGCTTCCACCAGAAACTGCCACCCATATGCAGAGTTCTAGTTCATCAGCTTCTCTGAAGCAGACCCAGCTGGCCGGAGGAGCATTCCAGGTGGTCAAGACCAAAGAATTTCATAGCATCGTAGGCATATTAAACCTGAAAGGGACCACAAAACGCATCCACTTCAACTGCCTCCAATTTTCAGAGGAGGACGCTAATGCCCCAAGACGTTTACTTACCTAAAGTGGCCTAGCCAGAACTAGAACCTAAATGTACAGACTCAAAGGCCAGTTATGATTCTATAATGACTAAAACAGAAGCTACTATTTATGGTGTGTCTGTGCCAGGCACGGTGCTCGTTGACTTCTTAAAGGTTAGCATGTACAAACTTGAATTCAGGATCTTTTCTTCAAATCTGCTCCTCCTCCCGTCCTCCTACTTTCCTCATGACTCCCTCACATAAAGTTCTTGATTTCTGAGAACTTCCTGTCATTTCTCCAGAGCCTATCTTGCCTCTCTCCAATTTTCTCCACCAGCAGAATCTTCAATCCTGATCCAAACCAACTCTGCCTCTTGTCTGGACTATGGTCACACCTTGGACCTCACCAAGCCATTGTTACCACTCTGTTCCTGTCAACCCATCCTTCCAACCAGAAGCCAGAATAATTCTGTAAAGACATAAACCAGATCATGTCAGACCCACCTCTGTTCCCATCTTGCCACTGCTGAAGTCCCCGGTCTTCCCAGTACACTTGGGATGAAGCGCACAATTCTAGAAGGCCCTGCCTTTTTTGGCCCCTGATGACATCTCCAGTCTTGTTTCACCCCAGTCTGCCCAAAGTTCTATAAATTCTACCAACACTTCTTTCAGTTCCTCCAAACTCCAAGTTCCTTCCAGCCATAGGCTGGCCCTCTGCATGAAATGCTCTCCTTTCTGTTCCTAGCCTGGTTCATGTCCCACTGTCTTTCAAATCTCAGCTTAAACATTACTTCTCCAGATGGACCTTCCTCAAGACCCTGCTCGAAGCCACCTCTTCTGTGTAGCATTTACCAATTTGTAGTATTTTTTTTTTCAAGTATTTAATGATCATCTCCCCACCCAGACTATAAGCCCCATGAGGACAAGGGACTATGTCTATCTGTTCATCCCTATAGCCACAGAATTTAGTGACAGGCACATAGTTAAGTCCTAAATAAATATGTGTTGAATTAATATATTAATACACGTATGCTCTTAACACTTACCAGATTATATCAGAAGATAGAAGATATAGGAACCTAGAGCCTAGGATAGGTTAAAAAATGGTCCCCCAGAAGATATCCATGTCCTAATTCCTGAAGCCTGTGGATGTTACCTTATATGGCAAAAAAAAAAAGGAAGGCAAGGAAAGGAAAGGAAGGAGGGAGGGAAGAAAGAAAGTGAAAGAAGGAAAAGGATAGAAAACAAAAAAGAAAGAAAGAGAAAGAAAGGAAGGAAGGAAGGAAGGACGGAAGGAAGAAGATCTTTTGGAAAGTGATTAAGCTAAGAATCTTGAGATGGGGAAATGATCTTGGATTACCCAGACAGGTCCTAGATGCATCCAACAGAAGCTGGAAGAGACAAGGAACAGATTCTCCCTATAGTCTTGGGAGAGGGTCTAACCCTACCAGCACCTTGATTTCAGCCCAGTCATACTGATTTCAGACTTCTGGCTTCCAAAACCGTGAAAGAATCAATTTCCATTGTTTCAAGCCACCACGTTTGGGGTAATTTGTTACAGCAGACATAGGAAACTAATATAGAGTCCACAACATTATTTTGCTAAAACATAGTGGTTTACATCTGGAAAAGTTTTACTCCTTCCCAACATTCCCCATCTCTACTCTGCCATACGTTGTTCGGCCACAGGTGACCATCACGTCTTCATTCTCGGCACCATTCCTGCCATGCATTCCCCGAGTCAAGAATCAGCAATAAGGAATGAGAAAATTATAAGGCAAGACAAAAGAAACCACTGACCAGTAGAGGTAAAAACGTTTCAAAGCTCAGGACTTATATAAAAACCAAAGCAACAATGTCTTCACCTTGCTTCCAAAATGTTTTTGGATCCACGAAGATCTTCTGTTTTCACTTCTATGATAAAGGAAATAATTTGTAAGAGGTAAAGAACTGCTTTAGAATAGCTAAAGAATCATATTCCACGAAATTAAAGGCATTGTACTTTCAAGTTCATCTTTTAGCCTACCTCTTGGTCTTAGTTCTGCCTCATATATTAAGGTCTGGATTTGGCAGACTGATAATGCACTCCACTTTAAGACAATCTATAATTTTATAAGACAAGATGCCTAGAAATATAAATTTCCAATGACTCGTTTTAACATCATAAGAAGTCAAATAATATTTATGAGGTGAGACACACTGTGAAGAAATACATTTTAACACACCCTCAGTATTCCCACCCAGAGGACAGGAATAATAGCCCTCTTGCTGGAGCAGCCATCTTGCTATTATTCCATTCAGAGCTTCCAGATGCGAAAAGGATATTAAGTCGTTGGAAATTAATCCTGCCAAAGGAAATCGGAAATGTTCAAAGCTGTTGTCAATATGGCTCTGTAGTTTAAGATGAACATACATGAGGTGAATTCACAGCAGTTAAAATCTGGTTGAAGAAATGACGATCATAAGAACTGCTGTAAGAGAGCATAAAGAAAGCTCCAGATGAGAGGGAGCAAGAAAATACGGTTGAGGCAATTAGGTGCAGTGATTCAAGTTTGCTGAGTCTTGACAGAGGGCAAGGCAGGAAGGTGAGGACGTTTCAATGTAAGAAAATCTCCTGAGCAAAGATGCTTCTCACAGAGCCCAGAGCATATTTGAGAAATAGTCAGATATATTAAAAAAGCACATCACTTGTCAGAATATTTTGACAGTAGAAAAGAACTCTGGAGATCATTTAGCTCAACTGCCCCATTTTATACCTGAGAAACTGAGGCCAGCAGGGGTGAGGTCACTTCCGCAAGAACGGTCAGCCAACAAGGGGCCAAGCTGGGACTCAAACTGTGAGGCCCTCCTCTGGCGCTATGTGCTCTGCCTCTCCACACTGATTTCAGACGTGAGAGGTGCATCTGCTAGCTTAAAAAATAAGTTACCTTGTATTTCTTAGAGGCAAATTCATTTTTAAGCACTGTAAACCTATTCCATGATGAGCTATTTCAAGCTGATTTTTTTTATCAGTTCTTTTTGTTCTTAAAGATTTTATTTATTTATTTATTTATTTACTTATTTGACAGAGACAGCAAGAGAGGGAACACAAGGAGGGGGAGTGGGAGACGGAGAAGCAGGCTTCCCACCCAGCAGGGAGTCAGATGAGGCGCTCGATCTCAGGATCCTGGGATCATGACCTGAGTGGAAGGCAAGCCCTTAACGACTGAGCCACCTAGGCGCCCCTTTATCAGTTCTTTTGATATGATATTCAAACAGATGTAGCATCCCATTATCTTCCTGCCTCTTCCCTTCCCCTTGTCCTCCCCTTAATGTCCCTGGTGGAAAATAGCTATTTGGCCAAAGAATTTGTTTTCACAGAGCCTACCCTGTTTTTACACCTCAATCGTTATCAGCCACCGTGAAGACAGCAGCCCATGATGACGCTGTACTTCTGCTGAGAGCAGGTGTCGGGTGGGTGTGCTCGTGCGGGCTCGTCTGTGAGCACGTAGCCTGAGTCAAAGGCACCAGATGGGATGGGTGCCCAGCCATGGCACTCAGGGGCACTAACCTCCCTGCTGCTGTGCACACCCCTCAACCCCAGAGCTAATGCCCAGAGTATCAGCCTCCCCTGCAAGAGGTTGCTTCTTGGCCGTTGGTAGAGAGAATTCTCAGGACGTGAGTAGGTCCTAAGATATGAACCCCATGTACAGGTAAGATATGAACCCCATGTTGCCAGGTTTATATTCTAATGCTTCCTCAGTGGTGACCTGTGAACATCTGATGACAGGAGCGTGCCTCTCCTTTGTCATATGTTCTTTGCGTCTCACCCCAAAGTCCAAGAAGAGGATGCCTGGGACTTTATATAATATAGTTTTTATAAGGGTAATTTGCAAATACATTCTGTCTATCTCTAGGCCATTATTCGTCAAACATAATGGGCATCTGACCCACATGTCAACCAACAATTCCAGGCACATTTTAATAAAAAGATTCCTCACAATTTTTAAGTGATAAACTAAAAGATATTACAAAGTTATTATTTTAAATAAGTTCATATCAGTGAGAGGGATGATCTGGTGTTATAGTATTTAGCTAATGTATATCGGACTTCATATCTGTAACAACAAACTAATTTGTCATACATATAATGACAAATAGTTGGAGCTGTCTTCTAGGTAATTTCTTAGTCTTTATTTCTACTAAACTAGAAACCTTACATGTAGAGATTGTCAGAAAGGGCTGTAAGTGTTTGGTGATTATGGGGTGATTTCTCACCGAGGAAACATAAATGGGGCTTGGTAAACGTAAATTCATGAGCACCTTAGATCCAAGAACTGCATGTTCCTTCCATCAGGGCAGAAAGCAACCCATAGATGCGAAATATTTTTTTGTGGTTGCACTTGGAAACCATGTAACAGCATTTGGGTGTGGTTTTAAAACATAACTTACAAGGTCCCTGAGTGGATCAGTCCGTTAAGTGTTAAGTGTCCGACTCTTGGTTTTGACTCAGGGTCATGAGACTGAGCCTCACCTCGGGCTCCACGCTTGGTGCAGAGTCTGCTAGAGATTTTCTTTGTCTCTCCCCCTCTGCTCCCCACACCTGCTCACAAGTGCTCTCTCCCTTCCTCTCTAAAACAAATAAATAAATCCTTAAAAAATAATAAAACATAACTTGGGGCACCTGGGTGGCTCAGTGGGTTAAAGCCTCTGCGTTCGGCTCAGGTCGTGATCCCAGGGTCCTGGGATCAAGCCCTGCATTGGAATTTCTGTTCAGCAGGGGGCCTGCTTCCCTTCCTCTCTCTCTGCCTGCCTCTCTGCCTGCCTGTGATCTCTGTCAAATAAATAAATAAATAAAATCTTTTTTTAAAAAAGATAATAAAACATAACTTAAAATACACCATCAGTTCTTTCTCTTAGGAATGAAGATCCATTCATTCAGCAACTATTTATTGAGCAACTGTGGACACTGCCGGGTACTAGGGATACAGTAGGAAACGAGATAGGGTCTCTGTCCTCACACACACACACACACACACAATAACAGGATTTCTTGTACTTAACAGTAAATATCTTAATGTTCAGCCCCCAAATAGCCTATCATTTGAGAAAGCCACCTAAACAATAGAAATGGCCTTTACAGACACTAATCAGTGTCATGAAGATATGAAGATACCACGTTCCAAATTCTTTTGTGAGGCACCTTTGCCTCCACTATGCTACGTGCTCCCCTTTTTCTTCATTTATGAGAAATTGTCATACTTTTTACTCATTCAACTATAACCAGGATCAAGAGGCACATGACAGACCACAAACCGTTCTCTGAGAATAATGTTGTTACTCACATTCTAGTGTCATTTCTTTTATTCATGTAGCAATGTTCTTTCTCCTTCCTTATCTGTCACTACTGGTCCCACCTTACGTTTTGCATTCTCCTTTCCGGGTCACAACATAATCATTAACCAAACCTAACCACACCAAACCAAGCCACCTTTTCTGATGACAGGGGTTTTCCTGAACAAAAATTCTTCAAGCAATTCTTTTCATAGAAGGACTGCATACATGCCAAGAGTTGATGCTTAACCTGCACATCACTGATTTGGCCCAATGCAAAGTAAAAGATCTGCTAGCATATACATCCACAGTAACTGCTTTTCCGTACTTGTACCATGGATATTACGCAATTCCCATCCATGAGAGAATTTTGCCAAATCTCCGAGCCTGCCTTCTTGGAGAATTCTGCTTGTCACTAACTTTGGAGACAGTCTTAGGAACCCTTTGACAGTACCTCTTTGTGGAGTATACCGCTGAATACTATTTCATTTTGGCTTGTCCTCTGATTTCACTGTAGAATTCATCAATCTCATTTTGAAAAGCACAATTATGGATTTGTTCTAGAGAAATGTAATAGGTTTATCTCTGTTGTGTTTAAAAGTGACAGAGGGGCACCTGGGTGGCTCAGTTGGTTAAGCATCTGCCTTTGGCTCAGGTCATGATACCAGGGTCCTGGGATCAAGCCCCACCTCCGGCTCCTTGCTTGGCAGGAAGCCTGCTTCTCTCTCTCCCTTTGCCTGCCACTCCCCTGCTGTGCTCTCTCTCTCTCTTTGTGTCAAATAAATAAAATATTTTTTAAAAGTGACAGAAAAGCTTCAATGACTTCAATGCCACTATCTGATAAAAGGACAGTACCAAGTGAGGCGGGGTTGAGTGGATTCCTGATTCAATAAAATCTAATTTTAGATATTCACCTGTTCTTCCTTTTTATTTGGCTGCTTATATTAAATCATCCTATCAAGGAATCATTTGTCCCACCAGTGACAGATACATATTCTATATTTTCACTGGTGTCCTGTTCACTGTTAATAGTTCTAACATTACTCTGAGTGCTAATATCTCCTGACTCATTCCATTCTACTTTTTCCCTTCACCACTGAGCTATACTTTCAAACTGGCGTATAGCTATGATACATGAAAATTTATGTGAACAATAATGGTGGATGGTGTAAAAACATGTCAGCTGAGATGAACTTCCTTCAGCTGACCAAGTGTTATCCGAGACGAAGTGACTGACAGTCTTTCTAGCACATACACTACCTTTAAGAGGATAAAGATTATTAACAACAGGATTCCTGTGAAAATAATATTATTTCTAATAAGTAAAATGTGTATGAAGAAAATGACTTCATTGATTTATCCCCCAAAACTGCCAACGTACCTACAGACCACCTGATAGAAAAATGGTGGTGGTAGAATCCATATGAGCCACACTGAGGAACTGCTCCCAGCCTCCCAGCGGTTGGTGTAACACCCAGCCAAAAACTGTCATTGATTTCGGACCCCACTGTCCACTCAAGCCAAACCTCATGAAAAAGTTATCTTCTTATCTTTCCCCCTCATCCATGACCCTATGTGCAACTTCCAGCCAGGCCTCTCACCACCCCTGGTCTATGCAAACTTACCCCCAACGCCTCAAGCCCAGAAGCTTGGGATAACCTCTGCTCAACTTCTCCTACTGAAGTAGGGTCAAGTTCTACTGCTCTTCTTAAAGGCAGTAGTTTTCAATATTGGCAACTCATTAGAATCACCTAGAGAGCTTTAAAAAAATTAAGAAGTAGGACTTCCTAGACTCCATTCCTCATCAGTTTAACTAAAATCTCTGGGATGGGGTCTGAGTACTTATGGTTTTACAAAGCTTCCCCAGTGATTCTAACATGTAGGTAGGATGAGAATCACTGCCATAAGGTGGCATTGCTAGAAGGGATCTGGCATGGTAGTTCCTAGGTAGTCCCAGGTGGGTTCTCACCCACCTGCTAGGATCACCACCTCTCATCAGGGCTATGGTGACAAGCTCCCTGTTGGATTGTTTGGATCCAGTAGATCTACTGATGCTGGTGCCTTTTACATCTACTGTCATCACAGCTCTCAAAATGGTCTCCGTCATCCTTCCCTCTGGCTCTGTTCTTCTCTCCCTCCAGGACAGTGGTTCTCAACTTAACTGCACTTTGGAATCACGGGGTCCTTTAAAGTACTAGCATCCAAGCCACAACCCACCCCGGATAAATCATCACCTCTGGAGATGGGAACCAGGCAGGAATGTTTCTAAAAAGCAGTCAAGATTGAGAATCAATACTCTGGGACCTACTTTTCTATGACCACCACATGTAGCTTCATTTAGCTACCGCTAGTGAGCTCAGTTCTGGCCTCCTGATAGCCATTCTCAATAGGGAACTCTTTTTCACTCAAGAACTTAGAGTCTACTGGCAGAGACAGACCTGAAAAGCCAAACTTTAAATCACAGTGATGTAAGTACTATAATGGAAATATGAAAAATTTTCTATAGGACACAGAGGAGGGAGCAATTAATGACCTGTGAAGTTGGGGAAGGCTTCTCAGAGGAAATTATACTTCAACAGGGTCATGAGGGTCATCAGACTGAAAGAGTGACGGGAAAAAGGATGTTTTCTTAGGAACTTACACTTCCCTTTTAAAATATTCTTATTATTGACACACACTGACACATAATGTCTCTATTATATATTTTTGATCACTTAGGACAGTGTTTCCCGACCTTTTTTGCCAGCCAACAGAGCTAACTGTAACAGCCCTGGGTACATTTTCATCTTACTCATAGGGCTTTTCGTGTATTTTGACTTTTTAAAATAGACTTTTTAGGAGCAGAGTTAGGTCCACAGCAAAATTAAACAGAAGGCAGAGATTCCCCTATACCTCTTGCCCCTACACATGCATAGCCTCCCCCACTATCAGCCTCCCCAACTAGAGTGGGATGGTTGTTAGAAGTGATGACTGTGAACATCGCATTATTGCAATGACAGCGATTATTACTACAACCCAGAGTCTACAGTTCATATTAGGGCTCACTCTCGGTGTTACACTCTATGGGTCTGGACAAATGTAAAATGATATGTACCCAACACTGCAGTACCATACGTGGTGGTTTCACTGCCCTAAAAAATCCTCTGTGCTTTTCCTGTTCAGCCCTCCTTACCTCAATCCCTGCTAACCACAGATCTTTCTACTGTCTTCATAGTTCTTTTCAGAATGTCATGGAGTTGAAATCATACAGTACGTAGATTGGCTTCTTTCACTTAGTAATATGCATTTAAGGTTTCTCTGTCATCTTTTCAGGGCTTGAAAGCTCATTTCTTCTTGGTGACGAATGGCATTCCACTGTCTGGAGAGACCACAGTTTATTTATCCACTTGCCCACTGAAGGCTATCTTCGTTGCTTCCAACTTTTGACAATTACAAATAAAGCCTTTATAAACATCAGTGTGCGGGTTTTTGTGTGGACATAAGTTTTCAACTTTGGATAATATCAAGGAGCATGATTGTGGATCACATGGTAAGAGTGTGTTTAGTTTTGGAAGAAAACTGCCAAAGTGACTTCCCGAATGGCTGCACACTTTTGCATTCCCACCAGCAATGAATGAGAGTTCCTGTTGCTCCCCATCCTCACCAGCATTTGGTGTTAGCATCCTGGATTTTGGCCATTAGGATTTAGGCATTAGGGACACATAGTGAGGCCTTGTCTTTGTTATAATATGCATTTCCTGGTGACATATGATACGGAGCATCTTTTCATCTTCCCAACCTTCTCCTTGCTGTAACACACATAGAAAAGATCTGTAAATTTTCTGGACTAAACATCAAGCCTGCCTGTGGCTAAAGATAACAGGCCTGGGACTCTGGGTGTCCCTGGTCCCTCCCAAACACCTGAAGGCAGAGGGCATCTATATCTCAGCATCTCTGCAACACATCTGCAGAACTGGCATGCCAAGGCACACGTGTGGGGATGCTCCAAATGGGGATACCATTAGCTATTGGTGGCAGAAAGCCCAACTCAAGCTAACTTAAATACTGAGGAGTTGTATTCTCTCCTACACATGCAGGAGCTAAGTGCCTCCAGGCATATTACGTGGGGTCCTAGCCTGCTTGTTCACCACTGTCTCTGCAGTGCCTTATTCTGAGTACTGGCTTCCTTTTTACGTCCGTGTCAAGATGGCTGCCACGTTGCTAGGCTTCCTATCCAAATGTGATCAGGGAAGATCAAGAGAAAAAAGAGAGATGTTCTTCCTTATGTGCCTACTTCTCTCAGTGAAGAAACCCATTTCTCTTTCTCAGAAGTCTGCAAAACGTTATCCCTCATATTACCGTGGCCAGAATCGTGTCAAATGCCCTTGCCTAACCAGAGTCTTGGCAAGGGGAAATGGACACCATGAAGGGGTCAGATGAACCAGGATTTACTAAGGGAAATGCAGACAGGATTCGCCTTCTCTGAGAAACACAGGGCAGGGTAAACAACCAAACAAAATCAAGGCTCTTCCGGCAAGCAAGAGAGTGGGACTGGATTTTAGGCCAGTCCCACTGGCCTAAGGGCAAGCAATGGGGTCGGCTTCAGTTTACTTCATCTTAGAAACAGTCTGTAGAGCAGAGTGCTTAAGAGAGCTGGGCAGTGGTCGAAGAGGTTGCTGCCTGTGTTCTCCTCAAGGATTTTGATGGATTCCTTTCTCACATTGAGGTCCTTCATCCATTTTGAGTCTATTTTCGTGTGTGGTGTAAGGAAATGATCCAATTTCATTTTTCTGCATGTGGCTGTCCAATTTTCCCAACACCATTTATTGAAGAGGCTGTCTTTTTTCCATTGGATATTCTTTCCTGCTTTGTCGAAGATGAGTTGACCATAGAGTTGAGGGTCTATTTCTGGGCTCTCTATTCTGTTCCATTGATCTATGTGGTCTGTTTTTGTGCCAGTACCATGCTGTCTTGATGATGACAGCTTTGTAATAGAGCTTGAAGTCCGGAATTGTGATACCACCAACTTTGGCTTTCTTTTTCAATATTGCTTTGGCTATTCGAGGTCTTTTCTGGTTCCATATAAATTTTAGGATTATTTGTTCCATTTCTTTGAAAAAAATGGATGGTACTTTGATAGGAATTGCATTAAATGTGTAGATTGCTTTAGGTAGCATAGACATTTTCACAATATTTATTCTTCCAATCCAGGAGCATGGAACATTTTTCCATTTCTTTGTGTCTTCCTCAATTTCTTTCATGAGTACTTTATAGTTTTCTGTGTATAGATTCTTAGTCTCTTTGGTTAGGTTTATTCCTAGGTATCTTATAGTTTTGGGTGCAATTGTAAATGGGATTGACTCCTTAATTTCTCTTTCTTCTGTCTTGTTGTTGGTGTAGAGAAATGCAACTGATTTCTGTGCATTGATTTTATATCCTGACACTTTACTGAATTCCTGTACAAGTTCTAGCAGTTTTGGAGTGGAGTCTTTTGGGTTTTCCACATATAGTATCATATCATCTGCGAAGAGTGATAGTTTGACTTCTTCTTTGCCAATTTGGATGCCTTTAATTTCCTTTTGTTGTCTGATTGCTGAGGCTAGGACTTCTAGTACTATGTTGAATAGCTCAGCCGCAGCAACATCTTCCTAGGAACATCACCAAAGGCAAGGGAAGCAAGGGCAAAAATGAACTATTGGGATTTTATCAAGATCAAAAGCTTTTGCACAGCAAAGGAAACAGTTAACAAAACCAAAAGACAACTGACAGAATGGGAGAAGATATTTGCAAACGACATATCAGATAAAGGGCTAGTGTCCAAAATCTATAAAGAACTTAGCAAACTCAACACCCAAAGAACAAATAATCCAATCAAGAAATGGGCAGAGGACATGAACAGACATTTCTGCAAAGAAGACATCCAGATGGCCAACAGACACATGAAAAAGTGCTCCACATCACTCGGCATCAGGGAAATACAAATCAAAACCACAATGAGATACCACCTCACACCAGTCAGAATGGCTAAAATTAACAAGTCAGGAAATGACAGATGCTGGCGAGGATGCGGAGAAAGGGGAACCCTCCTACACTGTTGGTGGGAATGCAAGCTGGTGCAACCACTCTGGAAAACAGCATGGAGGTTCCTCAAAATGTTGAAAATAGAACTACCCTATGACCCAGCAATTGCACTGCTGGGTATTTACCCTAAAGATACAAACGTAGTGATCC
>NW_019154179.1:399654-412599 GCF_002288905.1 Enhydra lutris kenyoni | reverse complement strand
AACTGACAGAATGGGAGAAGATATTTGCAAATGACATATCAGATAAAGGGCTAGTGTCCAAAATCTATAAAGAACTTAGCAAACTCAACACCCAAAGAACAAATAATCCAATCAAGAAATGGGCAGAGGACATGAACAGACATTTCTGCAAAGAAGACATCCAGATGGCCAACAGACACATGAAAAAGTGCTCCACATCACTCGGCATCAGGGAAATACAAATCAAAACCACAATGAGATACCACCTCACACCAGTCAGAATGGCTAAAATGAACAAGTCAGGAAATGACAGATGCTGGCGAGGATGCGGAGAAAGGGGAACCCTCCTACACTGTTGGTGGGAATGCAAGCTGGTGCAACCACTCTGGAAAACAGCATGGAGGTTCCTCAAAATGTTGAAAATAGAACTACCCTATGACCCAGCAATTGCACTGCTGGGTATTTACCCTAAAGATACAAACGTAGTGATCCGAAGGGGCACGTGCACCCGAATGTTTATAGCAGCAATGTCTACAATAGCCAAACTATGGAAAGAACCTAGATGTCCATCAACAGACGAATGGATAAAGAAGATGTGGTATATATACACAATGGAATACTATGCAGCCATCAAAAGAAATGAAATCTTGCCATTTGCGACGACGTGGATGGAACTAGAGGGTATCATGCTTAGCGAAATAAGTCAATCGGAGAAAGACAACTATCATATGATCTCCCTGATATGAGGGAGAGGAGATGCAACATGGTGGGTTAAGGGGGTAGGAGAAGAGTAAATGAAACAAGATGGGATTGGGAGGGAGACAAACCATAAGTGACTCTTAATCTCACAAAACAAACTGAGGGTTAATGGGGGAAGGGGGGTTGGGGGGGTGGGATTATGGACATTGGGGAGGGTATGTGCTATGGTGAGTGCTGTGAAGTGTGTAAACCTGGCAATTCACAGACCTGTGCCCCTGGGGATAAAAATATATGTTTATAAAAAATAAAATTAAAAAAAAAAATCAAAAAAGAAAAAAAAAAGAGAGCTGGGCAGTGGGCTGAAATCCCACTATATCCTCAACTAACTGGATGTGCTGGCTTCAGTCGTCTCTCTGATAAAGGAATGACCAGACTCCCTAGCTAAGAAGGACTGCTGGGAGGAGTAAATGCCTAGTGCTTAGAACAGTCTCTGGCTCACAGTAAGGCTTAGTCAATGTTAGTGATCATCTTCATCTCCATGACATCTGTCATAGGTTATAAACAGCTAATGGGCAGGGACCAGATTGTGGGGGTGAAGGGCTCTCTCTGATTAGCACTGAGCCACTGCCATGCTCAATTAGGTGTTCAATAAGTTCATTTGCGGGGTTTTTGCATATTAATAACTTAATTAAAAGGTCCATTTCTTCTTATTGCTAGCAAAAAGATGGTCCTGACTAAAAGGTAACATTTTATCATTAGAAATACTTCAGAAAATCTATTGCTCCCCAGAAAATATACTCAGAGAAATACAATTACAACTATTATTACTTGAAATGAATATTTCCTGAGCCTTTACTATGTGCTGGAGACTGCTATCAATGCCTTACATGCATTGTCTCCTTTAATCCTAAAACCAGTCTATGGAGTCAGGCTTAGCAGTGAAACACTCTTAAAACTAATTTCAAACAAAACAGATTTACCTTCAATGTGTAAATGTTTCCACAATACAATGTCAAGTGAAAATGTGACCTATCTCATTTCTAGTTCTAACACATGTTTTCTCCTCTGCCTAACTTTCCTACCCCTGCTGAAATCAGGATGCATCTTAGACTGGATATTCATGTTTACTGTAATAATGTGTGTGTGCACGTCCCCAGTCATGAACTTGGAAATGCATTTGCAGAAGGCAGGAAGCACAGCAGTTACAGCCATCACGGAGGCAGGCTTCATGTTTTACTCATTAACCCTCATTAACCAAATGTATGCTGATGAGATGCTCTCTTCCACAGAGAGCCTTAAATTGGGAACTAAACAACTAATTGCAGTATTACGTTTCCCCTGGAGCCAGTAGCCAAATAATTCCCACTTTAATTGTAGAAATTACAAGAAGTAGTGAGGGCCTGAACATTAAAGACTAAAGCTATGTCCCCCATCCTGCAGGTGGCTTACAGTCAAGATTTAGCACTTCACTTTAGTCCAGGGACCAAATGAAGAACTGGGAATTCATGGAAACCATTTAAATCCTCAATCTACCACGACTTTGCTGGGTGCTATGAGCAGTTATTGAAATGCCCTGTGCTCTCATTCTTCATCTGCTAAAAGGTATCAACTGTCCCTACAGAATGTCTAAGGATATTAAGAGTAACTAATGAGATTGTTTCGGTTTCAACATAACTCAAATTTTCTCCCACTCATATCTGTTTCCTCTTTTACCACACAGAAGGGCCCAATCTCCCACCCCATTAATGATTCAACCTATTAAGGAAATCAGCTACTCGCCTGGTACCTAATAACACTGTTCTGCTTCATTACTTCTTGAATGAATTTCATTTTCTTCAATCTTCTAAAAGAATCTAGTCAATTTCCAAAAAAAAAAAAAAAAAAAGTAGATGTTAACAAGAAACCACCAGCATAAAGAACCAAAGAGAGATGTCACCAGTTCCAAGCAATAGTCCCTGAATGTCCTCCTAACCCAAGGCTTTCTCCACCTTGTCCAGTGTGGGAAACAGAAGCAACCAACATGGAATTCCCCAGTTCTTCCACCCCCAAATCTACCACATTACCTGCACCCACCTCCATGTGTGCATGTCACCTGCACTGGCAGTGGGGTGAACTTTTGCTGCTCCCATCAAAGACCCACTTTGCTCTAAACTCTAGATCCCCAAATCTCTGGCCATGGCGACACATATGCCATCATCACTTGTCCCTTCTCATCACTTCTGCATCTTTACTCAGATCATTCTCATCAGCATAGACATGTGCTCTCATATAGTCTGTCCTTAAAACATGCTCACTTGACTTTACCGCTTGTCCAGCAACTTCCCTATTCCCCTCCTTTCCTTTACAATAGAGCTCCTTTAAAGAGTTTCCTGTACTTGATGTCTCAACTTCCTGTCCCATTTTCTTCTGAATTCACTCCAAGTAAGCTTCCTTTTCAACCATTCCACCACCACTGTTCTTTTCAAGGTCATCAGTGACCTCCACTGGACCAAATCCCACAGTCCATTATCAGTCCTCATATAACCCACTTCTCAGTGGCTCACACTCTTGCCCACCGGGTGTCAGTCCTCACACCTTTTATCCTCTCTTTCTATCTCCTTCCACAATGTGCTTTTTCAGTCCCATGACTTTAAATACCATCTGTATCCTAAAGACTCCAGATTTCTATCTCTAGCCACAGGTTTCCCTTTGAATTTCAGCTACAGTTACTCTTAGATGTTTCAAAATCAACTAATTTAAAACCTATCTTGATTTTCTCCTACAACCTTATCTTCTCCTACTGTTTCCATCTCAATAAAATGGCACCAACATTTTATTCAAGCCACAAATCTTGAAGTGGTTCTTCTTTCTTTCACATCTTACACACAGCCTGCTCCAAAATCTCATCAGCTCTATTTTCAAAATATCCCAAATGTGAACACTTCTTACCTCATTAGCTACTACTACCCCACTACTACCAAACCAAGCTACCATTTTTTCTCACATTAATTTGTTCATTTGCTTTCTAATTTATATGCCTGCTTCCACTTTTACCTGTCCACATCCCCTATACCAAAATATCAGGCATCCTTCCAGAATGACCATTTCAAGATATAAATCAAATCCTCTTACTAGCCACACAAAACCTTCAGGTGGTTCCCCATACCATTCAAAATAAAAAACCTAGAAGGCCTTACACAACTGGGTGTTTAGCAACTTCTCTATGTACACTTCCTACCACTCTTCCTTTGTTCATTCAACATAAGCAGCCTGGCCTTCCTACAGCTCTTCCAACTTGCTAAATATATTCTTACTTCAGTGGCTCTGCCTCATCTGGCCCACTCCCCGATTCAATCAGGTTTGTGCTCAAGTATCACGTTATTAGAAAGTCCCACCTGAATTGGCCATATTAAATAGCAAGTTCCCCCCATAGCTAGCATTATACTCAATGGTGTAAAGCTAAAAGCTCCTCTTCAAAGATCAGACATAACGATGCCCATTCACAGCACCATATTCAACAAACGAAGTCCTAGCCAGAGCAATTAGGGAAGAAAAGAAATAAAAGGTATCCAAGTAGTGAAGGAAGACGTCAGACCATCACCATTTGCACAATAGCAAGCTTCTATGCTCTTAGTTCCCTTACCCTTCTTGACTCTACATAGCACTTTCATTATCTTGCCACACATTATGACACACATGTATTATGTCTCCCCAATAGAACTTAAGCTCTATAATGGAATGGACTTTGTCTGTTTGGAATATCTAGAATAGTACTTGGTACATAGTAAGAGTTCAAGAAATATTTATTAACTGACAGACTGTGTGAGTGATTAAATTCTTGGGCTTTGGGGCGCCTGGGTGGCTCAGTGGGTTAAAGCTTCTGCCTTCGGCTCAGGTCATGATCCCAGGGTCCTGGGATCGAGCCCCACGTCAGGCTGTCTGCTCAGCAGGGAGCCTGCTTCCTCCTCTCTCTCTACCTGCTTCTCTGCCTACTTATGATCTCCGTCTGTCAAATAAATAAATAAAATTTAAAAAAAAATTCTTGGGCTTCTTCACTTTTTCCTGAAATGGACACTATCTTTTTTTTTTTTTTAAGATTTATTTATTTATTTCAGAGAGGGAGACAGAGAGAGCAGGGGGTAGGGGCAGAGAAAGAAGGAGAGAGAGAGTCTCAAGCAGACTCCCCACTGAGCACGGAGCCCAACACAAGGCTCAACACAGGGCTTGATCTCACGACCCTGAGATCGTGATGTGAGCCAAGAGTCAGACACTTAACTGACTACACACCCAGGTGCCCCTAAAATGGACTTTTTTTTTTTTTTTTTTTTTTTTAATTTCCACATGGTATTCACCGACTGGCTCGGGTAACTTATGCCCTAGCCTAACAGGCTTCACATGACACTCCCATAGGCAGTCCCCAGCTGGGCTGCTCCTACCTGAGGGCTTGCCTGCCCTCTGGGTCCATGAGTTCTTCCAGGACACATTTTCTGGATTAACTTGCATCCCCCATGTTAAGGGCTTCTGGCACAAAGTGGCAGTGTGCTTATGGATGTAAGGAGTATGTATGCCAGGTATAACTGAGCAACTGTGTGGAGGAAAGCTACAACAGCCCACCTATAGTTAGATAAAGCAATAACTATACCTAGATTTATCAGACATTATTTTCCATAGCATAGATCTTACCAACACTGAGATCACAATAATTGAAAAAAATAACACTGAGACGTATATAAAAATAGATGGGAAGGTATATTAGAGGGAAACAAAGAGCCAAGTGCAAAATCTATAGTTTGGCTTGTGTAAATATAATCTTCTCTGTTCTGAAAATTAAGAGTATTCAAAAGCCAGAGTCATTAGTAATTACTTGTCTAGTAATACTAGACAAGATAAAAGGAGAGTCCTGGTTAAACAGAATGAATTTTACCTATGATTTCCATTAAAAAAACATGGTTTCAAAGGCTCATAGGCATTCTATGTCTGGCACTCAACTCACCCAGGAAGCTACAGGAGCAAGAATGGTCATAATAACAAACTAGCCGTTCATGGTTTAACCTCTTCTAGACACCAGATGCAGTGTCAGGCGCTGGGGACAGAAGTCCGAATCAGACCCAGTAGACTGTGAGTTCCCTGAGAACTGGGGCTAAGAGAAGGAAACATGCACAGACCATCACAAGAGAGAACACAAAGTACAAGAGAGAAATATACGGAATGTACCATGAGAAAAGAAGAGGATGGGATGAACTACGCTGGGGGATCGAAGATGGACCACCGGAGAGGACACTCCTGAAGTGAGTTGTCAGAGTACAAGCTGGCCAGGCAGCAAAGGAGGGGGGATGTGGGGGAATAGGGAGGACAAGGTTGGCAAAAGAAACAAGATGAGAAAAGGTGCAGAGGCACAAAAAAGCTCCAGTGGTGGAAGATTCTGAACTGAGAAGAAATCTGTGTTGCTGTGGCGCACCATGTTGAGACTGGGGCAGGGCCAGGCAGGAAAGGGCCTTGTGTGCTGTGCTGAGGTGATAAGCAGCCAGTTCTAGCTGCTTTTCAGGCAGGCTGGATAATCAGGTTTGTATTTTAGGAGGATGGTTCTCACAGCAGTGCAGAAAACAAATCTGAGGGGAGCAGAGCCAGAGGTAGGAGCACCCAGGAGGAGGCCCTCTCAAAAGCCCACTGAAATGACAGGGACTCTAATCAGGACGTACCCTCAGAAGGGAGAAGAGAGGACTCACAGATACTTTGGAGGAAAAACAGGCAGTGCCTGATGATGGATGGAGTGAGTGGGAAGTCAGCAAGAGGGCAGACTGATGTGAAGGTTTGTGTCTTAAGTCACTGAATGAGTGGCAGTGCCACTAACACAGAGTTAAGTGGGGAGGTAGGGAGGAAGGAGGGTGACAACTAGGAAGAAACTGGCTGCATCTGTGCACTCTACCTGGGCCAGAATGCAGCAGCAGGGCTTCCATTACACTCGGGTTGTTCTTGGAGCTTCCAAAGCCAGCCTGAGGAGAAATCAGGCACTAGAGCCCTGCCTCTCTGGCCTCTCTGGAGAGACTAGGTATTGCAGGGTCAAGGGCGTCCCTTCCCTGGCACTGTGGCCCTCTACTTGTTGCACCACACAAAGGCCACAGTAAATAAAAGCAGAGGGGACACAACGGACTTCACCCGCTGACAGAAAATGAAAAACCACAGGACTTGGCTCCCCACAGCCTTCAAACAATACAGTAAGTTTACTGGCACATGAATAAGTTTTGGGAAGGCAAGCATGGGCATTTTTGAAGGCTTGAACATTGTCTTACTACTTCTGGTTATTTTTCCTTATTATTACTTCCATATAAGATAAGCATTCCAGTTACACTATGAAAATGTTTTTGAACTTTATCCAGTTTTGGTGAATAAAAATGTATTGATGAGTTTTTAACTTTTTAAACTACCACTATAAAAATTTCAGTAAACTTTTATTAGTGTCATTATAATGCAGGCTATGAGCAAAAATTAAGAATACTGTAAAGTCCTTTGAGAAAAACTCTTGGTCCATGCAGGGGCACCAAATGTCAATTAAAAGAATAAAGGTCCAGGGGAGTTCTGGCTGCGAGTAAGACAGAATAAGCCCACTTCACCCTCTGTCTCTCAATGAAGGCAAACCTGAAATACTGGCAGATACATGGAACAAGTGTTTGAAGACTGAAAAATAAATAGTGACAAAAAAGTTATAGATAAAGACCAGAACTCAAAATATTATGGAATCAGTGAAATCCCTGCAATATTGCCCAGACTGGACTCAAAACAATGATAGGTACTAAGGCAAGGAAAGAGAGGACTCCAGAAGAAATCCTCTAATTCAAAGGGGGAATGGGATGCAGAAGGAGAATACCTAAAGCTCTGAGAAAGGGGAGAGGGAGGAAAGGGAAGTGGGGGGAGAGAGAAAGAGCAAAGAGAAATCCCCTACTTCCTCTTCTTTTCTTTTCTATTTGCTCACACCCCAGCCCCAGGCAATCCTGAGTGGCTGAGTAACAGGCAGTGCAGACAGTCAGATGGAAAGCACCTAAAACTGAGGGAGGGAAACTTCTTTTACACTTGAAGCTATGGTCCCAAAAGGCTAGGGTAAATACGCATGCCCCCCCGCCCCCCCCCCCATCAGTACTTCTGCTGCTTGGCCCTGGACAAGAGCATGGATGTGGTTAGTGTATGACAGAGGGGGCAACTAAAGCCCCAGCTTTCTGGCAAGAAGACCAAAAAAGAGGAGAGTCAGGGAACCGGATACTAACAGGGAGACAGGGCAAAGGGGTGGAGGGAGTGGGGGGAAGGCTGGCACTCAGGATCCAGCGACATTGTTTAAAAACTCCCAAGCTCCCTCCCAAGCCATGCATATGGCGATCTGATCATAAACAGCATTCTGAAGAGTTTGAGAACTGCTCTAAGGGAAAGACCACTAGGTTTCCCATAGAGTGGTACACAGAAGGGACAAATCCAAATAGCAATACAAAGATTTTTAAAACAAAGCAGACACTAAAACCATAGTCTACAGAAGACTGGTCAAAATTTCTAGCCTGAACCCAATTGCATTGATTACCTGCTTAAAAAAAAAAAACACACCAAAAAACAAAAAAAAAAACCAATTAGTCATAGATTTAAATAAGATGCAAATCTCATAAAATTTAAAATGTCCCAAATATAATCCAAAATTAGTTGGCACAAAAAGAATCAAGAAATTGTTAGTCACAAGCGAAAAGACTGTCAATGGATGACAACCAAGAGATGACAGAGATGTTGAAATGATCTAAGAAAGACTTTAAAGCAGTTATAAAAACGTTCAAGGAAGTAACAGTGAACACTCTTGAAATAAATAGAAAATTTCAGCAAAGAAGCAGAAGATACAAAGCAGAGCCAAATGAAAATTTTAAAACTGAAAAATATAAGAACCAAGATAAAAAAAAAGTCCTCACTGGATAGGCTCAACAGCAGATTAAAAGTGACAAAGACTCAATAAACTTGAAGATATAGTGACAGAATCTAGGCTGAACAGCAGAGAGAAGAAAAAAATTTTTTTTAATGCTTAAAGCTTCAGGTTCTTATGTAATACCACTAAAAGAGTTAACACTGTGTCATTTAAAGTCCCAGAGAAATGCAGATTGGTGCAGCCACTCTGGAGAATAGTATGGAGATTCCTCAAAAAGTTAAAAATAGAACCACCCTATGACCAGCAATTGCACTACTAGGTATTTATCCAAAGGAATACAAAACTACAGATTTGAAGCGGTACATGCACCCTGATGTTTATCACAGCACCATCAACAATAGCCGAACTAAGGAAAGAGCCCAAATGGCCATTGACTAATGAATGAAGAGGGTGTGGTATATATACATAATGGAATATTACTCATCCATCAAAAAGAATGAAATCTTGCCATTTGCAATAACATGGATGGAGCTAGAGTGTATTATGCTAAGCAAAATAAGTCAGTCAGAGAAAAGACAAATACCACATGATTTCACATATTTGTGGAATTTAAGAAACAACAGATGAACATATGGGAAGGGGAAAAAAAGAAAGAGGGAGGCAAACCATAAGAGACTTAACAACAAAGGACAAACTGAGGGTTGATGGAGGGAGGTGGGTGGGGGGTTGGGCTAAATGGATGATGGGTAATAAGCAAGGCAAGGCACTTGTTATGATGAGCATGGGGTGTTATAAGTAAGGGATGAATCACTAAACCAAAAATATAAAGCTATATATTTTATCTATTGAAAAATAAAAAATAAAAGGTGCAGAGAAAAAAAAATAAGACATTTATCAGATAATTCCATCAAAAAATAAAAAAATAAAAAGGAAAATTCTCCAGGCCCGGATGGTTTCACTGGTGGTTTCTACCAAATGTATAAAAAAATAAATAACACCAAATCTCCACAATCTCTTGCAGAAAACAGAACAGACAAAAACCAAAAAAAAACAAAAACAAAAACAAAAACAAAACAACAACCCTCCCCAACTCAGTTTGATAAGGCCAGAATAACCCTGATGTCAAAAACAGTCAAAGATAATAAAAGAAAAAAAAACTATGCCAATATACCTCATAAACAGATAAAAAATCCTCAAAAAATATTAGTAAATTAAATGAAGAAATAAGAAAAAAGGATCATACACCACAATCAGTATGGTTTATCCTGGAAATGAAAAGGTGGTTCAGTATTTGAAAATCAATGTAATCCACTATATTGACAATCTAAAGAAAAAACCCCACATAATCATATCGGCTAATACAGAAAAATCATCTGACAAAGTTCAACATCCATTCATGTTAAAATTTCCCAGCAAACTAGGAATAGAAGAGAGTATAGTCAATCTGGGGAGGACATTTACAAAAACCTACAGATAACATTCTACCTAATGGTGAAAGACTAAATGCATTTTCCTTAAGATCGGGAACATGGCAAGGATGTTTACTCATATCAGTCCTATTCAACATCAATGTGCACATAAGGCAAGAAAACGAAAAAGTCAAACAAATTACAAAAGAAGAAATAAAACTGTCCTTTTTTTTCTGACTCCTAGAACTAATAAATGAGAAATAAGATCACAAATAGAAGGTCAACCTACAAAAATAAATCATATGTATATATACTAGCTTTGAAAACCAAAAAACAAAATTTAAAAAGAATACCAGATATAGTAACTCTAAAAAAAAATTAAATACTTAGCTTTTGATCTAATAAAACAAGTATAGGATCTGCATGCTGCAAACTACAAGACACTGATGAAAGCAATCAAAGAAGACCTAAATAAATGGAGAGACATGCCATATTCATGAACTGGAAGACTGAAAGTAAGGACTTACAGTAAAGATGTCAACTTTCCAAATATATCTCTAGATTAATGCAAATCTAATATAAATTCCAGTATTTTTTTGGTAGATAAGTTAATTCTAAAATTTATATGGAAAGCTGAAAGAATCAAACTAGTCAAAACAAAAAAGAAAGTTGGAAGATTCATTCACTACCCAATTTTAAGATTATAAAATCTTCAGTAATCAAAACAGGTATGCAATTGGAGAAGGGAAAATCACATAGATCAGTGGAAGAGATGAGAAAGTCCAGAAACAGACGCACAAAAATATGGTCACTGATTTTTGGGCTAAGATGCAATGGAAAAAGGGTAGTGTTTCAACAAATGATGCGCATGTCTATGGGTATCCATAGACAAAAAATGAACCTTGACCTAAATTTTTTCTCAATATTGATCACAGATCTAATATAAGACATTAAAACTATTAACTTCCAAAAAAGAAAAAACCATAATAGAATATTTCCATGACCTGGAATTAGGCAAAGAATTCCTAGACATAACACAAAAATACAATCTATAAAGAAAAGATTGACAAATTGGGACTCCATCAAAATTAAAATCACTTGGTCTTTGAGAGAGACTTTAACAGTATCTTGAATAATATCAGGGAATAAAAAGACAAGCTACAGGCTGGAGAAAATATTAGCACATCACATATCTGACAAAGGACTGACATCTAAAATAAGTAATGAAATCTCAAAACTCAATAGTAGGAAAACAAACAACCCAATTTATAATAGGCAAAATATGTGACTACATACTACACAAAAGAAAATAAGCATATGAAAAAATGTTTAACATCATTAACTGTAGGGAAATGCAATGAGAATCCACAATAAGATACCACTACATACCTAACAGAATGATTAATCATTTTGAAACGAACAATACCAAGGGTTGGCTGGGATGTGGAGCAAGGGGAACTCGTGTTCATTGCTGATGGGAATGTAATACTGTAAAGCCACTTTGAGAGAATAGTTGGGTTTCTTTTAATGTTAAACATACTCTTAACATATAACCAGTAGCCCTTTTAGATGTTTACCCTAGAGAAACGATAACTTATGTTCCTACCAAAACCTGTATATGAATGTTTGTAGGAGTTCTATACATGTCTTAAGTTATGTGGCAATTACATTTTCCTTGGAAAAAGTGCAAGTGCACACTTGCAAATATGGCTGCATGCATACACGCATGTGCACAAGTACACAAACTAGCCAGGGGGAAAAACATCCAAATGCATGCAGTTTGTTTTTTTTTTTTAAAGATTTTTATTTATTTATTTGGAAGACAGAGATCAGAAGTAGGCGGAGAGGCAGGCAGAGAGAGAGGAGGAAGCAGGCTCCCTGCTGAGCAGAGAGCCCGATGTGGGGCTCGATCCCAACACCCTGGGACCATGACCTGAGCCGAAGGCAGAGGCTTTAACCCACTGAGCTACCCAGGTGCCCCCAAATGCATGCAGTCTTATCAAGGCACTTTCTCCTGTGGATAAACACGCCCAGCTACATACCTCTATCTACTCTGTACCCTATATCTCTGACCTCAAGAGCCCCTCATCTGGGATTGACTGATTTGGGGGTGAAAAGAGAACAAAGACAAAAACAAGGAAAGACAGAAGAATCCAGAAAATCCCACTAAAACATCAAACAATCAAAGGAGCCTTTGAACTCATTGCCCGGAAGAGACACTGGGACTAGCCATAAACACAGAATTGCCTTGGCCCTCCACTCCCTCCACTCACCTGCTTTTTTGGTTTTTACACAGAGTTTCAACTGAAGCAGAAAGAAAAAAAAAGTTCAAGCACTGGTCTACAAACTCTGTTAAAGTCTTTGCTCTTGTCTGGTTAACAGAGCAAAATTTAAAAATAAACAGGAGTCTCAATGCATTTTCTTAGGAGGCTTTACACCTCTAAATTGAGTCACTGGGGAATGCAAGAAAGCAAGTTAGAGACCATGAGAGTAGTTAGATTTCCTTATTTTAAAGGAGAAAAAAATAGAGGCTTATTGGATGGTTGAGTATCTTCTGCACCCTCTTCCATCAACCAGTAAATTTTCTCCAATGCCCTTGCTGTTTCTAGTGATGTAGAGACTAAAGGAAAATACTGGCCAGAGTCAGGAAGGCACACACCAGGGATGACCACAGAGCAGACAAGAGTTGAGCCAAAGCAAAACCTGGACTACATCAGCCCTGCTGGGGGGAAAATCACTCTTGTATGTGCTGCGGGGGCCTTCCCCTTGCTTCATTTACATATAATCAAACACACTGGTTTAAAGGGTCTATTTTGATGAGTTTTAAAAAATCCGTACACCCACGTGACCACCACTATGGTCAAGGTACAGAATATTTTCCATCTTGCCAAAAAGTTCACTTGTGGGGCACCTGGGTGGCTCAGTGGGTTAAGCCTCTGCCTTCGGCTCAGGTCGTGATCTCAGGGTCCTGGGATCGAGCCCTACATC
>NW_019154179.1:310692-399554 GCF_002288905.1 Enhydra lutris kenyoni | reverse complement strand
TGAGCCACCCAGGTGGCTCAGTGGGTTAAGCCTCTGCCTTCGGCTCAGGTCGTGATCTCAGGGTCCTGGGATCGAGCCCTACATCGGGCTCTCTGCTCAGCAGGGAGCCTGCTTCCTCCTCTCTCTCTCTCTGCCTGCCTCTCTGCATACTTGTGGTCTCTGTCTGTCAAATAAATAAATAAAATCTTAAAAAAAAAAAAAAAAAGTTCACTTGTGCTCCAACTCAGTTAATCTCATCTGCTGTCACCAAAGATTTATTTTTTCTAGAGTTTCATATGAATGGAATTATACCATATGTACTCTTACATGTCTGGCTTCTTTCAGCATAATGTTTTTGAGATTCAACTATGTTGCTAGGCGTATCATTTCTTTTTATTGTTGAGTAGGATTCCATTATATGGACAGCACAGATATATCATAATTTGTTTAACCATGCACATAATGGCATACATTTGGCTGTTTCTAGTTTAAGCGGCAACGAATATTTGTGTATAAGTTATTGTGTGGACATACGCACGATTTTAATTTCTGCTGGGGGACTAACTAGGAGTGTAATGGTTGAGTCATTTGGAAAATGTATATTGAACTTACAAACTGCCAAACCATTTTCCAGAATTATTGTACAATTTTGTATCTCCACCCAGGTGCCCCCAAAATATTAATTTTTTTTAAAAAGGCTATCTAGAGGGACGCCTGGGTGGCTCAGTGGGTTAAAGCCTCTGCCTTCGGCTCAGGTCATGATCCCAGGGTCCTGGGATGGAGCCCCGCATCAGGATCTCTGCTCGGCGGGGAGTCTGCTGCCCCCCCCCCTCTGCCTACTTGTGATCTCTGTCTGTCAAATAAATAAATAAAAATCTTAAAAAAAAAAAAAAAAAGTCTATCTAGGGGCACCTGGGTGGCTCAGTAGGTTAAAGCCTCTGCCTTCGGCTCAGGTCATGATCCCAAGGTCCTGGGATGGAGCCCCACGTGGAGCTCTCTGCTCAGCAGGGAGCCTGCTTCCCTTCCTCTCTCTCTCTCTGCCTGCCTCTCTGCCTACTTGTGAGCTCTGTCAAATAAATAAATAAATAAGTAAGTAAGTAAGTAAGTAAGTAAATAAATAAATAAATGGCTTTCTAGTTGTTCCAGAACTATTTGTTGAAAAGACTGTCCCTTCCCCATGAACTAACCTCGCCTCTGTCAAAAATGAATTGACCGTATATTTGTGGATCTTCTTATAGAATCCGTATTCTTTATCATGCCTGTTCCTTTTTTTTTTTTTTAAGATTTTATTTATTTATTTGACAGACAGAGATCACAAGTAGGCAGAAAGGCAGGCAGAGAGAGAGAGAGGAGGAAGCAAGCTCCCCGTGGAGCAGAGAGCCCGATGTGGGGCTCGGATCCCAGGACCCTGGGATCATGACCTGAGCCGAAGGCAGAGGCTTTAACCCACTGAGCCAGCCAGGTGCCCCATGCCTGTTCCTTTTTAAAGAATCTGTAATGGCTCCTCACTGTCCATTACAACAAGTATAAAATTTCCATTCTAACATTCAAACTAGTTCAACAACTTCCTAGTTCAGCTGGACCTACTTCAACTTCCCCCCTCCTCCCACGTGTATTCCCTGAATACACCATTATCAGTGCTGCCCTATCATCCTGGGGACTCATGCTATTCTTCCTGTCATGCTGGGATGTTCTTCCTTCCATCCTTAAAACATCGTCTATCCTTCCTCATCCATGAAGCATTCTTTGATAATTGTATATGTCAAAGATCTCTTTCTTCTCTCAGTCTAGAGCTCTCATTATACTTAAATACATGCCACTATTATACCCTTTAATCCTTAAATGTGATTCAATATTCATTCAACAAAGAGCTACTGAGGCTCTACAGTGTCAAGGCATGGCAGTAGGCACTGAGAATAGAGAAATGAAAATAAAGGGTCATTGCCCAGAGACTTAGAGACTATTAAGGAAAGAATCATGTAAATAGACAAAAATAATTCAATATATATTTTCTTAGATGATTCACTATAACATGTTGTAACGGTTTCATGATGTACATCTTGTATCCCTCAAATAATTGCAATATAGCTCTAAAAGGACTCTTTTTAAAACAAAACCACAATACTATTATTATATCTTAAATGTTATAATAATTCTTCA
Organism: Enhydra lutris kenyoni; assembly: GCF_002288905.1. Classification (NCBI taxonomy): domain Eukaryota; kingdom Metazoa; phylum Chordata; class Mammalia; order Carnivora; family Mustelidae; genus Enhydra; species Enhydra lutris. The sequence goes on along the minus strand of NW_019154179.1, from coordinate 397,415 downwards.
ATATAATCAACTATCTAGTATTAAAATTTCCTTGATTTTCTCATAAATGTTTATCTATAGTTATTTTGTCCACATTGAAATCCAAATAAGGCCCATAATTAGAATTGGTTGGTATTTCTCTAAATTTCTTTTAGATTCCAATGCTCCTCCTTCCTTGCAATTTATTTGCAAAAGACAGGGTTTTGGTCTATAAGATTGCCTGGATTTTGCTCATTATATGCCTGTAGAGTCATTTAACTTGTTTTTCTGTCCTCTGTATTTCCTGTAAATTGATAATCAGCTCCAGAGGCTGGATCAGATTCAGGTTGTTTGGTTTTAGTTGGCCAAGAAAATTTCAACAGAGATGAGCTGTGTACCCCGCCCCCCAACCCTTGGTAGACACAAACGATCATTGCCTAGACCCATTAATTAACTAGGGGCTGCAAAATGCTAATACTCCATTCTATCATCACTTCTTATTTTATTAGCTGGAATTCTTCTATAAAGAGAGACTCCCCTTCTTAACAATTTGATTACACTGCGAGACAATGTACACAGGAAAGACAGGATAAGTGCTTGACTCTTTCTCTTTATTTATCTGTTTTCAAAATAATGAATTCATTCTCTGGCACCATTAGAAGGTGAGCAATTATGTAAGTTTATTTTTATTATTATTAACTCATGGATTTAAACATGTTTGATGTATTTTAAACCATTGCAGTTACTATCCTATTGATACACTGCCCCAGTGGAAAACCTCTTTATTTTTTAATTTTTTAAAAAAGATTTTATTTATTTATTTGACATGCAGAGAGAGATCACAAGTAGGCAGAGCAGCAGGCAGAGAGAGAGGGGGAAGCAGGTTCCTCACTGAGCGGAGAGCCCGACGCAGGACGCGATCCCAGGACCCCGAGATCATGACCTGAGCCAAAGGCAGAGGCTTAACCGGCTGAGCCACCCAGGCGCCCATGAGGATGTTGGGGTGGCTGGGCCTCCGAGCCCAGCCAGGAAACCTCTTTAGTTTGGTTCTTGAGTCCTTTGGTTGTGGCTCTAGCAGTCTTTGACAGTTTCTTTGTTTTCTAGTATGACCAAAAAGAAAACAAAAACAAAAACAACAACAACAAAAAAACCTCCAACATAAGTGGTGCAATCTCTGCGCCAGATTTGGAAACAATCATTTCTTTACGGAGTCCTAGTTCCTTTTAGTCAGAAATGGTATTTAGAAACCACAAAACTGTGCTAGAGATGCATTGCTACACTATCCCTCAGCCTTTCAGTTGACACAAACAGGAGATAGTTTTTCTCAGGATGAACTACATGATGTCAAATTCATGACTACAGAGTTTTTACTTAATTTCATCAATTTTACATCTGGATCTTCTTTCTTCCACGGCTTAAATCTTTGTCCCCCCCAAATCCCAGCCTAATTACTCATTTGCTTTATCTTAAAATAGACAAAACCTCATATTAATAATAGCATCACTACCACTCATGTTATGATAGACCACAGTATTTCCACTAGAAGTAGGCAATCAAATTACTGTATTTTAAAGCACTTGGAATAGTTACTGTATATAGTGAGGCTGCCAATCTGAAACACAGTTAAGTTCATTTGTTTTGTTTTGCTTTTAATTTTTAGGGATTGCTTAAAAAAAATACCTAGTTTTATAATCATGTAGAACATTTTCTTGGTTCCAAAGGCAAATCTACAACACAAGGTATAGTTAAAAGGAGTGTAGCTCCGATCTCTGTCTCTGTCACCCTACTCTCTTCCACTATAGGTAATCACCTTAAAAAGTTTTCTCATTTCTATTTCCATTGTTTTTGTTAAACACCAAAGGAACTGATGTTTAGTATCAATTTAACAATTCATACTACACACATTTTCTCCACCTCGCTCTTTTCACGTAACAATACATCCTAAAGAATACACGGCCTTGGGCTGCCTGGGTGGCTCAGTGGGTTAAGCCTCTGCCTTCGGCTCAGGTCCTGATCTCAGGGTTCTGGGATCGAGTCCCACATCGGGCTCTCTGCTAGGCAGGGAGCCTGCTTCCTCCTCTCTCTCTCTCTCTACTTGTGATCTCTCTCTCTGTCAAATAAATAAAATCTTTAAAAAAAAAAAAAGAAGAATACACGGCCTTAGAGACAGTGTGCACTTTTACAGCTACATAGAGCTCCATTATGTGAATGCACTATAGTTTCTCTAAATCAGCCCTAACTGATGGACATTTGGGCTATTTCCAGTCTCTTGCTGTGCTAACAAATAACCTTATACACGAGTATTTTCCTGTGTTTGCCAATGTTTCTTTAGGATAGGATCTTAGAAGTTGGACTGTCGAATAAAAGAACCACCTAATTTTGTTAGATATGTAAATTTCCCTCCATGGAGGTTAAACTATTTTGCATTTCTACGAGCAATGTACATTGCCTATTTCCCTGCAGCTCCATCAACAAAGTATGTTGTCAGACTCTGGGATCTTTGCCATTCTGGTAGGTAAGAAATGACAGTGGTTTTACTTTACATTTCTCCTGATGAACAAAACTGAGCGTCTTCTCACGGGTTTAAGAGATATTTGCATTTCTTCTCTGTGAACTGTTTATATCTGTAGCTCAGTTTTCTATATGGTTATTGGGGGTTTTTTTCCTCTTTCATTTTTAGAAGCTCATTATTTATTTGTCTATGGCATAAAGTGCAGATATTTTTTCCCAGTGAGTCATTTGTTTTGCTTATTTTTTTTACATGCAGAAAGTATTTTGTTTTCATGTGCCCTAATTTATCAAACTTTCATTTTCTTGGTTCTAGATTTTGAATCCAGAAGTTTTCTTCAGTTTGAGGCTAAACTAGGAACTCACTCATATTTTCTTCTAGAACTTAACGTAATAATTTTAATGATCTTCACCTTGGCCCTGTCAGTCCCTTTAAGCATACAGAAAAAGTCTTAGGTCCAGTCAATTAACGTGCTGAAAGCAGCTCATTTCCCATCTTATTTATTTATTTGTTTGTTTGTTTTTAAAGATTTTATTTATTTGACAGACAGAGATCACAAGTAGGCAGAGAGGCAGGCAGAGAGAGAGGAAGGGAAGCAGGCTCTCTGCTCAGCAGGGAGCCTGATGGGGGGCTCCATCCCAGGACCCTGGGATCAAGACCTGAGCCGAAGGCAGAGGCTTTAACCCACTGAACCACCCAGGCACCCCTCATTTCCCATTTTAAAAGTCAAACATGAGTTCCCTGGGTGGCTCAGTGGGTTAAAGTCTCTGCCTTTGGCTCAGGTCATGACCTCAGGGTCCTGGGATGGAGCCCAGCATCTGCTCAGCAGGAGGCCTGCTTCCGCCCCTCTCTCTGCCTGCCTCTCTGCCTACTTGTTCTCTCTCTCTCTGTCAAATGAATAAATAAAATCTTAAAAAAAAAAAAGTCAATCATCAGATGCAGTTCATGTAGTCACTCTGCTAACGCTGTTCTTGCACACACATGAACCCCTGGATGGTACAGGCAAAGCAGCTAGACAAGCATGTGAATGCATCATCGTGTTTCTCCTTTCCAGAACTCCCCTGTGCCATCTGCAGTCATAATGTCAGGTGAGCGCCAACCCACCAACCACCTCAAATGCCCAGAGGGAACTAGAGTCAAGTCATTTTGTTCCCTCTCTATTCAGAGGACAAACAGCAAAGGAAATCTAGGCTCAAGGGAGTAATGGATGCTACCTAGGGCCAGCTGGCACCTGCCATGTGGCCAGGGCGAGTCGGGGGTTACTCACACAGTCATTTTGTGGGTGTTTTTTTGAGAAAGAAAGAAGAATTTTGGTTGCGAGAGCAGCTGCAGCCAGCTGCTCAGGGAAACTCTGCCCAATGCCCTGGCATCATGGGCATGGCCTATTTTGTGAAGCGCATCCAATTTAGCAATGGGGAACAGTTTCTAACATCCCTTTCCAGACATATATCATGTTTCCCATCTAAAACATTTCTTCCTCAATAGGCTTCTGGAAGAATGACTTCCACAACTGCAGTCTGGTATGTGGTTAGACAATGGCCTCACTTCTTTGGATTTCAAAATAGGACCACAGAAGAGGTCTGATTTTTGTAATGTTAAAAAATATAAATCAGTGTTGTTCAGATATCTGATAATAATCCTAGAGGAAACAATAACCAGGCCTACCTGGCTTTTGATATAAAGCAGTCTATCTTAGTTATACAAGAATCACATACGTAGAAAATCACTCCGTTTGCCCTCTTAACAAGCATTCTAGGTAATCCTCAGGCAGGTTTCCTCATTTCCCAGTTTTCCTTGGGGAAAACAAGATTAAACAAAACAAAAACAAATGCTGTTCAAAAGTCTAAATCCTCAGAAAGTCAATCTTACCCCCGAATTTCTTAAATTGCTTTTTTTTGTCCCCAGGTTCTGAAACACTCTGAAACCAATGACTGTTGGGTTGACACTTGTATCCTTGGCATCTATCACAATGCCTGGCATGCAACATGCGTATCACACATGTTTGCTGAATTAAGGAATAAAATCTGGGGCAAATGGATATCTACATGCAAAGGATGACATTCTCATGCCACACACAGACCTCAACTCAGAATGGATTAAGGACCTAAACATAAGAGCTAAAGCCATCAAACTATTAGAAAACATAGGTGCACATTTTCATGACCTTGGATTAGGCAACAGTCTCTCAGATACGACACCAAAGGAGCAAGCAACCAAAGAAGAAACAGATAAATTGGGCTTCATCCAAACAAAATGTTTATGCTTCAAAGGACACTATCAAGAAAGCTGAGAAGACTCACACAGTAAGAGGAATACACATCTATCATCTGCTTCCATGCTTCCTATAAAAAAGATCCCTCAGCATCAAGCCCCGAACCATGGCTCTCCACCCCTTCTTTGCTTACTTTCTGTCTCCTCCTCTTTTTTTTTCTCTTTTGGTTCCCACTCTGTTTCTCCTTTTCCTTATTCTGAGTCTAGGGAATACAATTTATATTTTTATTTATGTAAATGGGATTCTGGGTTTTTTTGTTCTGTTTTGTTTTCAAACATCACCAGGGAATTTATTTGAAGGTGAAAGAGCCTGGGTACCATAGAGTCTTTGGTATACTACAGGTCGCCTGCTTCTGTATACTTATCCAAGGCTTACGAACAGACACACACAAAGTAGGCTTTTGATCCTCAAGACGTAGGGATCCCACTGGGATGAGGATAAATATTTATCTCTATTTGCTTTTTTTCTGTTGGGGCCTGGTTTCTGGCTTGCTCAATGTCCTATTTGGCCAAAGACCAGCCAGGTCAGGAAAAGATCACTCCACAGTTCCAGCCTTGAAAAGATGCGGGAAGAGCCTCCAAACAGTTCCCATATGAATTTTAACAGGGTCATCCAAGTACACTATGAGTGTAAGGAAATATGTAGGGAGAAAGGACATTCTCTGCACTCATGCTAAGTTAGAGCAAAAAACCAAATATAGAATATTCTCTTATAAATTTCTTCCCATACCCTTACCTAAGTAAAGACAAGAAACCTTCCAGGAATGTTCTAGGAGGACTGAAAAGCTCAGTGGCCACCGTGGAGGAAGAAGTAAAAAGCGTCTGAGGTCACAAAGACCATGATTTTCAAGCCCTAGTTTTGCTCCCTCTGAGGCAAGCCTCACTTTCCTAAATTGCAGAACAAAGATAATAAAAACCTGCCTTACAGAGGTGTTGAGAGGGTTTACAGACATCATATATGTAAAGCTCAGAGCACAGTTTCTGGGACATACCAGCAATTCAACTTTGGTAAAAACATTAGGTATGTCCCACTCTGTCTCTACTAATGGCTCTAGGGTTCTAGAGCTTCAGGTCAGCACCATGTTCCTTGGTCCTAAACTGGAAGCCATAGAAAAGAAGACAGGCTGTTCTCCAGCTCTCAAATGGAGACCTGCCTCTTAAAAAGGGCAGGTACCCACCTCTCCTGCAAACCATACCAGTTCAGTGGAAGGCAAGATCTATCAAAAGCCAATTGTTAGCTCCCCTGGCATACTGTGTGTTGGGAAGGCACAACAAGCAGATTCCTAAAGCAGCTGCTTCTGCGAAGATGAGGAATGGCTTTTGCAAAGAGCTTGGGCAGGCAGAAGTTTGTAACCCCCCAGGGCTGCCATCACCACCCTCACCAGCCAGCACCGCTATGACTTCCTCCACTTGCACAGTGGGTGCCGCCATGATCACCACTGCGGCTACCCCCACCTCCACCAGCTACATCATCAACACCATCACCAGGACTACGAATACCTTTTCGCCTCCCACCATCCCAACCACTGCTACCATCAGTATCACCACATGGCCTCAATCAAAACTCCAGCTGCTAGAGAAGGAACAGCTGAAGATAAACCTGCTTTACCTGAAGCCTTAAAGAAGGTTTAGTTGGAGACCTTCTGAATCACGGGTGCAAACAGTGTCACACCCATCCCTCAGCAGGTACAAAAATGGCCTCACCAAAATCTCCTTGAGGCAGCAGCTGCCACTGGGCTGAAGGGAGAGAGACTCCTGGAGAGGCCAACTCCCTCTTTTCCTTCCCTACTCTTGTGAGACTCAGAGCAAGAGCTGTGAGAAGGTTCTAAGCCTCCCAGGTGGGTGTCTAACATGGCTTTGTCCCTGGGCTGCTCACTATGTCCCAACATGCTAGTTGGGACAGAAAGCTAGGGCCCAGAAGGCTAGGGCTGGGTGGGATAAATGAGTAGCCGTGGCCTCATCACCGGAAGGGCTGGCCATATTTCCATCTGCCAGGAAGAGGCTGCTCTGTGCTCCTTGGCCAGGAGTTCTGTTACAATGACTTGAAGCTCACTGACAAACAGCTTTGCCAGTATTCCTATGGGAGGTTCATGTCTTGGAAGAACAAGGCGGGCATTTACTAGTGCCCTGCCTGTCGCCATGAGGAACACCGAAACAATATCCTTTTAAAATAGCTTTCACAGAGATTTTGCTGTATTTTCCTTTGAAGGAGTAACAAATATCTAAGAACCCTGCCCATATTTTAAAAAAATGGGTCACACGTTTTTGCTAAAAAAAAAAAAAAGAAGAAGAAGAAGAAGAAGCTATTTTTACTTCCTTGTATCCTTCTAACAGTTACAAGCAGGTAAACTGAATTGTTAATTATCCTTTGTAAAAGATTTTTTCAAAAGTAAAGGTTATTCCTAGGCTGACAAGGAATATGCCAGGTCTGTAGCTAGAAGCAAATTTTTATAGCTGGTTATAAACCCCTGAAATATGAGTTTATACTGGAAAAGCTGAAGCAACCTTAACTCTAAGCACGCTGATGGGCGCCACTTTAATTACAGCCCCAGAATGGAATAAAACAGTCTCTCTTCTACAGTAGCATCACAAAGAACCCCATTAACTCTCCAATTACTAAATGAGGAAACAACATTCTCTAGAACCCAAGCCAAGGAAAAAAGAACAGTGCATGTTCCAACATAAAACCTTAAAACTCGGCTTCAAAGTTACAGTCTAAAATAAGGAGGCACTCCCCTGCATGGGTAATGTTTACTTCGCTTATTTAAAATAAGTGAGTGTCTTTGCCAAGGCTCACATAAGACTATTTGTTTAACAAATAAAGATGTGTGTTTCCTGGAGTGTTTCTAATTGGGGTTTGAGATCCCACCTCCTAAGAAATTCTGGGCTTGGATACCTCCGGCACTCACGATGCCTTTGACCATGTGGGTATCCCCTATCGAGGGGAGTGGAGGGTCTGGTGCTCATCAGGGAGTGTGCACATGGCAAAATCTACAGAGCAAATGGTTTGTGTCCCACCCACGCATCCATCACACTTTCAACAGGGAAGAAAACTGGGGAAGGTCAAAATGATATCCAGTAGGATTTGTAAATTGAGCTATTCAGTAGGCAAGCAAACTTTAAAAATAGCAAGTTGGGGGAGGCAAATTTCCCCTCACCTCCTCCCTTCTCCCTCTCACTCCTGCCTCGCCAATCTGCCCCGCTGCCCCTGCCTGTCTTTGCAACAGCAGTGGAGCAGCCCTGTTTTCAAAGCCATGCTAACATCTTGGGAAATGCCAGGGCAAAATCAAAGATTCTTTGGTTGGGCGTGTAATAGAAAACTTGAAGTTGTTCCTGTTAAATAAAAACAGCCATGTTAATTTTGGTGCCATTGAAAACACAGGAAAATGCTGTTGCCAAATGGAAAGGGGGAATAAAAGAGCTTACCAAATGGGAAGCAGTTGTATTTTCAAGACTTGAGAAGGGTACATTGCGAAAACTCGAGAGCAAAACCGAAAGTGGGAAAAGAAATGTAAAAGAATGGTTGTTTCTCTGTTTAATTCTTTTCCTCCGTCAAGGTGAAGGAATGCATCACCAATTCCCTCGAGGAGACAGGGAACTCAAGTGTCTGGGGTTCACTGCCTTGCTCTGTAAATAATGAAACATTTTTCTTGCCGGGGCGCTGAAGCTCCCCATCCCACCCTTCTGCAAATGCTCTCAATAACACTCCCATGGTTCACAGACTCGCTGAGCTACACGGCAACCAGAAAAAATATTCTGTACTCAAGATCCTGTTTTGAGCTGAATTTGACAAATGGCTGGAGGAGCATCACTGTAGAGGCAGAAATAATTTATTTTCTGGTTCTACCTGAAAGTTAGCGACTATTCCCAGCAGTGTATCCAAGTACTTCTGAGTTTTTAAATGCACTGGATGCCAAACTACACTTGTAATGATGGGTATAATTGCAAGCAACTCGCAGGAGACCATCCTTGGCTGGTTTTAACATCTTTGAGCAAGAACCAGAAAAGGAGAGAAGGAAAGGAAAGCTAAAGACCAAAGACTCCTGAAATCCTTGTTTTAGGGGCGTGAGATTCTGCAACATTGCTTTGCTGGGTGTTTTGTTTTAACTCATTTGAGAGAGAGAGAAAGAGAGAGCAGGAGCTCGAGGAGGGGGGAGGGCAGAGGGAGAGGGAGAGGGAGAAAAGCAGACCCCCCAATGAGCCAGAGCCCCACCCAGGGCGCAGTCGCAGGACCCTGAGATCATGACCTGAGGGGAAATCAAGAGTCAAGGCTTCAATGGACTGAGCCACCCAGGCGCCCCTGCTGTTGTTGTTGCTGCGATTCCAAAAAAATGTGTCACGAGAGAACTTTACTTTAACTGTAATTTGGAGGACAACTGGAATGGTGATTCCTGTCTTACCATCTCTCGCTTAAACTGGTGTCCAGACACTGGGGAAATCACCAATTACCTTCATCACTGTAGCTATCCCTACATGCCTTCTTTCCCTCACTTTATAAATAATCAGTAAATAAGCTGAATGTCATCTACACGCCTGGTACTGTGTAGCATGCTGGGTTACAACTCAACGTCAGGTGAGATTTTTATTTATTTTTTATTTATTTTATATACATATTTATACATTTATATTTATATTATTTTATTTTATTGTTTATTATTTATTTTTTTATTCCAAAGGCATGGCTTGCACAAACTGACATCTTGGCAGTGTCCTGGATTCTCCGTGAGAGCCATGAGCGTGCAATAATCCGGGCCCTGAAACAAAATCCAAGTTAGATTTCCCCAGTTCTGAAGTTACTGTGAAATTCTCCAAATTGAATAAATAGACAATACCTAAAAATTCACGGCCACTGGACAGCCAACACTGTGGCTCACTCCACACCCCCTTCCATTCTGTCTACCATGGAAACCCAGGGAAGGACCAAGGGAAGTGTCGGAGATGACATCAGGGTGGGCACTGGACACCCAAGATTCCCACGGGGAGTCGGGGTTGGGCTTACCAGGTAAGACACCTCATTAGATCCTTCAGGGCATTGAGCTAAGAGGGCTAACAGTTTCTCGAAGGGCTTGAATTCGAATTCGAGGAGAATCAAAGAACTTAGAAAAGCGGTTAAATAAAATGGATTTCCAGGAACACACGCAGACCAGTCTGAAGTAAGGAATGACTAACCGTGCGTCAGTAAGTAGCAAAAGGGAGCCATAATAGTCCTTAAATGGAAAACGAGTCAGTGGTCCAGCACAGTTATGAAATACAAGATCTTGGAATTGGTGAATGAAATCATGGCACCAGGGAGACGTGGTTCAGGCTGGGGGCTCCACAGTCAGAGACCCTGCTTGAGTTTCAGCTGTGTCACTTGGGAGATTGAGCAAGATATGACTACTCTTTTCGGCTTCCTCATCTACAAAATACCAGTAATGTTCACCTCCACCCTATGGCAGCTGTAGGGTTTACAAGGGACAACCCATGGAGTGTCCCAGCCCAGTGCTGGGCCTAGAGTGAAGTGCTCCATAAACAAAGCCTCTAGTCACCCAGGACATACACTTTGTATCTTCCCGTGCCTGCTTTGGACTTTTCCATTTCTGGACAATGAAGAGGATTAGAAAGTGATCCGGAAGAAGCAAGTGACATGATTAAAGAAAAGGCCAACAGAAACCACAAAAATGAGCTCAAAACTGTCGGGACTATCTAGCCTGGAAAAGGAAAAGCTGGAAGGTTTAGCAACAGAGCAAATAAGTGAGAAAGCACCCCATTCTTCAGCATGAGGTGACCAGCTTTTTTGTTGCTGGACTGGGGCCATGGGAGAAGGTATGTTGCTGCAGCAAGAGGAGCAAGGGTTAGCTATAAAAAAGGACTTCCTTATAATTTTCTTTTTATGAAGAGGCATTTCCCTTGGCCTTAGAGTCAGAAAAGCACAAATCTATTTTCCATCAGATCAGGCATCCATTTGAAAGCATAGGAAAAACGACCTTCCAGTTGCTGCTTCAGTTTCTAACAAGATCACATCCTTAAAGGGGTTCAGGGGTCTTTCCAGGTAGGGGAAGTGACACAAATAACCAGCAGCTCCCCCATGGCACTCCCTGAGCCCCTGAGCCTTTCTGCGATAGCTCTCTTTGTTCCCCCTAAGTGATGACTGTCCTGCTAAACCAGGATCACTGTATTTTGTGTGTGTATCTCTGGTAATTCCATACCAGGGAGGTCAACAGGCTGAATGCTTGTCTGTGTGTCTGTGTGTGTGTATGTATGTGTGTGGGGTTGCACAAACACAGTGCCAAGGCCTACAGCTTCTATAAATTTTGTATCCACTAAAATGGTTACCCTTTAGAGATTAAAAAAAATTATTTGCTATGCTGATAAAGAACATTTTCCGAATTTGTTCTTTAGTGTCATGCCTTATTAAAGCTGAGATAAATCAGGTCCCCTGCTTACCTCCCATTGATGTCACCGAAAAATAAATTTGATTATTGTAGCCAACATGAAACCATAATGGGGTAGCAGCCTAGGCTCTGCTTACTGTTTAAAATTGAGTTTTGGGTGATATGCTCTAGAATTATGGGGGGGGGAGGCACATGGACATTCATCTGAACTTAGAAAAAAAAATGTTTTCAGTAACTCTGCCACAATCCAACCCATTCCTTGAGAAGACTGGAAATTCGGTCACGTTTGGTTGTTTCCATATCCCACTACTTCCCACCTCCCTTTCTGGCATTTCATTCCACTTTTTCTGTTTTCAGATCATGCCTGGCCTTCTGCCCAAGTCTGAAGATTAAAACCATTAAAAATCTCTGTCTTCTCAACATCCTCCTATTTAAAAAAAGACACGGCATTAGCTCTCCCCCTTCACTTTTTTTCTCTACAGAGGTTAAAGAATATTTTCCCTTTTCCTCTTTCAAACCTTCTGATTTGAAACCTGCACAGCGGCATTATTTTCTAAGACTGGTTGCTGACCTTTTGGCCCGGGCTCAGCCCAGCCGCTTGCCTCCCCACTTCCAAGTCTCTGGAGCAAACGCTCGGCTGCGGGTCCCTCCACCAGCTACAACCGCTCACTCGACACCACGGCGCAACCCAAATAAATAAAACCAACAGCCCAAACCATATCAATAATATTTAGTTCTTTCTCTTACCCAGAAAAATAAATGGCATTTCTTAATGCTATTTAAAAATGTCAAATACGTACATTCATTTGGAAAGAAGAGGCTCTCTCTAAATTTCTGAAGTTACTGAGAACAGGAAGAACACAACTTCACAATTGCTGAAATTAAGAAATCTGAAGAATAACATCATTACCAAACCCCGAGAAGAGGATCATCCATTGTGACTCTGGCAAGACTGGGATCTAAGTGAGCAAGAGCCTCACAACGAAATGTTCGGTTTGGGGTGAAGACTGACTACTCTTATTTCCATCCCCGCTTTTCAGCACGGTGGTTCCTCCACGTTGTGGTGAGCCATACAGAAGGGCTGATACTCGACTGCTTCTGAAATTTCTCCAAACAGAGAAGTCCTGGGGCTCCACCTGCAGTTACAGCACTAGGGGATAAGCAAGAGGCAGGCACCTCCCTAACTCCCATGACCTGGCAGGTATATTAACAGAAGTTTTGTGCATTTACGGACTCAAGATGCACAAAGCCCTCCATGTAGTATTGTTGCCAACAGTAAAACACTGGGCGAAAAAACTCAAAGATCCATATTTTGGAAAAATAAACTCAAAACATCCTCAGAACAGAACACCATGCCACTAAATTAAAAAGAAAGGGGGTGGGGGAGAGAGAAATAGAAAGAGAATTCACTAAGACTTAGTAAAAAGAAGCCCAGGCTGTAATGTTATGTGATGAAAGACACAGAGTAAACAGCGTCTGTGCTCTGCCTCCTTTTCTGTAAGAAAAGGGAGGAGGAGTAAAATCTATATAGTTTTATGAGATATTTATTATTGCATTTGCATGAGGAGACATAGGAAGTTATATAAAAATCTAATAAAAGTACCTAAGGAATGAAGAGTAAGGTAGATGGGAACAGAGGTAAGGAACAAAAATAGGAAAACAATTTCACTAAAGAAACTTACAATTCAAAGGCCCTTTAAGGTTGATTGCTCTGCCCAAGTGTCTCAAGCCATTCCCATTCTGGCCTACAGGAGCATCTGAACCAACACAGGTGTGTACTCTTTACAACACACTATGTGTGCTTCTGGAAGAGAGCCCCTGGGAAGGCAGCCTGAGCAGGGCTGGCATTCAAATCAGAGCGGAGCAGGACGTCACCCTGCCCCCCACGCCCCCACCGCACCCCTGCCACGGCTCATGCCCCTCCATCCTGGCCTTCTTCCTGATGTGGAGCCTGTCTGGCTCCATTTGGAAGTGGCAGGTGTGGTGACACTGGGTTTCTTTGGAAGTTTCCATCACCCAGTCCTTTTAAGCACAGGTCAGACAATGCCTCTGAAACCACCAAGAACAGATCAGACACAGCTGCCTCAGGAGCGGACAGGGCTCCATCTCTGACCCATACATGACAGGGAAGGAGGTCAAGGTCACAGACGCAGAGCTCCGGGGGGCTTGGAGAGTCCAGGTGATTCCAGGTGGTATCCCAAATCCCCAGATGACTAGGAACTCTTTTACATGTAGAAAAGGAACTACGAAAGGCATCTGACATGAACCAAAGATGTCCAGTAGTTTTACTCTGCTGTCTTCTTCAATTTTTTAATGGAGGAGGTGGGGGAGGGGTTGGTAAAGTTCGTATGTAAACTACTAAGTTCAACCTACATCCTTAAAGGAAGAGCCAACAGGAATGTAGGCGCTACTCTAAAATGCACCTTCACTGAATTGAGAAATTCCATTTGTACAATCTGAGTAATCTGGACTCACTGACTTTTCGAAGAAACCATTCATGTTTTCATGCTACCATAGTAACCTGTCATACCTATTTTTATTTTCTCCCTGGAGCTATTATTTCAGAGAATCTTGGACATTCTGGGTTGGTAGGGACCTCAGAGTTTGTGACCCACGCTAATAAGCAGCTAATCTTGGGTGGTTCTGGACTCACAAAACGACCACTTTTCTCCAAGCTGCTGAAGCAGGAGACCAGTATCTGCCAAGAGCCTACGATGGAGCAGGTACGTTTCACATGATCATATCTAATGCAAACATGAGTCTCGGTGGTGAGCGGTCCCAGAGATTTTCACAAATGAGTAACTGGGCTGAGTTTTCACAAGTCCATGGCACAGCTGCACAACACCCAGTCTTTCTCACTCTGAAACCTGTGCCTCTTCCTATCATCTCACATGGCATCCCGACGGGAGGAAGGACTGATAGAGGCTCTGAACAGCGGCAACAGCACGATGGTTCAAAAGGCTAACCAAGGAGGAAAAAACCAAAGGAAAGGCTAGTAAGTGCACTCCCTTGGCTGGGGCTTGCCCTTGCTTCGCTCACAACCCATGTATGCTCGGGTCTACATGTTTCTACTCCTCAGCTCCAGCAAACAATCCGTCATTAGAATCCACTTGCCCTATGCCTCCAAGGGCAAGAGTCAGAGGCCTCAACCCTGATCCTGGCTGTCAACACCTGCTGAGACTCATCTTCCCACAAGATAAACTAGGGGGCTGAACAGAAAGCAGAGCTTGCCCCGCTTGGGCAATGGAAAATCGAGGCAGGGCCTAAGTGGAGTGCTTCTCTGGGTAGGAGGGATTCCACAAGGAGAGCCAAGGCTGGGCTGGGCTTGAAGGAAGCTGGGCCATGGCCGGGCTGAGAGCTTGTCTGGGAGGTTCAGATGAGGGAGAACATACATGAAGACTGTCTAAGCTGTGAAGAGTTGCGCAGGTCGCATCACCACTAACGAACTGGGAGGAAAAGGATCCTGAGAAGCTCAAAGCCACTGTTCAATTTCCTTTTTTTTTTTTTTTTTTTAGATTTTATTTATTTATTTGACAGAGAGAGAGAGACAGAGAAAGAGGGAACAAAAGCAGGAGGAGTGGGAGAAGGAGAAGCAGGCCTCCTGCTGAGCGGGGAGCCCGATGTATGGCTCAAGCCCAGGGCTCTGCGGTCATGACTGGAGCCAAAGGCAGATGCTTAACGACTGAGCCACCCAGGTGCCCCATGACTCCTTTTTCCAATCCTAGGTCTAATGCTGCTTTTGTTTGTACAGGTGAAAAAGAAGGAGCCCTTGTACATTTGTCAGGACCCTGGATTTTAATGACAGAAACCCAACTCAACCAGCTTGGACCAAACAAAGCCCTGTGTGAAGGTTCACAGACCCATGGGAAGAGCAGGGGACATGAATGCCATTCCTCACCCATATTTCTGCTTCTCTTCCATTCTCAGAGACCCAGTCCAGTCTCCCACACCACACAATCCTCAGCCTCTTCTACCCCTCATTCCCACCTGGGATTTGTGCCAATCTTAAGTAACAGGGTCCCGGTAAACAGGTGCCCCTGTGGCAGTGTGCGGGAAGTGTGCGTGGCGTGCATCCCCAGGAGGGAAATGGTGTGATGCACTGCCATGGCCTGGGAAGGTTCCCGGGGTCTGAGGAGGACAGGCTGACAAGCACTGGTCTCCTCTTGGATCCTGAGTCAGATCTCGGTTGAGACTCCCTCCCCTGCTTCCTCCCGCCACCTCTGTGAACATAGGCGCCCGTGGCAATGTCGGTTAAGTCACTAGATCTGGGCCTATTTCTTTCAGACCTTGAAGGAAGTCTTATAAGAGTGTAAGATATACATTTGGTCATGAGAACAAGCACCTTCTCTGTCATCTCTTCTTTTAGAAATACAGAACAGACTTCCTTCAGCAACTTGGGGCCTTAGACATGGATGCCAAGGAAGAGGCACTGCCTGTAAAGCCCTCATCTGTATCCTTGAATAACTTGAAAGTAAAGAGCCATCATCTCTATTCTCGAAGAATTTGAACTATCCTGGCACTGGCTGAACCCAAAGGACTCCTTGCGTTTGTCCATTCACTCTTCTCACCCCAACTTTCCAGCACCACCATGTATGGCTTAGAAAGCAGAGGGGACACTCAAGCTTGAAAAAGATTTCAAACAGCTGCAACAGAGGTGACCCTGGACCACATAGGTAAGGTCAAAATCATTCCCAAACCTGTCTCCCCAGACAGCTCGGAGGCTGAGGAGGTGTTCCTGCCCCCTACCCCAGGGAAACTGGTTACCAGAAGGGGCAAGGGGCTGGGCGGGAGGGTCCTGGAGGCTGGCAGGCTTTCTGGGCCTGGTTTTCTACGGTGGCCTGGGGCCTGAGCCCCCTACCAGGCAATGTGCCCTGCTGAGCTCTGGGGCCCATAACTTCCTGATTGCTTACAGCTCTGCAAGAAGATATCAAAGCCAGGAAGAAATGGTTTGAAGGCAAACAGAGGGGTGAGAGAGCAGGGAAGGTTGATTGGGGGATGGAGGGAGTCTGGAGGGGGTGGGGGGGGGGGGGGGGGGGAAGGGCCTGAGGGCAGGGAAGGTTAGGCCCAGCGAGAAGAGAAATCAGAATTAAATGAAAACAGCGCTTGTAGGGCCCCCTTGGCTTGTAGCTGGGCCCCCTCCGTAAAGTCCTGCCATTCATGCATTAACCTTCCAACAATGAAAACAAAATCCAGGGACCTGGTGCCTGCCTGCAGGGGCACATAAAGTTTAGGGGATATAATATCTTCCAGGTGGGTGTGCCCAGGAGCACACAAAGGTGCTTGACAGGTCGTTTAAAACTGACTGTCAAGGTCAAAACAACACCACCTGCAGGTACAACTAAAATATCTTCATCCATGCCCTCCTTTGGGCTCTCTGTTGTTTCTTTTAAACCAAGGCACAGTCTGAGCGGCAGACAAGCCTGACAACTGTTCAAACTATGTACGTGCAACTTATTAGCTTGCAAATGGAGGTATCTGGAGGCTAAAAACGGGGGTGGGGGGTGGGGGGCCAAGTTAGCTGCCATTCCTGAGGGGGCAAGGGGAGGGGGTGTTGGCTGTGAATGGCTGGGCTGGAGGATGAAGGCCTTCATCCACGGAGCGTGCTCCCGATGTGGTATTTGGAAATGCTGTTTTGCACGGATGGGGCACTGAGCAGAGGCGGTTATTATGAAAGGAAGGGGCCCTTGCCCTTGAGATCTGTTTATTTTGCAATTAACCAGGAGGAAGAGAGGCCCCTTCTGAACCTTCTGCTTGCGGGCCTAAAATTTAAACGCCCACTGCCTAGGCGGAGTACACTGCCCAAGGAGTACAAGAAAATCCCAGGCTTATGATCTAACTAGCCCTTACATCAAAAAGAAAATATACGTGGATGTAAATTGCCAAATGAAATTGAATCACCTCCACCCCTGTTCAACATAAAAAACTCAGCTTAATTAAATCAAAGAATGTTAAAGCTCTAAGACACTCACAGGCAATTCCAAATCAGCCCCTTACTTTTTCAAAGGAGAAAACTGGGCCAGGGAGGAAAAGTTGCCTGGGGTCCCCGCCTGTCACTGGGCCCAGCCCTTCAGGAACACATCTTCCTTCAGAGTAACAGACATGCAAGGAGCATCACCGCAGAGCTTCCACACCATCCTCTTTCCTCAATCTGACAGTCTCACCTGAGAGAAGATGGCAGGGTACAGAGTCTGAGAGTCCCCAGGAAGATAGTTAACCCGTTCAGAGGTGCGCCCTCCACAAAGTCACCACCAAACACACTGCCCTCTAACACCTGAGCAGAAGCACCAGCATGGAAATGTTAACATTGCAGATACCAAGATCCTGCTGCTCACCCACTGAATCAGAGTCTCCACAGTGGGACACAGGTTTAAGGGATCCCCGGGTTCTAGCACATCCATTGGGGTATAAGAAGAGGTAGAAATTCTTAAATTTTTTTTCCCCTCCGGGTGCCTTGGTGGCACAGTTGATTACGTGTCCGACTCTTGGTTTCAGCTCAGGTTGTGATCTTGGGCTCATGGGATTGAGCCCTGTGTTAGGCTCTGGGCTTGGTGAGGCAACTGCTTGAGAGTCTCTCTCTCCTTCTCCCTCTGCCCCTTCCGTTCATGCTCTCTCTCTCTCTCTCAGAATTGCCAAATGAAATTCAATCACCTCCACCCCTGTTCAACATAACATTCAACATGTTCTTTAAAAAATATTTTTTCTCATCCTTCTAAATTTCTATTTTTGTGTGTATTTTGTAGTGTGCCCAGGATATTAACACTGTACTAAATGTATACAACTTATGAACGCATAGAACTATCTGGAAGGGGTGACTATTCAAAAAGAGATGTATAATCAGAAAAACGTGGGGCCTCCTGCACTGTGGGCTCACCTTCCTCACTGTGATAAAGGTAGGCCCTTGCCAGGCCTGACACATAACAGCCCTTCAAGTAACACTGATACCATGAAAGGTGGACTCCACGGTCAGCTGTACAGCAGACTCCAGGCTATTTTGGAATAGAATTATTTCTCAAAGTTTGTTTTAAGGGTTGGTTTCTTCGAGACCATGATGGTCCCATGGAAGCCACACTGCCAAGGGGGGATCCCTGGACATGGCATACAGAGGAATAGTGCACCTTCTTCTGGCCCTGTCCTCAAAAGGCACATATACACCAGGATATTAAATCAGGATAATAAGGATATTAAAGGCTTTCTTAGAAGTTCTCCAGCAAAGACTCCATTTTAACTCTGTTTAATCCATTCATTTCCTGAATTAATTAAGTCACAGTTCCTTTTCCCACATTATTAACATTCCACAAAACTAGTCTTCCTTGGAACCTGCTGCAGAAAACCCTAATTCAGACTAAAGGTCTCCTATTTCCTTGCAGCCACAGAATCATCAGCACTCATCACACCTGCCCACTGATACGCGTCTACCGAATGAATTCTTGGCTTTGCCTATCCAGCCCTTTCCAACTGCCAGCTTTCCACAGCACGTTCAGAAATGGCACATGTGTGGTAAAAGCCAGAAACTGCAGCTGGCTCACTCTCAGAGTAGGTCCTCAGGGTCTCTTCTGAGAGGAGACCACCTCAAAAATAAGGATCTGCCAACCACAGTCCCCACAACTCATCAAGCTCGCCTCTAGCGAGTAAAGGCCGGGAGTGGGTCCCCAGGATCACAAGAGCAGCCTCTCCTCCTCGCCCACCCCAAGTCCTGGCCGGGGAGCCCTAGTATCATTCACACTCTCCTGAAAGGGAATTCTAAGATTTCCATTTTATGCTGAGAAAGGGAGGTGGTTATTTTCGGCAAGCTAACTGGGAAAGTGAAGGGCAGATTTGGCATTCTGTCTTCCCGGAACAATGTCTAGACTTTCTGAGGAGTCACCTCTATAAATAGCATGGTTAGTTAACCAAGAAATAGAACACGTTCTCCTCTGAGCTCCACTTGGGTTAAGTTAGGGTGAACTTTTGCATTATACCTGCAAATCCCACAAAGTAATCAATTTCTTAAAAAGTAATCCATTTTTTTAAGGCGCGCTTCCTCAGATCTATGGCCTTTTAAGGTGAACATTACTTTTTAACAAAATGTAGCTGCTACCCTCTTCCAGTTAAATTTCAGAGGTGGGGTCAAATGACAAGGCAATTTCTCACCCACTTTATGCCCACAGGCCTCTGTGGCTCAGATGTCAGTGGGTTCCAGGTACATATGGGCTGTGATACAACAGAGGCAATGTTTCCACCAAGCAGAGCTATTCATACACTGTACCTTGCTTGAGGACTGTTTCCAGAGTTGGCGTTTTCCCCCAAAGGAGTCTAGCCTCCAAAGAAATACGTACACAGCTCCGTGCCCACGTATATACATTACACGGTCCAGAAGCTGGGAGCATTTTCTCCCTCTGCGTAGTGGCTCTGCGTAGTGGCCTGAAGAGTGAGAACCCACAAGATTGGGAATATTCCAACTCAGGCAACTTTGCACATTGAATTCCATTGTTCTTTCTCACCCACGGAGTGGATGTTCTACTCAGTAATAATGCTTCTGTGGAGAAATAAGTGGCGGGGGGCGAATAAAAGGCTTTTCTTTGCAATGGAAAAAGGGAAAGGTAGTGCCGACTGGCCATCTCAGGCTCAAGGGCTGGAAGAGATTAGGGGCCTATGGAGAGAAGAAGATTACAAATGTAGGCAGAGGGATGATTGCTTCAGGAAGGCCTTTCAAGGGCCTGACAACTTCTCTTGAAGGATGGCCCCAGCCGTGTTCTGTGAAGGTAGGACTGTCAGTCTATGTGTGTGGAGAACAGTTCAAAGAAAACAAAACACTTAAGCATAATCTTTCAGAGCATGAGGAATCATGGCGTAATGATGATAAAATGCTACTTCTGGGTCTGACAAGCAGTGCAGCTGTTAGATGGCAAGAAGAAGATTATGGCTAAGCCAAAAGCTGTGAGTTCACTCTGCTGTTGTTCCAACAGAATAGAGAGAGAGACGGAACCTGGCCCCAGCATATTCATGTGATCCAAGAATTTGCCTGGTACCCAGATTCTGTGGCTGCCTCCTAATGAGCCCGTGGTGAATGCTGATCTTCATGTAGACTCCATGACACTATGATTTCCATGGCCAGACCCTGAAGTAAACACATAAACCTCAGAGAGGGTTACAGAAAACACTCGCTTAAGTCTGAACCCCAGATACCAAGAGCCATCCCAGGATGAGGCCCTTCTACATCCTTCTCCATGTTGCTGGCTCTACGTGACTTGGGGACATCATAGACCCTCCTGCCCCTGCACCACAAAGAATGGAGCATACGTCCACCTTCGCCCTACCTGCCTCGCTCAGTATAAACTGGTATTGTCAAAACTAAAGCCAGGTACTCTCAGGGTCCCAGAAGAAGGTGACCTTAGGAATACTAGTTTCTGTTCAAAGAAAGAAAAACACAAGAACCTTCTCTATAAGATAGGAGACACACGAGAACCTTCTCTGTAAGATAAGTCAGATAATTTTCCCAAGAAGAAAAATAGAGACCAAAACCAGAATGGAGACATGAACCCAAACAAAGTGACAAAGGGGATGCTTGTGACTTGTGAGTTCAGCCTCCCGGTATGGCCCTCACTACTCCCCCATGTGTTCATCACTATGGCAGTGGCAGGGGTGCCAATAAACAAAGAACAAGAATCTTGCAGGAAAAAGAAAAGGATGGTATGAGCTGCTTTCTAGCATTCAAACCACCTACTTGAAAAAACAGAGGAGAATGACTCTTGAAAACAGCAGAACGAAATACCCCTTCAAAATATTTCTGAAAACAATCCATTCGGAAAGAAATTTAGAATTTGAGAGTTTGGGAGACAAAGAGCAATCACAAAGAAACAAAACCCACATGTAGACAACTCCCCACCCCCACCCCAAATCCTTAGCACGTCAGAGAGAGGAGAGCTGGCAACCCTTGCGAAGAGAAAGGTACACTTGTTCATGGCTCAAATCAGATTCCCAAAGGAGAGAATCACTATTGGTTGCATCCTGCATTGAAACCATGAAGTCACAGCCCCCCGAAAGTAAAGGACTGTTTAAAAATATGGCATTTTCAGTCTGTTGGGGGTGGGGGACAAAAAATTCACGTAGAAGCCAACAAAGAACAAGCACAGAAAAATTCCCAAAGCTGTGAAACCTTACTACTTAAGATAATGACAGAAATTTATGACTGCTTCCTTTCCCGGCAGAAAGGAGCACAATTAGAAGGCTGCAAACAACAGGCCTTTTGTACCAGCATGTTATGTTTTGCTTATTCTATTACACATTGGCTGGGAGATAAGAATAAACAGGACAACACCCTGTCTAACCCCAGGAGGAGGGGGCGGAGGGAAAGCTGGTGACGGTCATTCTTGGGCGTGTATGTGCACACTGTTCATTCCCAAATTGAGGTACTTGAGAAAACTGTGCCTACAACAGTCAGGAACTAGTATAAGCACCCAGAAGCCTTTTATTGCACAATCACATCTTTTAGAACAAGCCATGTATAATAGGGAGCTTCACAGTCTTTCTCCGCTGCGAAGCCCACAGAAGGTATTTAAGTAATTGATGATGATTTCCCTCTGCTCCCTATCAATCCTATTTGTGCTCAGTCTTTGAGAAACTTAAAAATTAGGATGAGCAATCATAGAAACACTGCCTCCCTCCCCGTGACCCGCCATGTCAGCAAAGCTGGGAAGGAATCCATCAGCCGCTAGCGGGGAAGGAAAACATGGAGCCCTGGGCCTGCTTTCTCCCTGCTCCCCAAATGGAGAGCTGCTGGTCCCTGCACCAGGAGCTCTGAGGCTCCTGCAGTGGCGAATTCTGCTCAAGGACAGCAGTTGCTAAGCCAAGGCAGGTTCTCACCAGCCAATCACAAGATGGTATGGCACCACTGGTCTTCTAACTGAGAAAAGACTTGGCCTCTCTTGCGACCCTCTCCCCATAACACCTGATGGCCTGGAACCACCAATCCTCGCTGAACCGCTGCCATGTCTCACTCTCCTCGTGCTGGTGCACAGGTGGCTCGGTGACTTAAGACCTGAGGGACTGTGGGACCTCCTGGCACCCAAAATGAGTGTAAGGAAGGAACTAAGAAAAGCCACGCTAAAAGCTCCTTGCCCTCCAGCCACACTGCCCTTCTTTTTGCTCCTCCGGCCCATCTCAGGGGTTCCCACTTAGAGGCCTTTGGACCTGAACTCCCTCAGCCTGGGTTTTCTTTTCCCCGAGATTGTTCATGAGGCTGGCTCCTTTCTGTTCTTCAAGTCTCACAGTACCTGCCACTCTTTAAAGAAGCCTTTGCCTGCCACCACCCCAGACTCTTAACAACCACTCTGTCACTGACTTCGTTTTTGTTGTTCAAAGCATACATCTTAGTTCCTGATTTTTAAGTACACAATTCTCTCCCCTGACTAGTACGCAAGTTCCCTGGTGACAGAGATCGCATCAATCTTGTTCTCCCCTGCAGACTCGGCATCTTAAATCCTACCTGGCACACACAGTATGGGCTTAATAGAAATTTACTGGACGGATGAATAGATGAATAAATAAACAAACAATGAACAGACGAACAAGACAATCTGGTATGAAACCAGTGGAAAAACGAGTCAAAGCAGAACTCTCGCCTAATGTCTGCCACGCTGCCACTTTTTTTTTTTTCCCCAATTTTCCAAGTGGAACCAGGGGTGAAGCTACCGGTGAATGGTAGAGTTGGGAAGTAGAGTCACAGAAAACACAGCTTTTTTTTAGTCAGTGCTCTAGACATAAAACCGCTCTGAAATGATTTGCAGGAGATTCTTGAAATTCAAACAGAGGAAGGGAAAAAAAAAAGAATGTATTTGGATGTCAGCAAGGAAGTTCTGCCAACCTAATTATGCCCCGTGACATGTAATTGTGAGCTGCTGAAAGACAAATGGCGAAGCAAAGCATTTATTATAAACACGAAAGAGGTAAGACTGAGGTGTTAATTTTTAAGCAACTGTCATAAATCTGGTTCCAGGATATTATTCCATTAACATTATTATTATTATAACAAAGAACGTAAGCATGATGATGAGCTCCTTTCATGTATTTCTCAATACCTGGGAAATGAGGCTTACTCGTCCATCCCTAGCTGAGACACCTGAGAAACTACGAGAACACAATGAAAATGGCAGAATGCTGATTATACCAACATGAAGAGAGTGTGTCTATATGTTCTGGAGATTCACATAAGATGCATTCATATCTTTGGCTCGACACCATATTACTCAATTGAAAAAAGGTACACTCCACAGCTCCTTATATGGCAGACTCGGCCTCCATGGAAGGTACAAACAAAATGAAACAAAAACAAAGAGCCTACATGCACTAAATGAGAAAATTACAGACCAGAACTAGTCGGTAGTGTCTTAAAGCCAAACTAGGGATTTTTCTCAGAATCAGAACAGAATGAAAGTATCTCTCCCCTGGAACAGTGACTAAAAAAAGGAAGGGTGAGGTTGATAAGTTATGGTTCCTCTTATACAAAAAGGTGACCAAAAACCACAACATGCAGTCTTGAAAGATAGTCTAGTTACTGTTATGTTGGAAAAGCATTCCAAGTTCTAAAACGCTGTCTTTTTGTCATTTACCTTCTGATAAACTGATTGGTCATTATCATACATTCAAATTATACAAGTGTGTTTCTCCCCACTTTATTGAAATATCAGAATTGGGCTCCAAAGAGAGAGGAGAGTTTTATGCTTAGCCATACAAACTCTGATGTGTAATATTTAAAATACAGTGAAATCTTTACGGATGTCATCCAAAAATTTAAAAAATTCTTCAAAATGGTCACTAACAATTTACCCACTTTAGTTCATGTGGGAATGTTTAATGCCATTCACCAAAAATGAATACTACAGTGGTATAAAATGGTATTCATTATGATTAAGAACTAATCACTAAAGAAGTCCAGAGGTATGGAATTTATGATCTTGCATACATGTTTATAAAATGTGGATTCGGCAAAGAACCATTTAATCTACCAAGAAATCCTTTGATCTCTAGTGCATTACAATGAACAAAACAATGACAAGTTTCAGTATGGAGGTCTTTTGGGATGGCTCCTACTAGACTTGGGATTTCTCTGTTCCTGTTTAGGGACCAGACTGTCCCTACAAGACTGTCAATTTTTGTTCCAGCTTTGCTTTTACAGAGCCCTAAGCAAAACCCTGACCATAAATAAGGCAGCAGGGCCCCGGGAGCCAGCTGAGTCATAAACCCCACTCAATCGCATGTGGCTCAAGGTGTTGGGATCCCACGAGAGTCAAGCCAAGCAAGTGGAATCAATTTAGGCCCTAGTTAGGAAAAACAGAGTGCTTCCCCCCTCCCCCGACAGTCCCCCCCTCCGCAATGGAAGATACCACAATCCCCCTCTGCAGCTCAAATACGGGGAACAGTAACTAAGCCCAGGAAAACATCTAGACCAGGGCAGACTACTCCACAGTCTAAAACGGAAGAAAAAAATGGGAGGAAAATGATATTTGACAACCAACCACAAATTTTTAAATGTACGGTTCTTCTGTTTTTAAGCATAAAAGCAGTCTTGCTGCTGCTGAGTTATTATCACCATATTTTCTGACATTGGTGCCCAGTACCATTTGGCCTTAGGGTTCTTAGGCTTCTTACTTTCAAAATACAGAGTTAAGCATGTTTAAGTCACTTTAAATATCTCAAAAAGCAGCAAACCCACTGCCTACCTGCTTGGGCACGCAAAGCTGCAAAGAGAGGCTTTGCAGAATGGCCCGCAGGTCAACAAATTCTGGTTTTGGCAGACTGCTCTCGGGAAGGAGCTACAGAAAATGAGGTCCTCTGTATGAAAAATACTCTGCCTCTGGTTCCCTCAGGTCAGAACTTAGAACTCTTAGTAAACATGCCCTGAAAAACTACGACTCTCATCAAGTGTTAAAAACTCCCAAATAAACACAGCCCCTCAAAACTGGGTACAAATGAGAAACATTTAATGAACAACCCTTTCTTCGCCAATAATTCTGCTTAAATTAAGTCCAGCAGACTCTTCAAAGGGACCAAAGAAGCCCCCTTGTTAAGACAAAATCTATTTATAGACATTCCAAACAATACTGATGCACATTACCAAATATATATAATTATCTTAGTTTCTACATTCCCATTATCTTCATAAATACAGGATAAAAAATCAGCCTAAATGACTTTCTCAGACCTCCTCAAGGATTAAGAATAGCCAGCCAGCTTTAAAAAGCATACGTATGTAGTAAAGATCAAAAGCAAATGTTCTGGTCAGTTCTTTTCTACTCATGGGTTTTACGAAGAATGTATGCAGTTTTCAGGGAAAACACCACAAATGACAGCTGTTCGAAAGCATGGAGATTAACTGGCAGCAGGAATTTCCTTGACTAATAGGGAAAAACTTAAAGTCACATGTTTTGATGAGCTTATTTTTCCTATCCTTAGTCAAGCATATTTGCTGTTAATGATTAAGATTTTCAAACAGAAATATAACTGAGTAAAATCCTGAGTACATAACAAGTAAAATGCTGAGGGGAAACGCAGGTATCTATTACTGAATAAACAACAGCATTAACGAATGAGTTTTAGATGAAAATAATATAGAGGGAACGGTTCAACTTGCATGTCTTGATCTTCCATGAGAGCCAAACTGAGGTCACAGTAAGACTAATGCATTTATTATATTAAAAAATAGTAGCAAGACAAGTGACTCCTCTCACCACCAACCCCCCCAGTAAGCCATCTGCTTTGAGCTGTTTTTCCAGCAGTGGTGATGGATTTACACTGATCCATCCACAGTCTCTCTGACACAGGGGCTCTCAAGTCATTGCCCTTGTGACCAATGGCGAGAATGGATGAGACAGCTGGTCAGGATTAGGTGAGCAGCCTGTGGCCCTGGAACTAAGTTGTGTACTCTGCCCAGAGCTATGACCTTGGGCTCATTAGCATTATGCTCTCACCACCTAAGCTAACCAGCCACTCATCAGCCACGATCCAACATACATCACTCTGCAGGCACAATGTGTTTTCAATCCGGGCAACAACACGAGCTTTTTATTTTCAAGGCAGTTGATGGAGCCCATGATGCCTAACGGCTCCCTCCCATGTGGTGGAGTCCACACACAAACCACCTCTCAAGGTAGCGAAGAGATGTCCAAGCATGACCACCCTAGTCAAATGGCAGCTCTGACAGCGCTCAGGGAAAGCAGAAAATCATCAAAGAAATTCTGAAGCGTGTAGTCCAAGTGCCGCCATGGCACAACATACCTGGCCATCCCCAGACTCGGGAAGTTGGCAGGAACGATGAGGATGTCCAGCCGGGAGAATGGGTGTGTTCCCAGGACAGAGTATGCTGCCGAGAGGCAAAGAGGGATCAGATGCAGGAGGGTCTCTCGACAGGCACCTTGGAGGCACAGTGGGGCAAAGACCCGATGAGGAATAATTTCCTGGGTGGTAGCAGAAGGATTCTGGAAGCGGCAGGGGTACTCCACGTGACCACAAATGCCAACATACCTGGGAACGACATGAAATAAAGAGATGCGCTGTATGGTAAATCAGGTTTATTCTTGTTGCCATTGAGGTGAGCAACTCTCACAGATGTGCACAACTTCTAAGAGACAGTGGCTCAGATGGGCTCACAATCCAGGCAGTTCAATTGAATTCTTGGCTTGTCTGTTTCTGTGCAGCAGTGAAAACCTATTGGTCAAAATACTTATTGATGGGCTGAAATTCTGAGTAGCTTCAATCTAAGCTAAGTGAAAGTAGATTTTACTACTTATTTTTAGAATAACAGGGGAAAACCCTTCAATACTCAAAACAACGAAAACAACCCCCTCCTGAAAATAAAAAGTAAAATTTCTGCCCTCAGAAATGTGCTTTTCAAATATCACATGGAAAAAAAAAATCTCCAAATCAGAAACAATTTATAACTCAGAACATTAAGGATGGTACAAAGCCAAATTTGGGATCCCATTCTGGAATATCCTAGAATAAAAGATGTGGACTCAGGAAGAATAATGAACCAAATGACAGGACAGGTTTCAACTTTTCAAAAGAACACAACCCATTTTACTAAAAAGTTATCTAGGCGCTCTTACTAAAGGCAATCAGAAGTTGTGTTCTTAGGGAATAATATGGAGGCATTCTTGAAATGACACTTTTCCCAGTGCTCTTTCGGTACAAATGGAACTGAATCAACCTTTTAAGAAACAGATCAGAGCCCAGCAGGTACCATCAGAGCCACCAGTTATTCTGTCAAAGGTGGAGCTGAACAAGAATTCCTAGAACCTGACTCATAGGCCTCCAGAGAACTTATCTACCCGCAGAAACCCACATCAAAGGGAACCCTCTTTTTTGGCCTGTTAACACATCCTTTATTCAAACACAATGGAAAGCCCCTCTAATTTTAATTTACAAATTATAATTCTAACTACCAGTGCTTGTTGGAGTCACAGCACAGTGAATAACGAAAAACCTTAAAATGCTGGCATGTCCCAAGAGGGACGCACCACAACAATAATTCCTCTCCAGATTTCTGAAGTGCCTTTCACTCATCCAAGGCCGGCACTGCCCAAGGAGATCCACACAGCTATGGAGATTAGCTTTGCCCTCCCCCAGCCTGGTGTGTAGAACAATGGCTTCTAGCACAGAGACATTTCACCCCCAGTGAGTGTAAGAAAAATGGTAATAAACTGACCATTCAATGGTAATGACTGACATTGAATGCTAGCCAATACCCCTGGACTGATACCCTTGCTTTATGTCTCCATAAAGCAACTTTCTCAAGTTGAGGCAAGGTGCCTGCTGGTAAACATTTAACTGAAAGTGTTGCAAATGTCTACCCCATGACAAGTACTCAAAGGTCTCACAAAGCCATTTATTGAGTTAACCACCTAATATATTTACATAGGTGTATAATGGGCGATAATAATTTAAGCTCACACTCTACTAAAAAACTTCCATAGCACATGAAATAACAGAGAGACTGCAGGTATGGAGGCATCTTCAGAACAAAGTCGAGGCTTAAGTTTAAATTCTATCAAAGCACAATTTCGCAAAGAGGCATTCCATGGGCCTATCTAGAAATGCATCATGGGGCCACTATTTCTTGCAGCCAAGAGAGGTCAGAGAATAGTTGGAGGTATAACAAAAAGTCAGTTTGAGGGGCACTGCGTGGCTCAGTCTGTTGAGCACCTGGCTCTTGATTTCAGCTTGGGTCATGATATCAGGGTTGCACTGGGCATGGGGCCTGTTTGGGATTCTCTCTCTCCTTCTCCCTCTGCCCCTCTCCCCTCCCCAGCTCAAGTGCTCACACTCTCTCTCCCCAAAAAAAGCCAATTTGTTGAAGAGAAAAAGTGAGTTAAATTCTCTCTGGACATGAACGGCTCTAGCTAGGGGAATGAAGTTTACTCCAGCTAGGTGTATTAGCACCATTTTTCATGATCAAAGCCTGGGAGAAAATGCGGGGCTTTAATGCAATCAAGCTATAAATAAGTGAGACCATTAAGGCTCCCAATAAAATGGAAGTGGCACCCGGGTGGCTCAGTCAATTAAGCATCAGACTCTTGATTTCGGCTCAGTTCATGATCTCAGGGTCCTGAGATGGATCCCAGCATCAGGCTCTGCACTCAGCAGGGAGTCTGCTTGAGATCTCTTTCTTGCCCTCTGCCCCTCCCCTCCACCAGCTCACATGCATGTGATCTCTCTCTCTCTCTCTCTCTCTCTCTCTCTCAAATAAATAAATAAATAAAATCTTTTAAAAAATGGAAGTGGCATCAGGAAAGATGACACAAAGGTTCTGACGTCAGGATCAGGAAAGCTGGGCTTAGTGCTGTTCTCAGGCGGGCTAACTGTGATATGAGGCAAGCCCCCCACTACTTGCAGTCTCTTTCTTGTCTAATGTGGTCTCACAAAAATGGCTGCAGGGGCAGGGGAGGAATTGATTAGAGGGAACTTACTAGGTGCTAGAATGTTCTCTGTCAGTTTAGGGTGTAAACAATGGTCAAAAACTCATCAAGCCAAATGCTTAAGATCTGTGCATTTTAGTGTATGTTAATTATACTTTAATTAAAAACAAACCAAAAAATGGTTTCTAAGGTTTCTTCTGGCACTACGACTCTATGGCAACTCTCCACATGAGGCCGTCGCCTCTCTTCATGCCAACAGCCTTGTTCCTGAAGTGGTGAGGGAATACTGTACATTTATAATGTCATGAATAGTCCCCCATGAAGCCAGAATTAACTCAAAGATGCTTCCTTTCCCACTAACCTTCAGCTGTTCATTTCTGTATCTGTGCCCACTCCAACCTACTCGCAGTATCATCAGCAAATCAGACCTTTGTAAATCACTATTCCCTATGCCTACACTCGTAATCAGGGTAAATATTGTAATAGTTAAGATTAATAATAATGCTTGATTGTTATTTATAAATAATCTGCACTGGGGATGAGAATAATAAACAATAACTCCTCCCACAAATGCTACTGAATATTTATTACATGCCAAGAACTGTTCTGAACACTTCATGTGCATTATCCCAATTAATCCACACAACATTCCTAAGGAATAAGAACTATTCTTTTCATCACATCGTGAGTCATCATAAGCTCCTCCCTCCCAACCTTCCTTTCCCAAGTACTGCATTAATCTTCTTGAGGAAATTTAGGTCCTGGATTTTTCTAGAAGCTAGCTCAGCTCTGTGGTTCTCTGGTTTCCTGTTCTTCTTTGTCAATGTTGCCCATTAACACTGCCAAGAGTGGGAAGAACTGGTGAAATAAATATTAGGCTGGTAAATGATGGGAACCAGATCACTGGTTCCCTCTCCTATGATTGCTGGGCTGAAATTTTTTATAAGAGGTCTCTCCATGGAAGAAGGGTTGACCACGTTTTACTCAGAATCACAAGACTGGAAATTGCCTAAAGAGGTTCTCCCCTTCAGTCCTCCTCTTGTTTCAAGAACGAGATGTATTGAAAGTAGCTGACACAGACATTTCCCTGTCATAGGCTCAAAAGGAATCACTGGAAGTTTCCCCTGGGAATGCATGTCCATTTTTCATAGTTCTATCTGACACTTTAGTAATTACTTCCTGTATTCTTGCTCTACTCAAGGCACCCCAAGGTATGCCGCAGACACACATATGAATAAATTTCCAACCCTACCTTTGAGGAGTTTATATTTTGGTTGGAAGAAAAAATTTAAAATTCTGATCAGTACAGTGACACAGTAAGATGGTTAGACAATTTCTTAACATATTTTAGCAAGCAGAGTAGATGCTTGGGTACCGTAAAAATCACAAGTGTTCAAAATGCCACCACCAGTCCCCAATGAGTCGTTGACAATGATGTCAACATATACAATGATGTGGTCGTGTCTGAAAGTTGGATGGGTTTCCTTAGGGCATTCTAGGATATTATAAAGCAAAATGCAGTATGTGCTATAAAAACCAGAAGGCTGAACTACACCAGGGAGCCAGGGCTGGAGAAATCACACCAAGCCAGGAAGATTTGGAAAGGCTTCTCTCATAGCAAAGGGTGTACTGGAAATTGGCAGTTTTTCCCTCATGATTTAAAATCATTCCTTCTTTCCTAGCCTTTCAAAGTACAGAAATAGGGCCTCATCCTGCAAGGTCCACAGGCCACTTTCCATAGACTTCACAACGCTCAAGAAGACTGCTTCTCCCACTAAGCCGTTCCCTTCTTTAGGATGAGCAACCTCAGTGCCTCTTCTCCTTCATGGTACGTATTTTCCACACTTTTAATCATTTTTGCTGAGTTCCTCTGGACTTTATCCAAGTTTCCTTGTCGTGCTTAAACTGTATGGGCCCAAAGTAAGACAATGCTTTACCAAAGGTCTCCAGAGGTTAAACATAATACAAAGATTCCTCTGTGGCTAGAGATGGTTATGCTGCAGCCGAAGAAAATTAATAAACTTTCAACGGTTTACCTAAGTGCCTTCTAATTAACATATTTACCAAAACGCTCCCCCAGAGTGGGCCAGAGCGCGTGTGGAATTGGAGCTGGAAGAGGGAATGTTCTTCCTATAATTTAGCCCGCATGAACAATGCTCAAAAGTTCAGTGACCAGTACTTTGGCCAAATTTCTGGGACCCAGATGAACACTTTAGGCAAATGAAAGCCTGTGGTATATAAGGCCCCTATAAAAGTTACATTTACGTGAATTGAACTGGTGGTCTCAGGAAGGTTTGAAGTGGAAGAGGGGGGTGGGGAAGGCAAGGGGACCAGATGTGAACATAACCGAAAACACGACTGTAGTTGGCACTTCAGAGTACCTTTGTTGGCAAACTGAGCACGGAGCCAGAGATTTAATGGATAAAAGCACAAAGCTACCCTCTGATGACTAAAGACAGCACACATGAAGCGCACAGCCAGGGGAGGATTAAGCAAATGCAAGCTATTATTTTATCAGCAGTACATTTCTGATGGACAAGCACGGTGATAAATGAAGGGAAAACTTAGTCATAGCATGTCAGACATGGAAGAGTGTGTGGGAAGGACTCCATGCCCTAGGCCTCGCGTTCCCACATGAGAACGTGCCTCCCTGGACTGGCACCTTTGACCTGGCTTGAGTTGCTCTGATCGGGTTGGCCACATGGGGCTTCCTCTTTTCTAATCTGCTTGCCCACAGACAGGGGACGTTTTGGACATGAGGCAGGCTGTGTGGGCCTGGGCTGTGGAGGTAACTGGATGGGTGAGTCCGTCTAGCTTGGGAACAGAGTATCAGAAAGCCCACTGAGGCCGTACCCCTGAGTTGTCCCGAATTCACCTTCTGTCAGTTATGAAACTTCCTATGCTCTCCTTTTGCCTGTGTCACAGCTTGTTGTCAACTCAAAAGGACATGAAAAGAGTCATACTGGACCTCTTCTCCTAAAACCCAACCAGAATTTCAGAATTTCAGAATTCCCAGAATGCCGACGTGAAGGGGCCATGGCCTCCTCCTTCAGAATTATGGATGCAAATAACATGAAAAGCCACCTCAGTGGCCTCTGGGCAGCAGAGGGAACACATAAGAAATGCTTGCTGCCTATTCCCCAATCTCGTATCCCTGGTAATATGGCTAGAAAGACAAAAGAACACATTTCTTCCTCTGCCTTCCCCTGAGGCGCACGGACTTCAACGGCACACGTCCTCTGATGGTCAAGCAGCCCCAAAGCTGCTTCTTTACCATGAAGAATTGGAGACCCCCAAGCCAATTTTTTATTGTTTATCTTTATTTATCTTTAAATAAATCTTACAATTTAAATAAAATTTAAAATTATTTATCTTTATTCCACAGAGCAGGAAAGTATAGCTTTGCCCCAAGAAACCTACCCAAGCAGCACGGATGGCACCTTCACACTCAAAGGCAGAACTCTCAACTTCTGTCCTCTGTACCAGCGCAACACATTACAATCAGTAACAGTGACTCAGTCGTGGGACTGACTGTCCAGATAGGAAGCTGGATCGGACTCCAGGCAAGGCGTGGACATTATACACAGTTTTTAAAAGTCCCCAGATAGGGGAACCAGGGTGACGCAGTCAGCTAAGCGTCTGAGTCTGGGTTTTGGCTCAAGCCACGATCTTGGGGTCCTGGGATCAAGAACCACATGGGACTCCACGTAGAGTCTGCTTAAGATTCTCTCTCCCTCCCCCTCTGCTGCTCCTGCTTGCCCTCTCTAAAATAAATAAATATATCTTAAAAAAAAAAAAAAATGTCCCCAGGTAAGATTCTGAATCACCTCTGTAAGGAGTTAAGCCCAGATAGGAAT
This sequence comes from Enhydra lutris kenyoni, assembly GCF_002288905.1. NCBI lineage: Eukaryota > Metazoa > Chordata > Mammalia > Carnivora > Mustelidae > Enhydra > Enhydra lutris. The sequence continues at coordinate 364,555 of NW_019154179.1, read as the reverse complement.
CCAGGTGTTATAACTCAGTAGAGCTATGAAACCGGACACATTGCTGTCTAAAGCCTCAGTACCTTTATCTATAAAACACAGAACATAAAATTTATCTATCTTATAGGCATACCCTCAGGACTAACCAAGATGACACTTAGATCAAGACTTTCCCTGACTTTGGGGCACCTGGGTGGCTCAGTGGGTTAAGCCTCTGCCTTCAGCTTGGGTCATGATCCCAGGGTCCTTGGATCCAGCCCCGCATCGAGCTCTCTGCTCAGCAGGGAGCCTGCTTCCCCCTCTCTCTCTCTCTGCCTACTTGTGATCTCTGTCAAATAAATAAAATCTTTAAAAAAAAAAAAAAAGAGGGGTGACTGGGTGGCTCAGTGGGTTAAAGCCTCTGCCTTCAGCTCAGGTCATGATCCCAGGGTCCTGGGATCGAGCCCTACATCGGGTTCTCTGCTCAGCGGGGAGCCTGCTTCCTCCTCTCTCTCTCTGTGCCTGCCTCTCTGCCTACTTGTGATCTCTGTCTGTCAAATAAATAAATAAAATCTTAAAAAAAAAAAAAAAAGACTTTCCCTGACTTCAAACATCCAGTGATTTTGGTATCAATTCAGGATGGGCTAGGATATGTTGAATAACAAACATCCCCAGTGTTTCAGTGGCTTAACAAAAAAAAGTTTATTTCTTGCTCATAACAAGTCCACTGAGGATCCAAGTAACTCTCCAGGGCACCTGTCCTCCCCACACAGAAATTTGGGCTACCCGAAATTGCAAAATGAGGCCTATTCTGAGCTCAGTGGCAGGGGAAGGGATCACTTAGGGTCTTACATGCAATTAAATATTTCCATGTGAAAGTAACATGTATCACTTCTGTCCACAACTCTCCTCTTCTCTCAAGTGTGCATAAATAAAATCCAAGATTTTAATAAAACCCTAGGATACTCTATATGGCTCAGGGAAGATAGTCCAAAATAGCCAAGTTACTAAGCAGGAAGTGGAAACTACCTCTCTTCCTCCAAAAAGCAAAATGCAAGCAGTAAGACATGCCTGTCCCAGGAGGGGGCTTAATGGCTTTCTGTCCTCACAGTACCAACCAGCCACTGCAGCCATTGCGGGAGGAGGGAAAGCAACATGGCAAAACACAACTGGCACAGAAGGAATTTGAGCTACAAAACATGTCTTAGTTGGTCTTCCAGGATGAGCTAGCCATCTGTACCATTACTCTGGGCTTTCTCCTCCAGAAGGTACTGGACCTAGTGACTCTGTGTAAACAGGAAAAGTGATTAAACTGAGCTGGGTATAAAAGTCCTAGAGATGAATATGAGGCAACGCCGCACACTTTGAACACTTCGTACCTCCTACAGACATTCCCCTCCTCTCTTCTGGCTTTCGAAGTTAGAAATAGTTAGACGCGTGGGGAGGCTGCAAGTGAATACCCAGTAGCCTGTGTTGCTTTTTAAAAACTTGAAACAGATTTTGCTCTGATCAGTCCGAAAAAAGAAGAAATCGCTACCAAAGGTAAGGGTCCTGAGCCAGTAGGTTACTCGTAGCCCCATGACCTTGCAACAGCTACCATGTGTCTGGTGCCCCAAAGCAGGCTGACTAGCCCCACTGGGCGGTGGGGGAAGCGGGCATCCCTACGAATGAAGGGCTAACAGCAGTCCCGGAAACCTAAACAGCAGGTGGCCCACAAAGTGATCCAACAGACAAGCACCCCCTTTTCATTAAGTTGTGTTTTTGACCAACTAAGCACTAAAGACCAAAGTTAAAAAATAAAGGAGGTAAAATGTTGAGTCTGAGGATTCTGTTGACTTACCCCAACACATAAAATTATGTCACTTGACTTCACAGAGGACTTCATATGTCCTTCTTTTCTCTTTCTTTCTGCATGAATAATATGCCCATGTTTCTGCCTCTCAACTCTTTCCCTCCCAGTAGGGTTTTTCCTGCTTTGCTTAATCATATTTTTGTCTAGCTTCTCAGCAGGGATGACTCATGTTCCCAGTGCTTGGAATAAATGCATCATACTGGTCCCTTAAGTGTTTGTTTTTCAGCAAGATCCCAAATACCAACCTGGAGTCAGTCTCAGAAGGTGAGAGGGATCGCTCTGCTGCCAGATCCTTGGGTGAGCAGATCTCTGGCTTCATTTCTGTCCAGGAGCCCACTGCGATTGTGAAGGTGGAGGCTGGCATTGGCATGGTGACGTAGTAATGCCAGCTTGTGCACCCTAGAAGCAGAAGGAGAGAAACAACCATAATGAAGCCAAGGAAGGGTTCTGGACCTCACTCTATAGTTTTTCTCTTTAGGCACTTGAACTTGTGTGCTATGATGGTACGAGCTATTCTTGGGGGTGGGTCTTATTTACGGCAGTAGCATCACTGCAGGTCTTGGGGATAGCACAAAGGGCTGACTATTTCGGGGCAGCCAACAAGGTCTGTAACTCCTCAAAGACCTGGGATCAGTTTGAAGTGCTTCAAGTGAGGCTATAAGTAAAAGGTGGTACTTGAGGTGGTCACGTAAGGGCTACAAACACGTAAAGGCAGAGGCTGTATGCTGCTATAGAGACAAGAACATGTTTTCTTTTTTTTTTTTTTTTTAAGATTTTATTTATTTATTTGACAGAGAGTGTGTGTGCACAAGCAGGGGGAGCAGCAGGCAGAGTGAGCAGGAGAAGCAGGGAGCCCAATGCAGGGCTCGATCCCAAGACCCTGGGATCATGACCTGAGCTGAAGGCAGAAGCTTAACTGACTGAGCCTCCCAGGCGCCCCAAGACCATGTTTTCTTCATAATTATTGCCTAGCACAGTATTTGGCACCAAAAAAGATGCTCTGTTGAATGAATAAGTAAATGAATGAATGAATGAACAAAAGAGCGATCACTTCTGTGGTGCTAAACTGTTTTGTATACATTCGATTTAAGAATCAGTCTCAACTGGACATGGTAGAGAACAATGAGACTAGAAAAGGAAGATACCTGGATTTTGGTCCCAACTCTGAAACTAATTACCTATGGAAGCTCAGGTTTATCTTTTATCCTTTTTCTCTGTTCATGTATTGGGCTGGTCCCCCATTCCTCACTAAGCAGATGAAAACCAGGCCTAGAGAGGTTCAGGGGAGCCAAGGACTCCCAGCTCGTTTGTAACAGGCCTGGAATTTCATCAGGAGCTCCCCGCCCCAGCCAAGGGTGTGCACACCACTCAGGCCAAACGGAGTGAAGGTGTTTACCAAAAGAACAAATGATTGATTGCTTATAACACTACCCTTCCAGACTTCGAAGATGGGAAAATGCTTTTAATGTTTCTGAAATCTGAATGTGTCATACAACCTGATCTAATACAGTATTTTTTTTTTCTTCCTGAGCATCTGCTATAAATTGATGGTATGCCTTCAGGGAAATTGGTATCACCACGTGTTATGGAACACACTTCTCCTCTCCTCATGGAGGGAAGGAACTTTCCATGGAGGAAACTTCTATTACACAAATACCTCTAGCCTCTCTTTCAGCTTCTTACTAACTCCTTTACAGGAGCTACTCCTCTTATTCTTTTTTTTTTTTTTTTTTTTTTAAACATTTTATTTATTTATTTGAGAGCAGAGAGAGACAGTGAGAGAGAGCATGAGCGAGGAGAAGGTCAGAGGGAGAAGCAGACTCCCCGTGGAGCTGGGAGCCTGATGCGGGACTCGATCCCGGGACTCCAGGATCATGACCTGAGCTGAAGGCAGTCGCTTAACCAACTGAGCCACCCAGGCGCCCCAAAGATTTTTTTTTTTTTTTAATTTGTCAGAGAGAGAGGGAGAGAGAGCGAGCACAGGCAGACAGAATGGTAGGCAGAGACAGAGGGAGAAGCAGGCTCCCCGCCAAGCAAGGAGCCTGATGTGGGACTCGATCCCAGGATGCTGGGATCATGACCTGAGCCGAAGGCAGCTGCTTAACCAACTGAGCCACCCAGGCGTCCCTACTCCTCTTATTCTTGTTAAAAAGTTTTAGATGGTCAGACACTCATGGAGTGAGTGTCTGACACTCATGGATGATTGCCAATTTGGTCAGTGAGTAGATAAGAGGTCAAATACAGGGTCGAAATAATAATATGCCCATACTGGCCAACAGACCTAATGTGACATTTTTCAAAATCTTTTGGCAGTAAAAATCAATAATAAAGGTTAGGTTTTTATCTCCTTATGCTTATCTTCTTTGTCTCACAACTAATTCTGAACTCAGGAAGGTGGAGGGGTCATTATTTATTATCTCCTGAAATTATACTAACTTAGATCCAAAGAAATACATTACAGAACTCCTCCAATGAAAAACAAAATTTTAATGGCTGCATGGACACAGCAGGGAGATGTCAGCCGGAAAGGGCATGACTGTGATTCGGGCCATCACCCCTCACATCCCCAGGCCTCTTTGCCCAAACTAGGAAGCATCCGACACCCTTTGTACCTCCCACTGCTGCATCTCACCACCCCAAGACTTTCCACTGGGCCTCTGCCAGGACCTAAGCCCACAAAGGCAGGGACTATGTCGATCCCCAGACCTAGCAGATATGGCTACTCAATAAATATTTGTTGGAAAGAAAGAAAGAAAGAAAGAAAGAAAGAAAGAAAGAAAGATTAAAGGGAAAGGAGGAAGGGAAAAAGGAAAGAAAAGAAAAGAAAGGAAAAACAAAATTTTCAATAGGAAACGAAGGTTTAAACATAAGGGAAAAAACATGATATCAAGTTTGAATCAATACGACATGACATCAAGTTTTGAAGTCACTAGAAGAGATATTTGAAGGACTATAGAAGGGCAGGCTCGAAACTACTGAACACCCATCCTAGAGGCAGTCATGCTCTCCAGCTTGCTTGTGAGGTCATCCTGTTTCTGGAGTCAGAGCCGCCACACTTAAGATCCCTCTCGCCACAACTAAGAAGCTGAAGGCACGCTCCTCTTTAAAGAGACAACCAAATCCGGTGATGTTGGAGTCAGTCCAGTGATGTGTGTAGTTTCTCCGGAGCTTGAAAGAAAGCCATAGAGAGCACTGCCGCTCTGATCCCCAGCCAGTAAGAAGGGCACAGAGACAGTCACAGCAGTCTTGATAAAAGCGTGACGTGGATCCCACAGGACGCACTGCCCCGAGGCCCCCCTCCCTCAGTTTTTCCACCTTCCCTTCAGGACCTCATCCTCTGCAGCCTGATGCCTCTCGACAGTTGTCCCACAAGAACTTCAGTCTGGACCGGACAACACAATGAGAGGTCTGGGGGGAGGGTGCAGATGGAAGAAGAAAGGAGCTGTGGGTGAGGAACTAAACCTTCTGAGCAGCCTCGGTTTAAAAGAAAAAGTCTTGACTAACCGAATTCTCTTAGTCAAAGCGCTGTGGTCTGGTCATTCCTTCTCTGAAGGATATTTTGGAGTGTTTACCATGGGCCACTGAATTTTCCTTTTAAAAGCTTTGGTCACTTGGGCATCAGTAACTAAACAGCAATGGTGAGGCTTTCAGGTATAAATGGAAGATCGCACACATGAGGCTATGTTTGCTTCTTCCCCAAACCCAATTAAAGGACAGTAAAGGGATTTTTAAAATATTTTTATTTTTAAGTAATCTCTACCGCTAACATAGCCTATTTCCCCATCCCCCAAAGCCCCAGCAAATAACTGGAGACTCATTTTCTAAAGAGAGTAAGAGAGAGGGCCTCCAGACTGGGGGCGGTGCGAGGGGGAGGAGGGGGGAAAACAGCACAGTTGACGGCAAATGAATGGGATTAGATGAACATATGCATATCAGATGCTGAGACCACCAGCCATCTTCTCTTATTTGGTTCCCTGAATGCAGGCAATCAGGCTTTTACCCTCCAGGCAGAGGAACGAAAAAACGCTAAATAGTCCATGAGAAGACAACTAAGGAGACTCACTTCCAAGGTGTCCTATGATCAGCCTATGGTGAAACTCACAGTTGAGAAGCCCTACACAGGCACTCAGAGCTTCCCATCAGCATTTTAGTCCCCGTTCCTAATTGCCTACAGACAAATCAAGCACTTCCAGGACCTCTAGAAAGCCGCTGCTGTGACACTGAGAGACCAAAACAAACAGAAACAAGCAAGTTAAAGGTCACTGGTCACGCAAGGAGAAGAAAATTTCAGAGAACACCAAACACATACCCAGTAGGAGCTGAATATTGCCGTGCTGAAATAAAAATAGTATAGTTTACAAAAGGAGCATTCCAAAGTAAAGAGAATGAAACGTGACAGAAGAAAAGAAAAACTCAGTAAAGGTGTGAGATGGAATATAAAGTTGGAGAAGTCTCCCAGAAAGTAGAGCAAAAGAAGAAAAAAAAAAAAAAAAGAGGGAAAAGTAGAAAAGCTCTGCAGGTCCAATATCCAAGTAATAGAAGTACTAGAAAAAGACAACAGAGAAAATAGAAGGGGGGAAAGCGTCAGTTAAAAAAATTGAGAAAATTTCCCCCAATTTAAGGGGCCACGAGTTTCCAACTTCAAAAGGGCACATAACACCCAGGACACTGGATACAAATCAATCCACATTGAGATGTATCGTTATGAAATTTAGAACCCTAGGGACAAAGACAAGATTCCACAAGCTTCCAGAAAGAGGGGAAAAAAATCACATATAATAAGGACACTTTCAGACATGCAGTTTCAGAAAAATTCACCTCCCACGTATTCTATTCTCTGGAAGCTACTTAAGTATGTAAAATATGCTTCAAAAAGATATAGTAAACCAAGAAGAAGGCGGACAAGCCAACACAGGAGAGAAGCAAAGGGAACCTATAGAATAATGGAGAAGCGAGATCCCAGGAGCCAGCTACAGCCCAGCAGAGAGGGCAACCCTGCTCTTCAGAGGACCTTCCAGAGCCTGGGGAGAGGCTGCTTCAGGAGGAGCAAATTTTTTTTTTAGGAGGAGCAAACTGATAGAAAACTTGATGTATTTGAGCATCTTAGCAGATTTAAACAACTGTCAAAGCCTCTGGGGTTGGTAAATACTTAGAAAACCATGCAAATAGGAAAAACAAATAATAACACAATGAGTAACCCCCATGAAAAAAGAACATGTACAGAAATAATAAGGTTGTAATCAAAGTAATCAAAGTTGTAAGTAATTAATCAAAGTTGTACAAGACTCCGCTTTTAACAGCATAGATACAATAATATAAAGAATACTGATCTAATCAAGGTTATGATATTAATTATATCAGGATGATGGGATTTGGGGAAGGGGTATGTGTGTGATGGTAGGGTGGAGAGAGCTAAAGCCTTATCATCCCCAAACATCTTACTTACTTGTATGATGAAAACATCATGCATCTTACTGAACAACATGGACATATACACCAGATAATTAGCTAAATAAAACAGGTAAAAGTGGTTACTTCTGAAACAGAAGAAATACAATAGAGGTACTGAGGACTGCTATTTTGGGGAGGAGTATAATAAACCCAATAGAACTGGGGCTCCTGGGAGGCTCAGTGGGTTAAGCATCTGCCTTCGGCTCAGGTCATGATCTCAGGGTCCTGGGATCGAGCCCCGCATCTGGCCAGGGAGCCTGTTTCTCTCTCTCCCTCTCTGTCTGCCTGCCACTCTTCCCTGCTTGCGCTCTCTCCCAATCTCTCTCTCAAGTAAATAAATAAAATCTTTTTTAAAATTAAATTAAATTAAAATAAACCCAATAGAACTGACTCTTTGAATATGTGCCTTTCTAGTATAAAAAATTTAAAATAATCAGTCAATTAATTTCTTAAGTTCATCTTAAGAAAAAAAGAATAATATTTTTGGTCCTGAGGTAATATGAAAATGATAAAATATACCTCAGAAGAAAGAGACAATTTAGAGATAAGTAAGAGACAACAGCCTATTAAAAAACCCTTTTAAGAATAAAACACTGGCGGGGCACCTGGGTGGCTCAGTGGGTTAAGCCTCTGCCTGCGGCTCAGGTCATGGTCTCGGGGTCCTGTGATCGAGCCCCACATCGGGCTCTCTGCTCAGCGGGGAGCCTGCTTCCCCCCCCCCTGCCTGCCTCTCTGCCTACTTGTGATCTCTATCTGTCAAATAAATAAATAAAATATTTTTTAAAAAATGAAAGGGCAACCTACAGAATGGGAGAAAATATTTGTAAACCACATATCTGATATGGAATTAATATCCAAAATATATAAAGAACTCATACACCTCAATAGCAAAAGATATGATTAAAAATGAGTAAAGAACCTGAATAGACATTTTACCAAAGGAGATATTCAAATTGCCAACAGGTACATGAAAGGGTGCTCAATATCACTTATTATATCAGGGAAATGCAAATCAGAACCACAGGGAGATATTGCCTCCCACCTGTCAGAATGGCTGGTATCAAAAAGACAAGAAACAAGCGCTGGTGAGAATGTGGAGCAAAGGAACCCTGTGCACCGTTGTTAGGAATGTAAACTGGTACAGCCACTATGGAAAACAGTACAAAAGTTCCTCAAAAAATTAAAAATAAAACTACCATATGATCCAGCAATGACTCTTCTGGGTATACACCCGAAGGAAATGAAATCACTCTCTCAAAGCGATTTCGACATTCCTATGCTCACTGCAACATTATTCACAATGGCCAAGACATGGAAACAACCTACGTGTCCATCAGCGGAAGAATGGATAAAGGAAGTGCAGTATATATGCACAATGGAATACTACTCAGCCGTAAAGAAAGGAAATCCTGGGACACCTGGGTGGCTCAGTTGGTTAAGCTGCTGCCTTCTGCTCAGGTCATGATCCCAGCGTTCTGGAATCGACTCCCACATCAGGCTCCTTGCTTGGCAGGGAGCCTGCTTCTCCCTCTGCCTGCTACTCTGTCTGCCTGTGCTCGTGCTCGCTCGCTCTCTCTCTCTCTGACAAATAAATAAATAAAATCTTTTTAAAAAAAGGAAAGGAAATCCTGCCACTTGGACAACATGGAAGGACACTGAAGGCATTACGCTAAGTGAAATATGTCAAACAGAGAGAGACAAATAGTGAATGATCTCACATATTTGTGGAATCTAAAAAACCCATCAGACTCATAGAAACAGATTACTGGTGACTGACAACAGGGGATGTGGCAGAGAAATGGGTGAAGGGGGTCCAAGGGTACAGACTTCCAGTTATATGATAAATAAATTCTAGGGATGTAATATGCTGCCAGGTGACTCTAGTTAATTATACTGTATCATGTATTTGCAAGTTGCTAAGAGACTAGACCTTAAAAGTTCTCAAAACAAAACAAAAAAATTATAATTACATGAGGTGATGGATGTGTTAACCGACTTTATTGTGCTAATCATTTTGCAACATAGACACACCAGATCATGACACTGTATCCCCTAAACAATGCTATATGTCAATTATATCTCAATAAAGCTGGGAGGGAAAAGAATGAAACCGTGTACACAGTAGGCTTTCTCCCTACAATTTGCATCAAAAGTGTTGATCTGATTTTTGCTGTCCCTCCAGTTCTTGTACCGTACATCTGGCACATGGGCAAGAAGAGATTTGTGGAAACAGCAGGAACCAGAACTGCTTTCCAGAGTGGACAGTGCTAATGGAATAAGGGGTATCTGTTGGATGCCTGCACAAGGTCAGAGAGAGTGCCCAAATCATATCCTGTCCCAGGGCCTTTATCAGAATATCTGTATCCCAGAGGAGATGTGGGGAGGGCATTAGAAGCCATAAAGAGGGGCGCCTGGGAGGCTCAGTTGTTAAACTTCTGCCTTCGGCTCAGGTCATGATCCCAGGGTTCTGGGATCGAGCCCCGCAATCAGGCTCCCTACTCAGCAGGGAGCCTGCTTCTCCCTCTCCTACTCCCCCTGCTTGTGTTTCCTCTCTCACTGTGTCTCTCTCTGTCAAATAAATAAATAAAATCTTTTTAAAAAAAGAAGAAGAAGAAGATGCCATAAAGAAATTAATGACATTAATTTTCTCTTCTATTCTATTCTCTTTTCTTTTCAAGGCAGAAACCTTAAATGACCTGAAGTTTGGGAGTAAGATAGCAAAAGTGGTAGCAGAACCTCAGTTAGGTCCAGCAAAAATATTTCAGAACTCCCATTGCTCCCTTGTCGTCTTCTCTGAATTTAAACAATGGAAAGAAAAGGATGGGGGTGGGGGGCACGTATGGAAAACATCACCCAAACCCGTATTTTAAATGTTCAAGATGATTTTCTTCTATACCACCCTCAAGACTTTTTTATTTTTTAAGATTCTTGAAGCTCCTCTACTTAGTAGAGCTCATGTGGAGTAAACTGTTTTATACTTCAAGCTTTCACAGCAAAAAAAAAAAAAAAAAAGGTTTTCTAGGTTACCAAGGCCAGTTAAACAGGGACGGGCCCATGGGGGGGGGGTGCCACCCAAAAGGAACTGGCCAGGAACACACTTCCCAGAGACCCTATTTGGACCCTTCACAGAAGTTCCCCAAAGCTGTCCAGCCCTGGGCTTTTTGCCCAACCCTGGGTGAACATTTGGAGCCACTGCTGTGACAACTGAATGCTTCCAGTTCTCTGGGGGAGGTTTTTACTAGTTTCTTACTATGAGGGCATGTCTGGTAGGAAAGCCTCATTTGGGTTGTCTGTTGATGGATTATTCCACTGAGCCCAATCTTGTATGAAGACCGCCCACTGCCACCGAGAGCTGGGTGCTCAAGGAATACCTGATCTCATCCTCAAACCCGACTGCAAAAAAGGCAAGTAACAAGGTAGAACTTCTGCCCGCAGAAAGCAGAGCATGCATTCCAAAGACAAAGAGAAATAATTTCTGGATTAGCTATTGTTTGGGATAAGCCTACCCTGAGAAAAGAATTGATGAGAGCTTATTTCTCCTGAATGTGTCCACTGATTGAGCTCCAGCTCTGGAATCTGACTGCTGGGGTTCAATTCCTAGAGCCACACTTACCAGTGTGGGCACACTGCTTAATCCCTCTGTGCATCAATCCCCTCACCTGTAACAAGGGAATCATTGTAGTACCTGCCCCCTAGGGTTATGTGAGGATTAAATTAGATAATATACAGAGAAATCACTAGACACAGTAATTGGCACATAATAAGTGTTGAAGAAATGTTAACTGCTGTTGTCTTTACAACTCCCTCCCCCTGTTGCTTGGGCTGACTGTCTGGAGGCAGAGACAAAGAATGTTGAAGGTATGGCTGCCACATGTGCACTGAAGCCTGTGGCCTGATGAGGCCCACATATGGGGTTTAAGGTTGAATGGCATTAAAACGCAGTGCACACAAAGCGATCCATTTAAAGGAGAATGACAGCCCAAAGGGGGCATCCTGTATGACTTCATATAGAATGGGCCATTTGGAGACTATTTAAATGGTGTTTACTTTAAATGAGCCATCCTCGATGAAATAGACAGTGAATGCCTTCATTTTCCTTTTTGATTCAATCCACTTGCCCTAGACTCCCTTGCTACACCAGCTGCAAAACAAAGAGAACACGCTGTACTTGAATTAACCCAGAGTTTTTCCTCTGCAAAGGCCAGAAGCCCATCACACCACTGGATGATTTCACGGCCAGGCCGGATTCATTAGCAAGACTAACAGGGAGGGGTGAGGGAGGAAGGGGCCTAGAGGAAGTGGCACTCCCTAACCCAACAGGCTTGAGCAGCCACCCATCTGGCCTCCCTTCTGGGCCTCAGAAAGTTCCTGAATACCCCTACACCACCTTCTCAAATTGGAACTTATTTAGGGTGGAAAATTCTTATACTCTGATTGCCTCACTAGAAAGACAGAGATACATCGTATCAAGGATTGTTCTTATAATCACAATAACAGCTGCTACAAGATCCAAATAGACATGTTCATGACCAAAACGGGCCTGAAATTTTCTTCAGAAAAAACACAAGATCACTGTATTTTTTGTAGGGTAGGTTAAGGATTTGAAATGGGTTACTTTCCCAATCACAAGAAGCAGTTTAAAATTTAGCTCTGAAAAATTCTTCTAACCAGACAGTGTTAAAACAATTGCCTTAATTATTTTCTTATGTATCACATTAAAAAAAAAAAAAACTGCCCTATGAATAGTTTTGAAGATTCTATCTTCTAAGGGAGGAAGACTGAAGAGGAAAAAGGAAGAACATGATGGAATCAGTCCACAGCAGGGAGAGAGAACTTTTTCTGCCAAAAAAAGAAAAAACTTTCTGTGAAAAACTTTGCCAATTATTTGGGAGTATCATTCTTACAAAAAGAAAAAAAATAATATATATATATTTTAACTATTTACGAATAATAAAGGAAATACAAAATGAATGTAAAGTCACTGTCCTGTTTCTAGAGGAGTCTTGGAAATACTCACAAAACACATTGCAAAAATATAGCCACAGCACCCATAACCGTTCTGCTTCTACAAGGGGCAAAAGCAGATTATTTATCTTTGCAAAGTTAAACATCTCACATAATTTTCTGTATGTAAAGAGTTATTGTTTTCACTGAAAATTGAGACAGGCTCTTAAATTCTTCCTACTAAAAGCATTCACTTTATCTTTTAAACTCTTGCACTGTAGGTTAGACAAATAACATGAAGCATTTGGAAACATCGAATTGATACATGCTTTTACTTAACATATCAGATTTCTTTCCTCAATTCTTCTGTAGTCACTGCTTGTTTCCTACCTCACCACTGAATCCTTCTCTCGCCACTCTTCTTAATTTGAGTTTGCAGCCCAAACCATTCCATACAACAAGCTATTTCATGATTCTGGCATATCTTTGTATCACATATTCAAGATGCTTAAGATGTACAGGAACATATGTATATAAGAAAATGTGTATTAATAAATAAATGTAGATAGTCGCACCATTCGCAATGTGCACGTTTTATACATCTTATGTATTTCTTATAATAACAGACACACAAAAAAGAGGTAAAGGTCCCAGTTTGGGTTGCTCTTCTTCCCTTGGCTTCCTAGCCCAGTGCTCGGGTCTTTCAGCAAACCCCAGTCCTTTCTCTTTCACTACTTTGTAGTTGCTGAGTCTACACGTTCTGGTTTTATGAGTTAGTGCCACCCTCTTGAATACCCATGGCGTGACTGTCTTTCGTTAGTTCTTCTCTGCTGTTGCTCAAGGGCGGGAACTGGCACCAGAACAAAGGAGACAGTAAGAATGCTCTGGACTGGTATGTGCCGGGACTGCCTAACCGAGGCCATGTGCCAGGTCATGCCACTGCTTCTCAAGCACCGATGCCACCCAGCAGGGCTTCAGCTTTCCTTCCCCGCAACATGGTACCGCCTGAGGCACAGGAGACCCAGAAGAGAATGACCTTCAAGATCGTTCTTGTGAACCAGGTAAAAGAGCGCCACCTACCGAGCTGAGAGCACAAGCACCTCCATAAATCTGGAGGTTTTCCCTCGTGGCTAATGAATCCCTAAAGGAATATGCAGCTCCGAGATTGTTCTTCCAAATCTCACGCACCATTCTGACCTGTGACACAAATTACTTGGTTCCCCTTAACCTTAAGTACCAAGTGGGTCAGCAAACCAGACACCAAATCCTACTGCTCCAGATGGTCACAGGTACACTTTCGAACTTCGCTCACAGGAGAAAATCCATGAATGCCAAGCCCAAGACAAAAATCCATAGCAAAAAGAAGTGGAACACGCCTGCCGGAATCATCATTATCCAAAAGAAATCATGATGACCTTCCTGGATGGCAAATATGGTTAAGTGCAACAGGAAGAGGGCAAGCAAGAACTAGTCAAAAGCAAATCACAAACTGACAAAGATTTGGAAAGTGCCAGGGCCTGATTTGAGACTTTATGAGGGAGGTTAACAGAGCAGAACACTGTCTCAATCACCAGTAGCTTTCCAAAGAGAAAAGATGAATGCATTCACTCCATACTCCTACCCCATGAAATATAATGTTTGTGCCCAGAATAAAGTTTCCTCAGTTCTAGAAACAAGAAGCTTTCTCTACTTTGCATTCTCTCTTTGTGGTGAAAACTCTTAATCATAACCATTCCTAAATGTCTTTTACTTTACCATTTCCTTCTACGTAATTCCTGCTCGCATACTGTGGGAGCAGTCTAAATAGTATTGCTCATGTTGAACCATTAAGAGGGAAGAAAGTTGGCTTTCAATTGCACACAGGAGGGTCTGGACCTTGAAATCTTGGCTTTTTCCTGGAATTTCCCACACAGAGTCAAGAGAGAGAATGTCAGAGAGTTAGTCTTGGGCAGGCCAGAGTAGCATTTTGCCCAGGATGAAGTAATGTCTACAGTCTCTTACTTTTGCACAAAAATGAAATCAGATACTTTGTGAGGGCACATATAGTTTTTACCACCTTTCACTTGTTCATATGCTTCTTTTCTTACATTTGTAAGGAGCTTAAGTTAATTTTGTTTATTTACTTGAGGCTTTCCATGATAAACAAGTGGAATGTTTTATTTTTCTAGGAAGTAGGAATATACTAAATTAGACCCTGAAAAAAATAAAATAAAACTAAACAAAAGAATTGCCAAACAGGGAAAAACAGGAATGTAGTACGCCAGTTTTTTCTCTTAAAATCTATTTATTGAGCATAGAGAAAAGGCATAAACTCTAAGCAGAAGCCTAACTACAGAAATGACCCCGAAATCATTTTTGTTACTATTCAATAGTGCTTCTAAATGTTCCTTCCATGAACATATTACTTCTACCCGATCATACAGAACACATTTATTCAACCAAGTATCAAGCACCTATTACATACAGAGCACTTTTTTGGGCATGGGGTCTCTGTGCTTAATAGTTGAGCTACACTTCGGCAGGGAATAGAGGCCAATGACAACACACAGGCTAACATTTCTGCCTGCCCGAATTCAATTATGCTAAGGAAGTTAAATAATAAAGAAGCCAAACAAGTCAATCTAAATCTATAGCTTTGACGTAGCCTTCTTGAAAAAAAGGTGGGTGACTTCTGAGCTAATAAAATTCTTATGATGGTCATCAAGCTACAATCTAAACCATCAGCCTTCTTTTTATAAACAGCTAGGAGGAAGGATTTCCCCATGTAGCAAGGACTCAGAGGTCCGTCTTATGATTTTTGTCCCCTGCCCAAGGGCTGCTGTCATTTCTGTCGCTGGTATCTTCTTCATCACATTATGTTGCTCCCAGGTGCTTTGCTTCTTCCGAGAAATCAGCTGGGGCCTGGCAAATGTGCTAATCACGTTGATGTGTCATTGTGATGGAAACTGTGACTTGTGGGTTGGGTTTTCCGCTAGTGTTTTCAAGGAGAGCTCATCGTTTTAAAGGGCATTGTGCACAACAGAGTGGAGGTCCTAGGAGACCAATCTACAATCTAGAAAACATAACTTGGAAAGGAAGTAGTATCATCTTGTAGCCACATACCCTTTTTCTCTAAGGAGTGCAGAGACATTTGGAGACATTATTCCATCCTCAGGACAGCCATTTTGGGTCTGGCAAAGAGCTCTGTTAGTACTCTTTCCTGGTTGTCCTTTGAAAAACCCCAGCTGTGGACTGCAGGGGAACTGCAGTATTAGGCATAGAGTTTTTTCCTCATCTAGCTCAATCCTCCCTCCATTTAAATTGGTAAAGTCTGCTCCGTACCGCATAAGTGTCAGTAGTATGAATGGAAGCCCATGTTATCGCGTAAGTGTAAGTGGTATGAACATAAGCAAATCACAATTTAGCATTTGCTTTGTTACAACTCTGCCCTGAATTGCTAATTCTGAAAAAGAGATCCACAGACATATTCCTGCAAGTATGAACATTTTCCATGGAAATTTTAACGTCAATTCTTGTATTGATTTTTTTTATAATCTTCAAAGAGACAGACAATGACAGATATCAAAGAGGTCAGAAGGCTTTTTTTTTCTGTAAAGGGCTAGTTAATAAATATTTTAGACTTTGCAGGCCATGCAGTCTTTATTGCTGCAGTTCAGCTCTGCCACTGCAGCATGAAAGCAGCCATAGGCAATGGCCATGTTCCAATAAAACTTTATTTACAAAAACAGGCAGTGGGCCAGATTTCGCAAGCAGGTTGGATCATGCAGATATAACTGGGTACTACCAAACAATATCAGAGTTCACATCTGCATTAGTGCAAATGACTGCACAGGGACATGCAGTGCTGCTTTAACTATTGAGAGATAATGAGAAAAGAACATAAGGATGTCGTTTTGGTGAGTAAAGGCTAGATGACATCACAGTATGCTGTGTAAACAAAAGCTTGACAACACATGAAAGAAAAGTGGTGGAGAAAAATATCATAATGTGGCTCAGGGTAGAAGAGGCACAATAATCTCAAAAGAACCTTCATGAAGCTGCCAGCGCTACATTCATATTGTGAGGGACAATTTTATCGCAGCAAAATATTCATCTCTACATTAAAACTGAGTTGCTTGTTTGAATTTTATTGATTTAATAGTTTGGTCTATGTTTAATTTATATTTAATTTTGGCTTTAGAGATGTATAAGAGTTATTATATAATATTATAATGTGTAATATTACACATATAATATATAAGAGTTTATGCCTGGTCTTATATCTATACTTTCTAAAATATCATTCTAATACAAATAATTTAAGTGAACTCCAGTGAATCTGGAGATATCCCCCCCTCCCCCCGAAAAGATAAATAATGCTCAACTTTGAGAAACACTGCTAAACCTTTACTTCATAACTGCAGGGCCAAATCATGAATGAGGAAGTATGTAGCCTTGGTGAGGTGGGGGTAGGGAGAGCCACACAGCATCCTGGGAGATGCAGTCATCACAAGTAAACCACAATAACAGCAATGGAGTCTGGTGGCGGAGTCTGGGTATCAGTGCCTGTTTGAGACTGTAGTGTTTGATGTACTCAATGAAGTCAGCATGTCATGAAACCTAGTAGGGAGGGTAGAAAAAGATCCTATGGGAGTCCAGCAGAACTTCATTAGACAACTGGTAAGGAGACACCAGAGCCTGGATAAAGGAGCCATGCACTTCAGTAGCCTCGCATGTGATGAACAGAGAGAGGGCTTCAGGCCGCACACAAGTGGGCAGTGAACGGAATGAAGGGAAATCCATAGACTTTCTCCAAGCCTCAGAAATCAATTTACTACAGAAATGAAAATGAGCTTAGGAAACTGGCATTCCCATTATCATACAAGAGGACATGACTTCTATGAAAAAATAGTAAAAAGCCATGAGAAGACATCAGGCTGAGACAGTGTAACAGAGTAAGATCAAAAGACAACAAAGCAACATGATAAAAAGGATGAGGAAGAATTACAAGAAACCGTTACAGTAACAACTTAAATCTGTACCGTAATTACTAAAGAACAGAATGTCTAGAAAATCAGTGGTAGAGAGTATAAGTAAAAAATGAAAAGACCAACTATACAGACTGGGAGAACCTATTTGCAATACACACATCCAACAGAGGGTTTGTATCTAGAGCATATAAAGTACAATATATATACAGTATATACAATCTAATAACAGAACAACTTAAAAATCCACTTTAAGTAAATGAATAAGTGACTTGAAGAGATGCTTTTAAAGGAAGATCTACGAATGTACAATAAGTACATGAAAAGTTGCTCAGGATCATTAGCCATCAGAGAAATGCAATCAAAACACAAGGAGATAGCATTTTACACCCAGTTGAAGGGCTAAAATTAAAAGGACTGACAACACCAAGTGTTTGCAAGGACACACAGCAGCTAAACTCTCATATATTGCTAGTGGAATAAAAAATGATTCGATCACTTTGAAACTAGTTTGGCAGATACTTACAGAGTTAAAATATACATATATGATCCAGCAATTGCACTGTTGGGTATTTACCCAAGAGAAATGAAAATCGATATCCACAAAAAGACTTATACATGAATATCCACAGCATATATTCTGCGATGGCCAAAAATAATGCAAATTTCCCTCAACAGGTGAGCAGATTAAAAAACAAACAACAACAACAACAAAAACTTGCAGTTTATTCATCTAATGGGCAACTATTCATCAATTTCTTAAAAAAAATTTTTTTAAGTAAACTCTACCCCAACATGGGGCTCAAACTTACAACACTGAAATCAGGGTCATATGCTGAGCCAGCTACATGCCCCCATCAATTTCTTTTAAAAGAGAATAAACTATTGCTACCTATAACAATATGGATAAATGTCACAAACATGTAGAGCCAAAGAAGGCTGACACAAAAAAGTATAACTCCATTTATATGAACGGAATAACGCCATTTATATGAATCCATAGAAGAGGTAAAAGTAATCTACAGATATGGAACTCAGATCAGTGGTTGACTAGACAGATGGCGGAGGCACAGGCAGTTTCCAGGGTACCAAACATAGTCTACATCTTCATAGGAGTACTGATTAATTACATAGGTGTATATATTTGCCAAACCTCATGAACAAAACTTAAACTGTGTGTACATTATTATATTTAAGTCATACTTTAATAAATTTGATTTTTTAAAAATGGTACCCCACAACTAGCTACATTCTAGGAAGTTTTGAATTACATAAATTAAAAAATTTAATCTGTGAGTCTCTAGGCAGGAAAATCAGACTACTTTTAAAGAATTTTTAAAAAATGGTATCAGATTTCTCCTCAGAAATACTAAGGGATAATAATGAAAAGGTTCAGAGTCAATTTAGGAGGGAAAAAAAGTCCTAAGAATACCTAGCCAAGGATTGCTCATAACTGAATACAATAAAAAGCCAACCTAAGTATGGGAGGGCTCAGAAATATCCACGCTTCTAGAAAAAAAATACTGGGGTTCCTTGGTGCCTCAGTTGATTGAGCATCTGACTCTTGATTTTGGATCAGGTCATGATCTCAGAGTTGTGAGATCAAACCCCATGTTGGGTTCCATGCTGGGCATGGAGGCTGCTTGGGATTCTTTCTGCCCCCTTTCCTTCTGCCCCTTCCCCCCCTAAAAAAATATATATATGATAAATATATATGTGTGTGTGTGTGTGTATATGTGTCATTTCCCAAGTGAGAGATTATTCAAACTTAAGAGCTCAAAAATAAAGAAAGTCTAAATACTTATTACAAATATGGTTTGAAACTGAATGAAAATATAAAACAGTAATTATAATTCCTAGAAGAGAAGACAGGAGACAAAAAAAAGTATAAAGATAATATCTGTGAGTATTAATTAAAACTGGGGAATGTGAGTGAGGGAAGATGAGAGAAGTAAATGCCCATTAAATTTATTATTTAATTTAGAGCGAAGTCAAGAGCTAACGGTTAACTAAACTGTGAAACAGCCATTTATGGAATACTCTGTAGTCATAAAAATAATGAGGAAGCTTTTCGTTATGTTCAGTTATGAAATCTGCTATAAGATAAATTTATTCTAAAGAAGGAAGCAAAATACAAAACAATGTGCATAGCATGTGATGATTTGTGCAACAAAAAGGAAAGACTATACTATATACATAAGAAGTTGGTCACCTTGATTGCCTTGGGGGGCAGTTCCTGGGTAGCTGGAAATAAGGAGTGAAAAGAAGACTTTATTGCAATTTTCTTGGCCTTTGCTCATGTGTAAAGAAGCCACGTATTGGGGCACCTGGGTGGCTCAGTGGGTTAAGTCTCTGCCTTCAGCTTGGGTCATGATCTCAGGGTCCTGGGATCCACCTCCACATTGGGCTCTCTGTTCGGCGGGGAGCCTGCTTCCTCCTCTCTCTCTGCCTGTCTCTCTGCCTACTTGTGATCTCTCTCTCTCTGTCAAATAAATAAATAAAAATCTTTATTAAAAAAAAAACAAAAGGAGCCATGTATTAGTGACCTATTTAAAAAAAATTTTTTTTTAAATATATTACTTGTCTTGTTTTGTTTTGACTTTTGAGAATCAAGTTAACACTCACTGAAGACTCTAGTACATGCATAAATCTAGTTTCCGACAAAGGAGATATCACAAATCAAGAGTATACTTATGAAGAGAACTGGGTAATGTACAGAATTGCTGAATTACTAGATTGTACACCTGAAACTAACATAACAGTATATGTTAACCATACTGGAATTAAAATAAAAAACTTAATTTTAAAAAAGGAGAGGGGCACCTGGGTGGCTCAGTGGGTTAAAGCCTCTGCCTTTGGCTCAGGTCATGATCCCAGGGTCTTGGGATGGAGCCCCACATCAGGCTCTCTGCTCAGCGGGTAGCCTGCTTCCCTTCCTCTCTCTCTGCCTGCCTCTGGGCCTACTTGTGATCTCTATCTGTCAAATAAATAAATAAAATCTTAAAAAAAAAAAAAGGAGATATTACAAGTTAGCAAAGATCTAATAAATGATCTTGGAACAACTGGTTTCCTATGGGGGCGGGGCGGAGTTTAGTTCTCATTTTGCAACACTGACCAGAATAAATGACCAACAAATTAACCAACAAATTACAAAAATTAAACTAAAACTTAAATAAAAATATCAGAACAAAATGGTGAATCTCAGAGCAGCAAAACTTTCTAAAAGAAACTTGACAGATTTGACTACATAAAAATTAAAATCTCCTATAAATCAAAAACATTATATGAAATTAAAAGGTATACTATAAACTGGGAACAATACTTTCCACAAACATCATTAAGAGATTAATATCTTTATTTTATTTTATTGTTTTATATATGAGACTAGCTTATAGATTTACTTATTGTAAGTCGGTGACCAGGGGAGCCCCTGGAAGGAAACGAACCCCAAAGAAACCATTCGCCAGTGCACTTTTCTACTGCCTTTATAAACAGTGGAGAGTCAACTCAAAAGCAGCCAGAGGGAAGAGAAGTGGGGAGAAGGTATGTGGGGAAGGGCTCAGAGCTTCTGCACTTTCTCCCAGCATCTTCCTGTTTAGCAACCTAGAAGCTCCAAGATCTTTATTTTTTTAAAGAGCCAATCAAATTAAAAAGATGAAACAAACTTTTGAAAGCCTCCCTAAGGCCTCAGAATAAAAATGGGCAAAGGAAGTGAAGAGATAATGACAATGGTTAAGAATCCTTGGAGGACAAGTGGGACCTACTGATAATCGAAATAATCCAATTAAAGAGAGACTTTCTCTTGCCCAACAGACGTGGGACGCTCTCAGTAACTGGGACCCTCATAGGAGTGTAAATTGGTACCTTTCTGGAAAATAACTTGAGAAATGTACCAACACCCTTAAACGTGTTCAAAACTCTTTGACTCATTAATTCTCATTTTAAACAAACTATCTTCTCAGGAATTTAATGCAATAAAATAGAGGGAAAAAAGCCCTGAAAACAATAAAAATGTCTAATAATATGGGAACATTACATAAAAGCTGATATGCTCATACAACAAAATTATTACGCAGAAAATAAAATCATATTTTTGAAAAATACATAGGGATGTGGAAAACATTCAAGATATACTAGAATGAAATAAATGGAATATAAAACTGTTCTATGCCAGGATGAACATTTTGAAATGGTAACATGTAGTTGGTAGCATGTAGTATACATATAGATTTTAAATACTGGCAGGAAAGGAAGCAAATGTTAACAACCATTTTCTCAAAAATAATTTTTTTATTATTTTTGCTTTTCTATAAATGTTAAAGTTTCGACAATAAGTACGTAGAAGAAGACACAATATTTTAAACGAAGAAATAACACAATAAGAATTTACCTGGCACTAACACGCTCCAGATCTCAACTGAAAAAGTTAATTATTGCCATAAGCACAAACCTCGACGCATTAGCACTTGCCTTCCATCTTTCTTACACACCTTTACTTAAGAGCCAAATGGGCCAGTGGTGTGCAGAAGACATGCCTTAGCAGGACAACTCCAGCGGGCCAGCCAACAGTAGCTCTATCACCCCGCATACTGAATAACCTTACTGAACTACAGACAAGTGAACTGTAATGAACGGCATTTCCGTGACACACTTGCCTGTCCCAAAGTCTTCAACCAGGACCACCCACTTAAGGCCCACAAACCACCAGGTGAAAGCAACCCCTAAAATAATTTAGGCATTGATAACTCGGGCATGAAGAGCCCCCCATCCCCTGTCCAGTCTCCCAAGTGCCCCTCCCCATCCCCTGCTATTTTCTCTGGCAAAATGTTTCTAGTATGTTCATTTCAACCCAACTCATAAAGGAGCTCTTTTAAAGTTGAGAAAAACATTGCGTATTAGATCCCTGGGTCCAGCATGCGCACACTACAGAAAGAAGCACAGAACACATGTACAGTACCTTCCTGAAGCTGTGTTGGCTTGGCAGAATTTTCCCCACTCATTAAAACAACAAAAGATGCAGCTGCTCGAACCGTAGCCTGCCATGTTGACATGGCAACGGGTGGCTCCTGGCATGGAAAAAGGGCCCTGTTGTTTATGGGAGATCCCATAGTATAAACACATGGCCTGCAGAAGAAAGACAAAGAAACAAAACAGGGGAATCTTTAAATGAGCTGTCACTTTTCTCACCACCATGGTAGTGAAGGTTAAGTTGAGTTTTCAAAGAGAAAACATTTAAAGCTTTGTAGCTGACTGGTTTCAATGCATTTTGAACTGAAACTGCCAAGGGCTGGCTATGTGAACAGCCGAGTAGTAATTTCTCCCAAATGGATTACTTAAATATGTAAAGAGAGGGTTTTTTTTTAAAGGGAAAAATATTTTTTCGGATAAAGTTTTAAATGCTAGTCTGCCAATTTAAAATTTATACAAACCTTGTCCTTCCCCTTAGGCCCTTACACCTTCAAAAGAAAAAAAGTTTTAGAGACATTCTTACAAACCTTTTGGAAAACATTCTGGAAAAGAAAATATGTTTGGAGATCACCGAGATATTAATGTTTGGAAAAACAAGCTGGTGGTCTCAAATCCAGTTGCTGGCGGGCAGATATTCCCAATCTTGGAAACCACCATCTCAAATGGAACCCTTGTGGGAATCCTTGTGTGGAGGCCAAGAACTGGGGTTGGCATATAAACGGGACTGTAGGTCACAACAACGGGGCTTGTGATGGGAAGGCCAAGTGTAGAGTCATTACAAAGCGAGTGTAGGAAACCAAATGGGATGACATTAAGTCTCATTCTGCTATAATTAAAAATTACAAACCCACCCATACCAAGAATGATCCTTTCTGTGATTAAGTCAGAGGGCAGCAATGGAAAAGATCTGAGATTGAAAGAATCCATTCTTTTGATGCCACAGAGTTGAAGGCACAAGAGTGACCCCCAGGAAAATGTCTTAAGAAAATGTCTCCACCTTTTGCTTTTCAGGAACTATGATAAATATGATATAGTTTTAATCTGCCTGACTTACAGAGTAAATCAACAGAGCAGAGCACTAACTCTCTTGGGTAAACTGATTTTCCTTTTTCATTAGCATCATTATGACTCAACACTTACTGTGTTCCTACAAAGTGCCCAAATATCCAGAATGCTGGTCCAACTTCATCAGTCAGGGCCCAGTAAGGAAAAGACACACCAGTCTGGATCTTAACAAGTAGAGGTGATTTAACATAGGGGACAGGTGATCTAAGTGATAGAAGAGGTGAGAAGCCAAACAGGGAAAAGTGAGGCAACCCACGGATTAGCCACAGTGGTAAGTAGCTGCTGTGAGTCCTCTGGTTGAAGGAGCTGGCATTACTGGGAGCTAAGGGGCTGCAGCAGCAGGGGTCATCTGACAGAAGCCAGAGTCATAGTAGGGACTGTCCAATGGGTGCTGGGATCAGAGAAGACTCAGTCACTGCTGGAGATGCGAAAGGAAACAGGGAGGGAGGAAGAAGTACCTTGTTTCTCCACCAACTCCTGCTCTCAAATTTTCTCCCACTGCCCTACAAGGGTCAAACTTAGTAGGAAGCAGAAGACAGGGGATCCTGGGAAATGAGGTTCCTTGTCATCCAGAGATCACAACAAGAGCAGAAATTGGACCTCAGAGCAAACAGGCTGTTGCAGCCTACCTATCCTAGTAGTGTGCTCGCTATAATAACTCGCAGGTCTAACACGGGCAAGGAAAGATTCAGGAGACCGTAGTCCTGGTCAACTTGTTAAATGACTTGACCTCTCTGAGTCACATGTCAAATGGCGGTGGGGGGCAGACAGCAGACCTCTATTCTGGGCCATAAACCTATCCCTCTGATCCCAAGATGATAAATCTAAGAACAAAAGCAAATTTTCATAGAAGGCTCAGAATCTCCCACCAATGAGTTCTCAATGCCCACCTTGGTCCCCTGGGGCCTTGGTCAATTGACTTAATCTTGGTTAACCGAGCAGCCTCGGGCTGTTGAAGAACCTAATGAGGAAGCCTACTAGGGTTGATTCCTCCCAGGTGGGGCTGGTAGTGGTGGGTGCACCCGATGGGAAGGGTGCCGTAGCAGCTCAAGTAATTAAGATAGGCCTACTTCTGAAAATCCTACCCATTAAGTGTTTTGCTTTCTCCCCAGAAGCCCACCTTAGAGAAGGTCTCACCCAGTGGAAACAGGGTGTATTCCCACTGGCCAAATGGCGGGTGTAACTCCTGCTTTCTCTGACAATGGCAGATGCTGAGACTCAAGGCTTTCTTTCTCACTGAAGCAGAATGGATCCCACAACTTCCGTCAGTTCAAGAGCCTTCTTCCAATCTAAGTAGCCACTTCTGATCTAAGTAGACTTGTGTAGTTAAACTATTTGTGATACTTACAAGGAAGCTGCAGACCCTTGCCTAGATAGAGATTTCCTTAGACTTTCAGGCAAAAAAGGGGAGCTGACCTCACATCATGGTCTTAAGTCCTAGTGATGTGGAGAACAAAGACAGAAGGAAATATAGATAAAATTAAGTGTCCTTATAACCTGCAGCCCATTGACAAATACTTGAAATAGGGGAGTATGACATTCCTCCAGAAACTCCCAATCGTCTTAATGTTAATGCTTTGCTAGAGGGAAAAACAACCTTAGCTTGACACCAGCTAGGCCTCCAGGATCCTGTGAGTCTTCTCTAGCATATGAAAGTCCTTTTGGAAACTTCCCTTTGTCTTTAATAACCCCAACTCCAAGTATATAATCAGCCAGTCCTCACTACTTAAGTGCAGCCCTTTCTGCCCAGGGTTTTGTCTCTGTGTTTTATTTATTTTTTTAAATCAATTTATTTACTGGGGGAGGGGATTGGTGATGGAGAGGGAGAGAAACTCAAGCAGACTCCACACTGAGCCCTGACACAGGGCTTGATCCCACAACCCCGAAATCAGACCTGGGCCGAAACCAAGAGTTGGACACTTAACCAACTGTGCCACCCAGATGGCCCCTGTACCTGTACTTTAATGAAACCACCTTTTTGCACGAAAGAGGTCAGAATTCTTCCTTGGCAGTTGGCCCTGAACCCCAACATTTCCAGATTAGGTCAAGTCTGAAAGCAACTGTGCTCTCTTGCTGTTGTGCTCAGCACCTGGTTTCTGTAGGGAGACTCTGATGTTATAGATATCCCCTTCCCTGCACAGGGAATGAATCCTCCCTGCTCCCTGCACAGGGAATGAATCCTCCCCGAAAGACTGGCCTGCCAAGAGGTTTGCTCTCCTTCTCCCTCTGAAGTGCATTTGGTCTGTGCACTTAGGTATGTAGTCCCCAAGGCTTCCCCATCAGCCTCCACACCTGTTCCCTGAAGAAACAATCAGACTTAAGATGAGGTCACATCTGAGAAAGACTGCAGAGGAAGAATCAGATGGACCTAGTTAGTTGCTGAAGAAGAGGGAGAAGGAAAGCCTCTCTCAGGCAGCTGGCTTCTAAGTGGGCCTCCAATGCCCCCTGCCTCCTGGTATTCATTTCCTTACGAAGTACCCTCCCACACTGTACTAGGGTTGGTCTATATGACCAATAAGATGTGGCAGAAGAGATGTTATTCCTGAGAACTGAGAATTTTAAAATCTGGTTTTTAGGGGTTCTTCTATCACTTGCTGCCATGTCAAGACAGTACTCAAACAGGCTATGGAGGGGCCCATGCAGCAGAAAGAGAGACCCGGGCCACAGGCAGTGAGGACCTGAGGCTGTCAACAACCATGCAAATGCATCTGGAAAAGAATTTTCCATCTGTAGTCAAGCCCTGAGAGGCCTGTGGCCCTGACAGATAGCTGACTGCAACCTTGTAAGAGATCCTGAGCCAGAACCACCCAGTTAAACTGTTCCTGGATTCTTAACCCTCAGAAACCGTGTGAGATAATAAATGTTCGTTCTTTTAAGCTATTAAGTTTGGGGTGATTTGTATGCGGCAGTAGATAACAGAATTTTCTCAGGTTTCTGGCTCAGGCGATAAGAGGGCTTGCAAAGAAATTAAAGAGGAGCGTCAAGATGACAAGCAAGATCATAGGAAAGGACAAGGGAGAAGAAGAGTCTCTATTTAATTTGCACATACAGGGCTTTCTTTGCACACACTATGGCAGAGGACACTTGTATGGACACAGAGATCATGATTTTTCTAAAGCACAAACAGTAGAGCATTCAGCAATGGGACTGTGTCTGAAATTGGATCGATCACAGAACATTGAGGAAAGAGAGGTTTATGAACTAAGTATTGATGTTGCCGGCAGATTTGAGTCTGGGTGCCACCCATAAATCCGGGAGTGTGTGTGGAAGGAAATCTTCCCATTGGCTGGATATTTGAAAAGCATGTTATCACCATCCTTTCCTCTCTCATTCTCAATTTTTCCCCTCTAAGTGGTCTAGCTCTAGATATTTCATTCTAGAGTTCTGTCCTGACCCCGCCCCCTGGCATCCTCTCAAAGGCTCTTTCTACCAGACTGTCCCTGGGCACCTGAATTCTCCCACCGTGGGGATTAGTTACCTGGCCAGGCTCCCAAGAAGCTGTTGCCTACCACCCCCCTACTGTCCTCACAAGTCTCTTCTGCTACCTCCTCTTTACACTACTGAGGCAACCTTGCTGCTAAAATCTGTGTTTTCTTTCTTGCTTTCCGCAGAGGCACTTTTAGGCAACAGGCTGGAGCAATGGAATGTAGAGCAAGGCAAAAGGGCCCACAGTGACGATCTGACCCATCAGGCCACCCACCTCAAAATACACATAAGCCCTAGCAAACCAATGGGCTACTTTACAATGAGGCACAGGTACCCCAAAATGGAAAATTCCATACATCCCCATACCTGCTCACCTTCCCCCTTTAAGTACAACCCCCCCACCACCACCACCACTACCACCACCTCCTGGCAGACAGGCTCTCCTTTGTGGTCTTGCCTGCCTCACCCCTGCAGTATATTCAATAAACTTCTTGCTCCTTTGTTGTGCTTCCAGAGAATTCTGCACCGCCTGTGCTGCCAGCCCCCATCTGACAGGGGTGTCCCACATTTGGGGGTCCCCATCCAAATGGGAGAGACACCACACTTCCCTCTGGTCTCCAGAGCTGTAACTCTGAAAGTGTAAAAGCCCCATCTATAAATACAGCCACATCTGATACAAGACACAATCGCTTTCTTATTGGAATGTTTTCACAAATGGGGAAACCATCATCTAGGCAAAATTTCTTGAAAACACAGATTATCTTTTTGCTCCCAGCCTATTCCATTCTTGGACTTTTCTTCTTTCTCAGATGCAGCCTCCCCGCTTCCTTCCCAATGAGCCCACACCAAGCACCAATGACTTCATAAGCAATAGCCTTTGGAGCTTTTACAACCTGATATCCTTATGCATGTCACACATCCTAGCACAAACATCTAAAACAATGTAAAGTTAAGTGACTATATATATATATATTTATTTATTTTTATTTTTTTATTTTATTTTTTGTGTGTGTGTGTGAGAGAGAGATAAAGAGAGCAGAAGCAGGGGGAGCAGAGGCAGAGGGAGAAGCAGGCTCCTTCCTAAACAAGGAGCCCAATATGGGACTCCATCCCAGGACACAGGGACCATGACCCAAGTCATAGGCAGAGGCTCAACTGGACTGAGCTACCCAGGCATCTCAAGTGAGTATATTTTTAAAAGAGATGAAAACTTAACCACTGGATAAAACTCTAGTGATGGAATTTGGGGCATGTGACAAAAATTGGGGCATGCAGGGGGAGTCATGAAAATCATACTGCCCACATGGTGATTCAAGAATCAAGATGGCTCCCACCACACTCACCTATAAATGACAACTACAGAGAGTTGATTTCCTGTCCCCATACCCTGTGCCCCAAGAGGGGAGGAAAATCTATGCACATTTATAAATATGCTCTGCAGCTATCTGGATGTGTAATCACTGAAGTAAATGCAGCTGTGTTTATTCAACACGCACAGCCTTGCACCTTGGCCGTGTTGCTAAAACGCTCACGGGACAGATGTGAAGGCGCCAGCCTCCAATGCGCAGAACTTTATTTCCAGACTCAATAATTCCTTCCAGCAGGAAAACTCTCTCACACCAGGGCTCATCCCACATGCCCTGGGATAGCCACCCAGTGAAAGGCTCCCTGGGGAGTCCAGTTAAACTGCACAGGAGTTGTGGGGGTGGGGAGAAGGACACTGAAAATCAGTAAGAAGATCGAAAGACAGCATGAGAGCAGACCTATCATGATTTGCTGCCATTACGGAACTTCTAAACTGAGGAAGAACTTGCCAGAATGGCTACTCCCTCAGCTTCATACATGTTTGTGTGTTCGTGCCGTGGTTAAACGAGGATGAGACTAACTATGCTGCTATGGCTGAAATGTGTCCCCCTCAGATTCCTATGATGAAATCTTAATGCCCATCTGACTGTTGGGATTAGGAGGTAGACCCATTGGGAGGTTCTTAGGTCACATGAGGACAAGGATTTTATAAAGGAGATTGACGCCCTTATAAAAGAAGCCCAACAGAGTCCTTAGCCCCTTCCTCCACGTAAGGACGCAGCCAAAAGTCAGCAGTCTGCAACCCAGAAGAGGGCTTTCATGAGAGCCTGACCACACTGGCACCCTGATCTTAGACTTCCAGCCTCCGAACACTAAGAGATAAATCTGTGGTACTTTGTCATCATAGTCGAAATGGACTAAAACATACACCTTCCATGGTTAGGGGTCGGTCAACTCTCACATGCTTGCTCATTTTCTTAAGGAGCCATCCATAAAGGAAAACTTGCAGGGGATTAATCCAAAATGTATTTTATTTGGGCAGGCGCCTGGGTGGTTCAATTGGTTAAGTGACTGCCTTGGCTCAGGTCATAATCCTGGAGTTCCGGGACAGAGTACCGCATAGGGCTCCCTGCTCAGTGGGGAGTCTGCTTCTCCCTCTGACCCTCCCTCCTCTAATGCTTTCTCTCTCTCAAATAAATAAATATTTAAATATATATATATATATATATATATATATATATATACACACACACACACACACATTATATATATTTATTATCTCTTTTTTTTTTTTTTTTTTTTTACTTACAGAGAGGCAGGCAGAGAGAGGGAGGGAAGCAGGCTCCCTGCCAAGCAGAGAGCCCGATGCGGGACTCGATCCCAGGACCCTGAGATCATGACCTGAGCCGAAGGCAGCGGCTTAACCCACTGAGCCACCCAGGTGCCCCTATATATTATCTCTTTAGTTGACAACTACATGCATTTGTCTTTTTGTAGTCAGTGTGAAAAGGGGGTTATTCTTAATTTAAAAAATGTTTGAGGGGTGCCTGGGTGGCTCAGTGGGTTAAAGCCTCTGCCTTCAGCTCAGGTCATGGTCCCGAGGTCCTGGGATCGAGCCCCATCTTGGCTCTCTGCCCAGCAGGGAGCCTGCTTCCCTTCCTCTCTATCTGCCTGCTTCTCTGCTTGATTGTGATCTCTGTCTGTCAAATAAATAAATAAAATCTTAAAAAAAAAAATCTTTGAGGTCCCACCACTTTCCATAAAACCGCTCATTTTCAGAGATTTGGTACCACCATTCAGTGACCGGGGAGAGGGCTGCCTTAGGAGAAGCGGGCAGCAGGTGATAAGATGAGCCCAGAGTTGCCATGGTGTGGCTTGTTGGGATGTTTTCCCACAGTGAAGTACTGATCTGGTCTCTGGAGGCCAGGAGGCCACAGATGGGACATTTCCATGAGTCCGATTCTTTTAGAAAACTGGCCAGGGTTACAAAGTCTTCAGGCCTCCTCCAATTCCTTATCATCTCTTCTTCCTGCACCTGATCTTTTGTAAGACTCCATGTTCTCATTAAACCTGAATTATAAGCAAGCAACCCTCTTGCTTTCTTGCGCCACAAAAACCAAGAGGCAGGCTACTAAAGCAGGAAATGTCAACTATGACTCACTCTCTCCTCCCAACTTTACACACACACACCTTCCTTAATAAATTCTCCTTCATGGCACAATTACCAAAACTGGGATCCCTCTTAATCATACTGGACATATGGCAGGTGCAAAGGAGAATGCTGCTTTGACTCAGATTTTGTGTACGAAATGCACAAGACTGAATGGAAGTGGCTTTGAGTCAGAAATTCACCACTTTTCAGCACAAGTGTTTTGGGTGCAAAACAGGCAAGCTGTTGGGCGCCTGGGTGGCTCAGTCGTTAAGCATCTGCCTTCGGCTCAAGTCATGATCCCAGAGTCCTGGGATAGAGGCCTACATCAGGCTCCCTGCTCAGCAGGAAGCCTGCTTCTCCCTCCCGGGCTCCCACTGCTTGTGGGGAGGCGGGGGTGGTGGTGGTGGTGGTGGTGGTGGTGGTGGTGGTGTGTGTGTGTGTGTGTGTGTGTGTCTGCCAAATAAATAAATAAATCTTTAAAAAAAAAAAAAAACCCACACAGGCAAGCTGTTTATAAAGGCAAAGACAGTATTTCTCATTTGGAAGTCTCATCTGGAGATCCTAAGATGAAACCTCTTTTTAACACATGAGAAAATTGAGCTCCAGAGATATAAAAGGCCTTATCTGAAGTCACACAGCTAATGGGCAGCACAACTCAGACAAGTATTCTGGTCACCTGGCTCTCACTTTCCAGGTTCTTTCCAAAATTGTGATTTGTTATTTTCTGTTGATGTTTAGTTATTCAGGGTTTTCCTATTTGGTTGGTTAGTCATTTGGGTTACTTGTGTAAATTAAGACTGTCCACATTATTACCTTTTCTACTAGGACTCACCTGGGATTCTGGTAAATAGAGGCAGATCTATAATCAAGGGGAGAAACAGGTTAAAATAGAATCCTTCCAAACAGCTTCAAGTTTGGGATTATCAATTCCTCCTGTAATCTTAAAATGATATTATAGCGTTAGTGTGTATTTCCACTTCAGTTCTCAGGAATTTTGTGTTGGTTTCTTGAAGCAGGAAAGGGAAAAAAAAGGACTAACTATAGAAATGTTCCTTTTAGACCTGGACTCTCTTCCCAAAGAGAATCTCTTTGCTTATTCTTTTCAAACTTTCCTTTATAGTGAGATATTAAACAATGAAACTAATTTCATGGAGGAAGAAAAAAGACATGTTTTAACATCTGGTTTTGATGTCAAACTAAAAATACTCCAAAAGTCTACATCTTCCTTGGTCCAACAGCTAAGTAAGAAACATGATAGAGAAAAATGATTTTCTTTAGTATTTTGCCAACTTCATCCTGATCTTGTCCAAAACAATATCATACTGATTTAAGGAATTTAAAATTTTTAGTATTACCTTAAATTATAATGTATTTTCCTAGTCAGTTTCCTTATCTTTAATGATGATCCAAGTAAGTGGAGTTTCAAAAATAAGTTTCCTATATTTAACTGAATTTCCACCCCATTCAGCTCATGTTCAGTGATGTCATTAGCTTAAACCCAGGTTCCCTAGACCACTGGGCTGGTTCCACAACTATTATAATGATCCTAAGGGAAAAGGGAACAGGAGAATGCTCTTGGTTTTAAATAACATTTTATTCAGTGGAATAGAAAAGTACATAAATTTTGAATTAAAGATTTTCATTTCTAAAAGTTTTTTTCTTAAGCATACTGAAGATCTAGAACCAAAAAGTTATTAAGTCCCCTCCCTTCCTAGGTTTGCAACAACCCCTTAACACATTCTTGACTCTATCCATGTTCTCAAATAGTTCTCAAAATATTTTTAGAGGGCAGAAAAAAGAATCACATTACACGAAGTAAACAGGCTTTCCAAGAAGCCTGTTGTATCAGACTATCATATATGTGTCTGTTTTTGTCGTCCTTTTTTTTCTTTTTTAAGAATTTTTTAAAATTTTTATTTATTTATTTGTTTGACACGGAGAGAGAGATCACAAGTAGGCAGAGAGGCAGCGGGGTGGGGAGCAGACTCCTCGCTGAGCAGGGAGCCCAATGCGGCCTCAATCCCAAGGACCCTGAGATCATGACCTGAGTGAAGGCAGAAGCTTAATCCACTGAGCCACCCAGGGGCCCTGTTTTGGTGGTCCTTTTTAAATGTTACCTGTAATCCAATATCTACACGATAGAGGAAAGAAAGATCTTTTCAGGGGCGCCTGGGTGGCTCAGTGGGTTAAGCCTCTGTCTTCGGCTCAGGTCATGATCCCAGGGTCCTGGGATTGAGCCCTGCATCGGGCTCTCTGCTCAGCGGGGAGCCTGCTTCCTCCTCTCTCTCTGCCTGCCTTTCTACCTGTGATCTCTCTCTGTCAAATAAATAATTAAAATCTTAAAAAAAAAAAAAAGATCTTTTCAGTTCAAGAACTTCCATAATCCCAAAATGGCTAAGCCCCAGTAGGAAAAGATAGCTTTTATAAGATCAGACACATCACTTTAGAACTAGAATAATAAAGGGGGGGAAAAAAAGGAATAATAATGGGGAGAAAGAAATTACTGACAAGGCAGTCCTAACTTTTGTAAGGGATTTCAAGGTAGAAAGATGGTGACCGTTTTCCAGATTTGAAGTTTATTTTTTTTAATAAACATTATTTTTGGTTAGGCTTAGATTTACTTTTTTTTTTTTTTTAAGATTTTATTTATTTATTTGACAGAGAGATCACAAGTAGGCAGAGAGAGAGGGGGGAGCAGGCTCCCCGCGGAGCAGGGAGACCGTTACGGGGTTCCATCCCAGGACCCGAAGACCAAGACCCGAGCCAAAGGTAGAGGCCCAACCCACCAAGCAACCAGGTGCCCCTAGATTTACTTTTATGTGCAAAGATAATACACAGATTTCCCATTTACCCCATACCCACTGTTATTAACACCTTTTGTCAGTATATTTCTCACAACTGATAAACTAGTATGGATACATTATTAAAGTCTGTATTTTATTCAGATTTCTTTCATTCTCCCTAATGTCCTTTTTCTGTTCCAGGACACGACATTACTTCTTTTTTTTTTTTTTTAATTTATTTATTTTTTTAAAAAAATAAACATATAATGTATTTTTATCCCCAGGGGTACAGGTCTGTGAATCACCAGGTTTACACATTTCATAGCACTCATCATAGCACATACCCTCCCCAATGTCCATATCCCCACCACCCTCTCCCGTCCCCCCTCCCCCCCGCAACCCTCAGTCTGTTTTTTGACATTGAGTCTTTTACGGTTTGTCTCCCTCCCAATCCCATCTTCTTTCATTTTTTCTTTTCCTACCCCCCAAACCCCCTATATTGCATCTCCACTTCCTCATATCAGGGAGACCATATGATCCTTGTCTTTCTCCGATTGACTTATTTCGCTAAGCATAATACCCTCTAGTTCCATCTACGTCGACATGACATTACTGCTAATGTCTAATCATCATGTCTCCTTAGGCTTCTCCTCACTGAGACCGTTTCTTAAGACTTTATGTCGACCTTGAGAGTTGTTTTTTTCTTTAAAGATTTTATTTATTTATGTGAGAGAGGACATGAGCTAGGAGAGGGCCAGAGAGAAAGGCAGACTCCCCACTGGGCAGGGAGCCTAATGCAGTGCTCAATCCCAGGACTCTGGGATCACGACCCGAGATGGGCAGATGCTTAACCGACTGAGCTACCTGAGAGCCCTGACCTTGAGAGTTTTGAGGGGTACTGGTCAAGTATTTTGTTGAATGTCCCTCAGTCGGGATTTATTGATGTTTTTCTCTTGGTTAGACTGGGGTTATGGGCTTGGGGGAGGACAATCACAAAGATGTCATTTCATCACCTCATACTAAGGGTACACACTATCAACATGACTCCTCACTTTGATGCTAACCTTGATCTCCTCACTGAGGTCATGTTTGTCGGGTTTCTACGATGTAAAGTAACTCTTATTTCTTAGCCCATTACTTAGTAAGGAGCAGAGTCATGTTTCACCTCCTTGAGGATGGAGTATCTAAATAACTTGGACAACTTCTGTACCTTAGATAGGTCTATTCTCCATGTGTTTATTTATAGCAACGTGAGCTCATGACTATTTATTTTATACTTTAGGTCATCATCCCAGACCATTTTATATTGTTGCTCAGCTTTGGTCATTAGGAATTCTTTCCAATGGTTCCTTGGACCTTGGGCATATGCCCTCAGTTGCCGGCTATTATTCCTATTGTTTGAGTACTTCCTTATTTTCTGGCACTACAAGATGCTCCAGGCTCATCTTGTGCACTTCCCGTAGTCCTAGCCATTCCTCTAAGAAGCCCTGGTTTCATTACTGGAGGATGGTATTAGAAATCAAGACCCAGGCACTGTGCTTCTAGACCTTCCCAGATGACAAGCAAGGAAATCTACATGTGCATACTGATCCTTGGGAAACACCTATTTATAATTATTTCTATATGCAACCCCCTGTAACCATCTTAAACTAAACATTAAACATGAGTTTATAGTGATGTCTCCAATTCTGTTACCACAGAGATCATTCTAGCCTCTTCCTCTTGCTCATCTGTAACCTCCCACTTCAACAGTGAGAAACCTGGCTCCCAGATTTACTTAATTGCTCAGTTTCAGTATACACGTATAGTGGTACTAGAATTGTTAACCTGTACTCCCATAGGAAATAATTTTATCAACTACAGCACAGTATTTAGGTGCAGTTCCTTCTGCCTTCAGTCTTACAAACTCCACACATTTCCAAAGCGACTTAGCTAGGCACCTTTGCCCCCCAAACCCCTACAATGAGGTTGTTTCATACATTTTTTTTTAAGATTTTTTTTTTTTTTTTGACAGACAGAGATCACAAGTAGGCAGAGAGGCAGGCAGAGAGAGAGGAGGAAGCAGGCTCCCCGCTGAGCAGAAAACCCGATGCGGGATTCAATCCCAGGACCCTGGAATCATGACCTGAGCCAAAGGCAGAGGCTTTAACCCACTGAGCCACCCAGGCGCCCCAGTTTCATACATTTTTAATACAATTAGATTGTTTTGTCACAATTTGCTTTTCATCCTGGGATCCTTTGATCTCTTATTTATTATCAAACTAAATAATTTAAGTTTTATTTTCAAGACAGGGTCAGGTGAAGGTCACAAGGGGAGAAGTCACTGATGGAACTTGGAAGGTACCAATTTAGAGATTTTCTTAAGTTTGCATCTAATAACTCCTTAAAAATAGATATTTATTGAAAGCTAATATATTTTTTAAATGTACTGAAATCTCTGCATACAATAAGGGACATGCTGAAGATCAAAAATAAGAAATGTGGCTCCCTTTTACAACTGAAACATGGATTTTTTCCAAGGCACTTTCAGTAACTTCATTCACTTCTCCTAGTTGTAAAATGAGAATAAAATGTTTTGTATCCAGTATTAAGAATGTAGGTATGCTGACGGTATTCTGTCACTCAAGAATAAAATGTTGGTCTTAGTAAATGCAGGCTCTATCCCGTGGAGAAAATAAGCTCTACCCAATTATATTTTTCACACAATTGTAAAATTTTATATATTTTCACATAATAATATCCATAAACCCCTGGAGCCCTAATAATTATTATCTGCTCTTATCACTAAGGAATTTTTTTCTGTCTAGCAACTTGGGATCTTTTGGCATCTTAAAGTCCTTAAAGTTGGGGCGCCTGGGTAGCTCAGTCGTTAAGCGTCTGCCTTCAGCTCAGGTCATGGTCCCAGGGTCCTGGGATTGAGCCCTGCATCAGGCTGCTGCTCAGCGGGAAGCCTGCTTCTCCCACTCCCACTCCCCTACTTGTGTTCCCTCTCTCACTCTGTCTCTCTCAAATAAATAAATAAAATCTTAAAAAAAAAAAGTCCTTAAAATATCCAAACGGTTACCAATATAAACCTAGATTTATTTGTAAGCATGTGGGAGAGTTTAGAAAGATTTGGTGGCCATTCATGGAAAAGTATCCTGAGTGTAATAAAATTACCCCCAAAAAAGGCAAAAGGGAAAGAAAACATCTTTTAAGGATTTCTTTTTTAAAACAAAATTTATTATTCTTGTAAGGCTGCATATACGCCATTTATTTACTAACATATAATCACAAACTTCCAAGGATACAGTTTAAACTCTTACTGTGATCAAGCATTTTATTGAATTATCAGAAAAAGAGACATCACAAGTAATTTTGCCAAGTCAACCTTTGCAGGAACAAGATGTGCCCAAGCACCTCTTCGGTTTCTTAATGAAAATCAGCATTTATCCATAACTCATTCCTACTCAACACCTGACATGTAATGTAATTCACAAGTCTAATCTCTTTCTGTGTAATGAGCACTGAGAAGAAAGCCATGTTTGAAGCCATTAATGAGTATTTCTTCCAACTATTGTCAACAGATTCTTCTTCCCCAATATTCTAATTCAAAAATGAAATACCTGGGAGTGTTAAAAACTATGATTTCCTAAATTAAGTATTCAGAAGCCATATTTTGTTAGATCTGATTGAAACCCTACCCTTAATAATTTCAAAAAAATTTTAAAGATACAGTAAGAACACCTGTTTCTTTTCCTGTTTTCACAAGAATATCCAATGTTATTCTATATATAAATCAGTATGCTTTTGTACTAGTGTAAGTTTGCACCAACCCTGCAATTTCTCAAAGGCTGCCTCAGACTCCAACAGAAATAAGAAGTGAACTCATTCTCAGTGGGGTGGAAGACCAGGGCAAGACTGGAGGGTAGGAAAAGTATAATTAGAGCTCAAAGTCAAAGTGATGCTTAAAACAAAATAAAACAAAACAAAACAAAAACCTAAAAGGTTTTCGGAGATAAGTTGGGGAAGAGATCCAAGCAATTTCCTAAGACCACCGCTCTGTCAAGGGAGTCAACTCAAAACAAGGTCATTGAGATCAACATTTCTCTAGCCAAGCTCTACAATAATTACTGTACCAACCTGCAGTACATTAGCACAAACAGGTAAAATAATGACGAATCAATGAAGTCTGATTTTAAAATTCTCAAATTCTAAGAACCCTGAACAACTGTTGGAGGAAGGGCAAGAAGAAAAGCACAAAGGGCTGTGCTAACACCTCCCCTGGCAATCAATGCCTCATCAATTCTCTCCATACTCAAAACCTGGCGCCTCCAGGAGCGCCTGGGTGGCTCAGTCGGTTAAGCGGCTACCTTCAGCTCAGGGCATGATCCCAGGGTCCTGGGATCGAGTCCCACATCAGGCTCCCCGCTCTGCAGGGAGTCTGCTTCTCCCTCTGTGCCCCCAACTCCGGGCTCATGTGCTCGCTCTCAAGTAACCAAATAGAATTTAAAAAAAAAAACAAAAAACGGAGTCTCCTGGTGTCAAATAGGAAGAACAGCAGCCAAAGGAGCAAGTGTGTAGCCTCAGCAGGACGTGCCACGTTCCTCAGAACCAGTCCTTCCCAGTATTTTCAGGATTCGCACTATATGACAACTGACAAAGTCCAGGGAAGCATGGCTGCCGAGGGACAAGTACGGCAAGAAAGTCACAAAGCAGAGCTGAGTTTATCTGGAAGAAGGACCTGGCCAGGCTTCAGACCCACCCAACGTGGTGGCAGTTGATTCCCTCAGGAGGAATAGGAAGGAACTTCGAGAAAGGATTTGCTCAGAGACCAGTATCACTCTCATCTACGGCACTGAAGTCGCCAACAGAGATCCCAATGGAGAGCTAGGCTCGGGATTTCATTATTAGGCTTGCATTTCAATCTCCTAACTCAGAAATACAGGGGCTTGACAAAGTAATCCTTTCATCCTGACTTAAGGGAAATAATCCTATTAAGAGTTGAGCAGGCCTGGGAATTCACCTGCTTCACTGTGGGCCTAGGGATTTGAGGCTACATGGGTAATGCCACAGAAGAAAGAGGAGCATCTTTGCCCCGAGACTGTCCCCTGTGGAAGAGCATCCCTACAAAGGCTCACCTCCCAGTGTGGCCGATTACCAGGCAGGGGGCCGTGGAGCACCCAGATAACCTACCTGCCGCTCTGGTCTGAGGTCCATGTAACTGATCGCCCCTGAGGTTTGGTGCTGTACCGTATCCTTATGGCGTGAGGAAAGTCAGTAGCTGTGTGAGCCCCTGTCTTCCTGATCTGTAAGCTCCAAGTGTCAGTGTCAAACAGGAGTTCCCCACAGCCAGGAGCCTGGCTGCAGCCAGCATAATAGTCTAACTGCTCCCTCCAACGATCTGCCGGCAGAGTCACAAGTTCATGTACAATCTGATTCCTGAGCTCCTCAGAAACAACTGTGAGCTTGGGAGACCTTGTAAATTTTTCAATACCTGGCACGGCAGCAACATCCACCTCCTCAACCTTTAGCACAGATAAATCACAGCAGTCCAACACCAGCAAAAACTCCTCATTCCTGTGATTCCCTGTGTCACAGCAGTACTTTGAGCTAGAAATCCCAGAAGCCTGTTCCGGGTTGTCATGGTTACCATCTTTACCAGAAGTATCTTTTTCACCTTTACCACAGATTGCAAAATCATTATATCCTGTTTTAGGTGAGAAGGTCCTTGTATCTGTCCCAGGACTATGGCAGGGTTCAGGCGTCCTAAATCTGCAGGCTTCACTGGACTCTGACTGGCAGGTTTCCTTGGTGGAACCACTCTGTTTCTCGAATCTGTTCCCAGACTCAAAGAAAAGCACTATGCTGCCCTCAATGATTTGACTTTCGAAATCCACATTTAAATCCAGTACATAGTGCTTCACCAGTATGTGGCTGGTGTTGGCCATGAGAGGCAGGTCATCCCGGGAAGGGTCCAGCTTTAGGTCCATGGTGTCGGCTGTTGTTCGAGAGCTTTGTGACAGTCTCAGAAGGGGCTTCCTATCTGCCTTAATCTTCCAGAATCATAAATGGCTGCTTACCCAAAAAAAAACCTGATGTCACAAATTGTGGTTCCACAACTTTCAGTCCCCTGGCAAAGAAGAAAAACACAATTAGACAAATTCCAAATAAGACCCTAAGTGTTCCTACAACCACTGCTTCAGCAAACTGACTACCTCCTTCAATAACCCCCAATGTGGTAGAAGCTCAGGGCTAGAAGGCAGACTAATCTTTCTGACTGACATCAGAGAAAGCTGCATTATGGGTTTCTAAAAATATTTCAATTACCAATGGAATGAAAGGAGCCTCCACAAAGCCCAAAGAATCCTGCTCTTAACTAGAACAGCCCTTGTTTGGGAAAACAGCAATTGTTATGCAAAGGCATAACTGAGCATCACTGTGCCTCTTGTTTTAAAAGATATTAAATGCATCATTTCTAATTTTGTGCATCAGAGATAAGTGACTGTTTCTCTACTGTGATTCTAAGTAACAAATGTGAACGAAGGCTAAATGGCCTCATACGTTTTATTCCTTGAGAGTAATAATTTAATACATAAAATGTAACTCCAGGGATTAATGTACTTTTCACATTAGGACTGCTCTCATATCAGCACTTCCAGTAAATTACAGGAAAATGAGCCAATTTACCAGGAGTGCATTCTAAGTATTCCTTTGAGATTGTTCATGGAGATTTCTCAAATTTATAGTTAAATACTCAAGGTATATCATTACATCTTAATAGCTGAAAACCCATTAACATTCTGGATAATAACCTTCTTGTGGCAAACAAAAAGGTCTTCTCATTTGGAAAAAAAAAAAAGTACGCAAATATCTATAAAAGGAAAAGGAGAAATTAAAATGTAGAAACAGATGTTGTAATAAAATGCCCAAGTTCTTCATAAAAGTTCTGAATCAAAATGTATTCTTATTTTATAATAGCAATCTGCCTAAAAGAAAAATTATTTGAAATTATTTCAGTCCCTGTTGTATACCTGATTTCTTTCAGCATATGCTGTTATTTTTTATTCTTTTACCAAAAATGAAAAAGGGGGGGATAACAACTCTGAGAGAGTAGATATATTTAAAATAATTTTTGTATTTCTAAATAACAGGAGGTATTCTTGTATCAACTACAAAACAGTATCACCTGCTTTTCAAGTAGAACTGAACTCTCCCTTTTCATTCTGTTTAACTCCTCCTCCCCTCCCCTCAGATTTTATCTGTCCGTCTGCTAGACTCTTATTTCTCTTCCTTTTAGAATCTAATTCTAGAAATCAAACCTACTGAATTTTCACTTTCTACACCTCTATCGCCTATTTCCTCAGAAAAATCTTACCTACCCTAAATGGGGGGGGGGGGAATCTGGCTTCTTGCAGCCTTGTCCAATCCTGTTTCATGCTACTTTCCCAACTGTAGAGACCATATACCTTTTGCATCCTTGTCCACTAGCCAAAGGGCCTGCTCAACACTCTGCTCCCTAAAGACGATCTGACCCCAGTCCTCCACACTCTTTGGACTAAGCTATGTGCCATACTTGGCATGCACCCATAACCACCTGCCAAATTCTATTCTTTCTCCACGCCCAGTTCAAGTGCAATCACCTCCCGCAATCCTTCCTTACTCCCTATTCTCCCACCCTCCACCAAACTGCATGTGGGAATACACAATCTGATTTTTAAAGTAATAGGAATTGAGAGAAATCAGGGATGCAAAGAATACTTTGAGATTACTTTATAAAGAAGCTGGCACTCCCCTTGGTTCTAGAAGAATCAATGGGCAAAGGGAAGAAAGCAGAGTATTTTCTTTTCTGCATGAAATTGAACTTGTCGTGTAAGGAACAGTAACCTTCAATAAAGCCAGTGGGTATATATCTACGTAATGAAAAACAACGGATGTTAAAACATCATCCTGTTGATGCTGGGCACTGCTAATATGCAGTCTTTGTTGAAAGTAAGGTTAAAAACACCTTAGGTTTTTTTTTTTTAAACCTGAGTATATACACACACATACACACACACAGACAAGAAGAAAATCTGAATCCATTGAGACAAGGGTTAACTTAGTGGCTGTGTAAACCATGTCTGAAGAGCTATTTAGCTTCTGTAACAATATAACTGTTCATTGTCTAACCCTAATAGATCTTTTCATTTGTTTGTGAAAATTAATATAATTTAAGACTAAAACATATTCTACAGACCAGTTTTCACCCCTTTTGTGACTGGTGGCAGATAATGAGGTGGCCTTTAAGCCCCAACCATATCCAAGCCTGTTAACATCACCATGTCGCCCTAACTGGCAACAGTTTTCTTCTCTTCAGTAGATTCTTAAATACACCCCCCACACTCTTTTCTTCTCTTAACTTTCCAGTTCCACGCCTGCTGACTCATTCTCCGTTGATTATTTGCCCTCCTACTTTACTGAGATGATTTCAAATCTCTGAAACTCCATCACAGCTCAAGTATCTGTAGTTCTTCACAACTACTGCCTTCTCCCATCGGATTCAAAGGAAACAATATCCCTTCTCAACAAAGCTAATTCCTTTCCTGTTGAATCCTAGCTTTAGGGGTC
Source organism: Enhydra lutris kenyoni (assembly GCF_002288905.1). NCBI lineage: Eukaryota > Metazoa > Chordata > Mammalia > Carnivora > Mustelidae > Enhydra > Enhydra lutris. Next base: position 323,095 of record NW_019154179.1, on the reverse strand, counting down.
TGAAATGGCCCTCTTCTTGCCCATCCAAATTCTGAACATAACCAAAAACTAAGACGAGGATGTGGCAGAAAGATACCAAAATATCACCATCATAACTGACGAAGGCTAAATTGGACAGTATGATTCAGCGTGGCAGCCAAAGGTACATGAAAATTGAATCCCCAAATTCAAAACATTTACCCACAGGATCACAAGAAACACTGGATCAGGTCAAAGCTCCCAGAGGAGACGGTACCATTCCTGGCCAAGAATTAGGGCCTGGAGAAGTAAGGAGAAAAGCCCTCTAAGGTCAGGATTGCTGCCCAAAAGCAAAAGGGAAGAGCTGAAAGGAGTAGAACATGCTCAATTTCTTCTTCCCACTCCACCTCCCTTAGGGCAGAAGAAATAAAGTGATCAGCAATGTTACAGTAATTAAGCTCCCCTCACAAGACAGGAAACATCAGAAAGAAGAAAGAGCTGTTCCCCCAAACACTATCTTCTCCCACTAATTTGGAATCTTGTTGCATCTGACAGATGTTTGTCTTGCCAACATTTACTTCCTCTCAACGTTTCCATCCTGTTCCTAATGTTTCAAACACCCCCCAGGGCTACCATCTTCCAAAACAAACACTGCAGTACTTCCATCTATTAAAGCATTATGTTATATACCTTAAACTAATACAAGGTTATATGTCAATTATATCTCAATTAAACCAGGAGAAAACAAACAAAAACATTTAGCCCTGTTGCCCATGTTAACTAAGTCTTATTTCTTTGCATTTTGGAGCTCACAAATTCCTTAGGGCTCACTTAGTCCAACTCTCTACTTTTACCAATGATGACAAAGAGGACCAGAGAGGTAAAGCAATCTGGCAAGGCCACTCATTTCTGATGCTTTCCTCCTTGCGGGTTCTTCCCTTAGAATTCTCATCCTCCAGGGGCTCCTGGGTGGCTCAGTTAGTTAAGCATCTGCCTTTAGCTAAGGTCCTGATCCCAGGGTCTTGGGACTGAGCCCTGCACTGGGCTCCCTGCTCAGCAGGGAGCCTGCTTCTCCCTCTCCCACTCCCCCTGCTTGTATTCCCTCTCTCCCTGTCTCTCTCTCTCTGTCAAATAAATAAATAAAATCTTAAAAAAAAAAAGAAGAAGAAGAAGAAGAAGGAAGAAGAAGAAGAAGAAGAAGGAGGAGGAGGAGGAGGAGGAGGAGGAGGAGGAGAAGAAAAAAAAGAAGAAGAATTCTCATCCTCCAGCTCTTGGGGCCATTTTCCTCATACTGTCCAAGTCATACATCAAATGTCACCTCATAAGACTGTCTTCTCTATTCTCATTCTACCTTGTCTACTGTCTTCAAGTTGTGTGGACTAGACTCAATTCATATTCTAATAGTTTTGTGGGGGAAAGGAGAATTTTTAGGCCAGCCCCAGAAGATTCAGATCACGGTCACCTCGCATGGCTTCCAGCCTAAGTTATGTATAATGTGGAAGTCTGTCACAACTCGCTGCTTATTACACCCATTTCCTCCTTGCCTTGGATTCTTGGATGACCTGAATCTCCTTTCTCTGCAGGTATACAACTGTCACTGACCTCAGTCAGGGTCACAATCCCACATTTAAGGAAGAACTGAACTAACTGTGGTTCCAAATGCTTGTACGTGGCCATCTTGTAAGGCCTCTCTCAGCAAATAGTAACCATATTTCTGAGCAGTCTGTTGACTTCAGCACTTTTTGCTATTATTGTGCTCCAATTTAAAATTCCAGCCTGTCTCGCTGAAGCATTTTTCCATTCTCTGTCATAAGCCATAACATATAAAATCCCTCCCTTTATCAAAGCCAATGGTTAGTTTCCAGTGGCTAACCACTGCTGCCTCTAAAATAAGTGTACTACGTGGTATGTATTTTAAATGCTTAAATGATTGTCTCAGCAATACCATTAAAGGCTTCAAAAGAATTAATGTACAGCAGTATTTTTCTTGAGAAAGGCAGGAGGAGGGGGGGGGAAGAGAGGATCAAATACTAAACAGAGTTAGGGCATGGTGAAGAAACCGCCCTGCCACTTTCAATCACCCAAACAGAAATGTACACATCTACAAATGTGTAAAACAGCCTCTGGAGAGCCATTCCAGATCCCTCTAAAGAGAACAATTTCATTCTCCTTTCAAGCTACGAAGCCATGTGTATCATTCTCATGACCCTCAACTTAATCTGCTTCATTTTGCAGCTACCTGTACCTTCCAATGGTCTGTAACCAACAAGGGATTCCTGATTCACCTTTGTGTGCATGACCACAGTGAGCAGAACGCCCTATCCATAGCGGGTTCTCAGTAATTATCTGTGGAATTGACATCTGAGGGCCTTTATAATTTCTAGTTATCCACAGAATAGGGGTTCTGACTTGCACAGGTCTAGTAGAAAATCAAGCTTAACCAACATCTTCCTCCAAATAGCTCTCATTTTTTCTTCTCATGTCTTCACCTGTTACTCTAAGCCACATCTCTTTTCCTATAAGCAGCTCAAGGGAAAAGGAGAAATTCTGCACATAAGTTTACTATATAGTACTGAGCACACTATGAGTAGTTACAAAATACTTAATTTTACAGACTGCTTGTCCAGAGAAAGATAGCTTTCTGCTATTCCAAGTGTATTCACTCTGTAGGATACCGTGATTGCTCTTAATGACTGCCAGTTCACTTACTGAAAAGTACACTGTTTCTGGGCATAGCTCCTCAGACATTCAAATCCATATAATCATAGGAACATAGCTTATTACTGTGAAATCTGATAAAATAATTTCAGAACTAGAAGGAATCTTAGAGGTACAAATGTGTTATTTTGTATTTAGAAGTGTCACACTGACATATTATTCTGTAAGTTACTTCTTTCAAGCAATGGTTTTGAAATACAGCCATACAGATGCACATAAATCTAGTTCGTTTCCTTTAACTGCTGCTTAGTGTCCCTATACAAATATTCTACTACAATTTGTCTATGCATTTCCCTGCTAATATTTAAATTCTTTTAATTTTTTCATTATTACAAACCATGCTGCAATGAACACCCTTATATATGTCTCCTGGTGCACATGGGTAAGTGTTTGCTGGATGAAACACCTAGAAATTCCATTTGGCCTAAGATTGGTATTGTCACACCTGCTTTCTTTTGGTTTATTTTGTTCCTGATATCTTTTCTATCATTTTGTTTTTAGTATTAACTTCTCTGGGTTGTTTTGCCTTGGATATCTTTTTAAAGCAACATTTGGCTGCATTTTAAAAATATAATTATCATTTTTAATAACTGAAGTAAATTTATTTAATTTATGATTGCTGTTGTAATAGCACTGATCTCTCAGCCAATTATTTTGTGTTTTCCATCTACTATGATTTTCTTTGCTACTTAGCTTTTACTTTTTCTGCTTTTTGTTACATTATTTCCCAGTTGTTTTTTTCCCTGTACTGTTTCATCAGTTAAACAATCCATTTATTTTCTTTGACATGTCTACTTCAGGTCAATCTCTAGTAGTCTTTTGAATAATACAAAGACCCTAGAAAGTTTTATCATCAGTTTCGCCTTTTCCCGTCATCCGCATCCAGATTATTGTTGCCAATGTCTCAGTATCACATTGTTTTTAACAACCCTCACCCAACTTAGAAAAAACAAAGTCAATACTTGTGTATATTTATTTACCAGCTTCCTTTCTCATGACTGATTCATCCAGTCCATTCCTTCTATCAGGGTTTGATTCTGTTCTAGTTAACTACTGCTACCTGACATATTAACCCAAAACTTTGTGGCTTCAAACAGCAACCATTTGATTATATTCTGTGGGTCAGGAATTTGGGTAACACTCAGCTGTGGCATCTTATGAATATGACTATGGCACTCAGTGGTACTCAGCTAGAAGTGGGCTTATCTGGGGGTTCTGATGACCAGAGTAGCTACACAAAGCCTCTCTAACATGGAAGCCTAAGAATAGTTGGACACTTTATATGGCAACTGGTGGATCCCAAAGCAAGTGTCCCAAAGGACTTCTAACCTAGCCTCAAAAGTCAACTACATTCTATTGGTTTCAAAAGAGTTGTACAGCTAGCTAGTCCAGATTCAAGGACAGGGAACTCAAGTTCACGTCTTAATGGGGGAGTCACTAGGTTGCACTGGAGAGTAGCCTGTGAGATGGCAGATACTATTACGGTCATTTAGGGAAAATATAATTTCCTTTTTACTTAAGCAGATTTTTAGGCTGATGGTTATTTTCATTTAGTACCTTGAATCCATGACTATATTCTCACATCTCTTTTTCCTGATAAGAAGTTTGGTATCAATCTGCATTTCTTGATCAGTATGTTTTTTTCCCCAATAGCGTTTATATTTTTTCATTATCTTTGATGATCTATTGTTTCAATGTATCTAAATGTGGATTTATTTTTATTTGGCTTGCTCAAGATTCAGTGTGCTCCTTCAGCCTGAGGAATTCTTTCTGTGTATAACTCTGAGGACATAGCAAATCTCCTTGCCTCTCTACTGAAACAGTGTGACAGAATTATCTTTCTCCAGTCACCCCTTCATGGCCTCTAGCTTTACACAGATAACTCAGTTTCAGTCTCCACATATGCTAGGTCTACAGCCAGGTACCTCTTCCTTGAATAGATATCAGGGCCCTGACCCCTCCCCAATACTTCCCACCCCCTGGGCACCCAGCTATTTAAGCCTGTTCTCATTCCTCTGTCACAACCTCTCAGGTTAGGCTCCTGTTCATCATCCTGACTTCGGTCAGGATTGACCTCCGTTTTGGTCAAGTAGGATAACTCCTCCCTGTTGTGAATTTGTGTATGTGTTCATAGGTGTGTGTGTATGTCGTTGTACTTTATCCAGCATTTCTAAATACTTGAAGTGGGAAGGCGGATTTCCTTATAATTCAGTTAATCATACTGACCAGAAACCCACGAACTCTGCTTTACCAATTAAATGGTCCACACTTGGTCCACACTCACAAGTCCCCTGGCTTAAACAGTGTTCATGTAGGACATACTTTGCTGTATCACTATATAGGCACCATAGCTACACTCCCTTTCATCATCACAAAAGCCTAGAGAGATGATTAAAGACTGAGAGGGGGCACCTGGGTGGCTCAGTCAGTTAAGCGTCTGCCTTCCGCTCAGGTCATGATCCTGGGGTCCTGGGATCGAGTCCCGCATCAGGCTCCCTGCTCAGTGGGAAGTCTGCTTCTCCCTTTACCCCTCTCCCCAGCTTGTGATCTCTCTCTCTCTCTAATAAATAAATAAAATCTTTTTTCTTTTAAGATTTATTTTATTTATCTGAGAGAGAGAGAGATCATGAGAGGGGAGAGGTCAGAAGAAGAAGCAGACTCCTCGCCGAGCAGGGAGCCTAATGTGGGGCTTGATCCCGGGACTCCAGAATCATGATCTGAGCCAAAGGCAGTTGCTTGGCCAACTGAGCCACCCAGGCGCCCTAAATAAATAAAACCTTTAAAAAAAAAAAAAAAAGATGGAGAGGATAAGAATACTGGCAAAGAAAGAAGCCAAGATGCAGAGAAAGCTGGACCATATTACCCATTCATTCAACAAATATGTGGAATCCTCTTCTATTCTCTTTATTAACTTTCTCTCCCTTGACCATGTCCTCGAGGAAATCTTTCCTGACCTCATTGATTAAGTCAATTTCCCTATCATTAGATCTCATAGCATTGAGTACTTTTTCACAGTACAATAGTTTTCATTTTACATTTTTTGTTTGATCACTTAATTAATATTATTCTTCCTCTTAAATGAAGGAGAATACCACTTCTGGTAATAGCAGAGTAACTTATATCAGACCAATTCTCCTACTGGCAGCACTTATAAACTCCAGACAACAACAAAAATCTGAAGGCACATGAGAGTGGGCAAAAAGCTGACAAAAACTGTAGGGAGTTGACACTTGGGAGAAGGGAATGGCACTGAGTTTCCTGTGTCATAGCTTTTCATCTGAGGGCATGCTCTAGTAGGCCATGTGCGGCTAAAATTCAGACTGAAACCTACAATCTTAGGGGCTAAAAAATCAGAGAACAGAGTTCAGGACTGACTCAGCACCTGGATGGTAAAGAAGGAAAACTTCAGAAAAGTTATGAGCCCCATACCTGCATATATACTGCCCAATTTTCTAATGAAACCCTGAACCATAGGGGGAGACCAAATAGTCCAAGTACGGCTAAATATACTGAACTAGGATTCCTGTTGCTGCCCACTGCAGGGAAGGTAAAGGTGGAAGTTTGAGTTCACTGGAATTAAATGTCTGCTAATGAACGACATTAATACTCTTCACAGGAACATAAATCCAGGTTCTATTAAAGTAGCAATAACAATGTCTACGATAAAGTAAAAAATTACTAGATATAAAAAGAAGTAAGAAAATATGACCCATACTTAAAGAAAAAGCAATCAATGGAAACTGACTTGAGTGGACCCAAATATCAGAATTAGTAAACAAGGAATTTAATATAGTATATTAGTATTATAATTAAGGACATAAATGCTATAATGAATGAACTAAGGAAAACTCAGCAGAGAAACAGAAATTGCCGAAAAAAAAATAAGGGAAATTCTAAGAACTGAAAAATACTATATCTGAAATTAAAAATTCACTGACGTTACTAGCAAACTAGACATTACAGAAGAAAGAGTAAGTGATCTTGAAAATATTTATATAGCAATTACACAATCTGAAGAACAGAGAGAAAAAGTGTGAAATCAATGAATAAAGCTGCAGGTACCTATGCAACAAAGGTTTAACATACACAGAACTTAAATCCAAGAAGCTCAGATGAGCAAGAATGCTGCAGTAAAAAATATGTTAAAAAATAATGAGACTGAGAACAACCAGCACCAAGATAATGGTTCCTAAATACCATTTTCCAATGAAAGGAACCAGGCCTCCGTGGAGAAAGGGCTGATTCTAGGAGTGTGGCAGGGAAAATGCAAGATGAGCCCAGAGCATCAGATAGGCCCAAAAAAGAAGAAAGTTAAAAAACAAAAAACAAAAACAAAACAAAAGAACAGGTGAGGTGTGGGGACTGGGCATCTAAAAAAGACACAAGAACTAACTGTAGGAGCTTCTAACGGCCAAAGACAAACAATCTGAGCTAGAAAATAATGATGGAATTGGATTAGAATTAAAGAATGAAATAAATAACTTATAACTCTATTCTGATAAAAACAAATGATTGATAAATGGGGAGGGAGGGTACACCTTCCTTCAAGAATTCCAAATAATAAGTAGATATGACCTCTTCCAAAAGGCAGGTAGGGCTTAATTTCCTTCCCTTTGAGTATGAGCTGTACTTAGTAACTTGCTTCCAAAGAATAGAGAAAAGAAAGGAAAAATACTAAGTTTAGAGTAGTGAAATCTGGCAGACATAAACTTAACCACATTATCAAGGTTACTATCACCAGGGATAAACCATGTTGGTATCGTTATCCCCTGATATGATTCCATCAATGAGAAAGGCAGCTTACCTCTGTAGTATTTCTTCCCCAAATCCATAACCTCAGTTTAAGGTTTAGAAAACATCTGACAAACCCACATTGAAGGTCATTCTAAAAAATATTTGGCCAGTATTCTTCAAAAATGTCAAGTCAATGAAAAGCAAGTAAAATCTGAAAAACTGTTACAGATTGAGGGAGATTTGGGGGTATGATAAAATGTAATGTGGTATTGTAGACTGGATCCTAAAACAGGGGAAAAAAAGGGGGGGTGGCACTAGTGGAAAAACTGTTCTTAGTAGCATTTTGCCATTTACTTCTATAATTTCACAAATATGACATGATTATGTAACATGTTAATACTGGGGGAGGCTGGGTCATACATATATGGGAACTCTATACTACCTTTGCAAATCTCTTGGTAAATCTGAACGTATTGGAAAAGAAACTACCTGTTTTTAGAATAGCTAAGATTTTTCAAATGTGAGAGATACAAATGTAAAGATCCAAGACTCTGAGAACAAACCCAAGCAAGACAAATGCAAAGGAAACCACACCTAGGTACAACAGTCAAACTGCCAAAAACCAAAAATAAGGATAAAAGCCTGAAAATAGCAAGTACAAAATGACATTACATGCAGGAAGAAAAAGATACAAATAACAGCTGGATTCTCATCAGAATAACACTTAATTTCTCATCAGAAATAATGGAGGCCCAGAAAATAATGGAATGGTTATCTTTTTTTTTTTTTTAAAGATTTTATTATTTATTTGACAGAGAGAGAGATCACAAGTAGGCAGAGAGGCAGGCAGAGAGAGAGAGGGGGAAGCAGACTCCCCACCAAGCGGAGAGCCGGATGTGGGGCTCGATCCCAGGACCCTGGGATCATGACCCGAGCTGAAGGCAGAGGATTTTACCCACTGAGCCACCCAGGCGCCCCATGGAATAGTTATCTTTTAAGTGTTAAGTGAATTTGGGGGAGCACATTGGCCTCAAATATATTAATCCTAAGATATTATTTATATTATAATAATTTGCTATAAAGTCTCCTTATATTTTTGTACTTAGTAAAACAGCAGCTGCTTAAATTCTCCAAATTTCTGAATGAGCGGAGCCTGAAGTAATTTCCACTTGATTCAAAATTGGTTATTTCCTCTTATTTATTTTTAAATTTTTATTTATATTTCAAAACAAATACAAACTCTAAAAGATTAACACTCTCCAAAATAAATGGCTCTTTCCCTACTCAGTAGAAATCCTCATGACTCATGGACCCACTGACATAGCACGGAACAGGTTTTCTACTCAAAGGTTTGAGTGATTATTAAACTGGCCCCTCAGAACTTTTCTTTCGGCTCCTCATTTTTATATGTCACCAATCTGATAGAAATGGTTCACCAGTGTCTGAAACACGTAACAGACAAGGTTGAAGTTATTTTTAAACAGCAGAAACAAGCCAATCAGATAATCACCTTTATCTCTGCTATAGTTTTGATCTTTGAGTTTAGGCTATGCCAACATGCCTTCATTTTATTTGGTTTCTAGCATTTTAACTTTTGTTCATTTCCATTTATTTTTGTTCTACTTTGAGTAAAAATGCAGTGTTAAAACAACATTAAGCTATATGTTTTAACTGAACAGGTACCAGAATATTCAGAGTTTAAATTCCCTCTGGAACCCTAATTCTAACAGACTGCACTGCCCCCCCTTCCAGTACAAATATATGCTACAATAGGGTCTTTCATTGCAAAACTCATACCTGCGAGGCAATGTCATTTATCACTGAGTAAATAATGCAAGATAACATACTGAAAGGGGGATTTTGCTGTAGTCCCTTAAGCATAAATAAAAATATGTAGCACTTTGCAGGATTACCACATGTGGTATGATATTAACTTAAATACCAATCTTTAAGCCAAACTGTAAATAAGATAAACTGTAGCCTCTGATCTTGCTTTAAATAGCCTCTCTTTTCTTTAAAATGTATTGCTTTCATGAAGCATAGACGGGTGACTGCATATAATTTGTGATCATGTAATGAAAGAACTATTGTGATATGTATATGCAGGGGGAAAAAAACACACACACAACAACTGGAGTTAATGTTGTTGTGGGAATTATAGAAAGTGCTTGTGATGAAGATCAGGCCAATGAAGCCAAGTCAGAACCAGAGTCAAAGGCCTTTTCCAGATAAAGAAAGCAAATCACTATCAGCTGTGGCTTGATTTATATATTATAACCAGTCAAGGATGGGGGCGAAGGGGGGGCAGGTCTAAAATGTGAAAACTGCAAACAAAAACTGATTTTACTCACATCAGTGTATGACTAGCCTGAATTATGCTTGAACGTGATGTGATATGATGGAATTCAGCCTCCCTGATGGCAGCTTGTGTTTATTCTGGCTCTTCTGATCCCATCTCAGCATCCAGATGCCATTCTTCTTTGGTGCCTAATGTGTTTATGCTCCCATTATCAGCAGGCATTGGGTTGCAAAGATCAGATTGGAAGTGATTTCACTCTATTTTCAAAGAGAAAAGAATTTATCCCTTTGATTGCTACTTGCTTGCAAAGTAGAGCTTTTCAGCTTTCTACAGAGTGCCACTTAAACTAAATTATAGCAGAGTGATCGCAAAAGGATTCCTGGGAGAATGCATTACAGTTATAGAAAATGGGAAATTTCACTTTTCTACCCCTTTCTCAAGAAGTCATTCTTGCCCCCATGGCAACTGACCAGCGAAGGCACTGGAAAGGTTATTTACTTGGTGAACTACAGGTCTGATTCCTCCTTAAATGTGTCTTCATCAACACTGTTTTGCTTCCTGGCACTCTCAACAATTAAAGGTTCATAAACTAGGGGCGCCTGGGTGGCTCAGTCCTTAAGCATCTGCCTTCAGCTCAGGTCATCCTGGGATAGAGTCCCATCTCAGTGTCTGCTCAGCAGGGAGCCTGCTTCTCCCTCTCCCACACGCCCCACGCCCCCTCCCCCACTTGTGTTCCCTCTCTCGTTGTGTCTCTGTCAAATATATAAATAAAATCTTAAAAAAAAAAAAGGTTTCATAAACTAGAAAATAACGTATCTGTATCAAAACCATTTGATATGTCAATAGAGCGCAAGAAAGAACTCAACAATTGTAACACAGCCTGCTGTGGGTAAACCTCTCTAGAGGATTTGTCCTCACGGATTCCCTCTATCCTTCCCTCTTTGCCATCTTGTTTAAGGCACAAGACCTACTAACTAACAACTCTCCATTATCCAGAGGCAAATAACTTGATTTATCGGTTTAATGAAAAACTAAAAGCTAGTGAAATCATCTGTTAGAGATACTTTATCTAGAAGAAGAAATAATTGATACTTATTGAGGGCTTACTTATGTATCTGAAACTCTCCTAATCCCTGGCAATGTTTTTTATTCTTACTATCTCCTTCTACAGATAAGAAAATGATATTCAGAGACACTAAGTATACAAGATTACCAAGTTTTTTTTTTAAGATGTTATTTATTTGAGAGAGAGAAAGTATTTGCACAAACAGGGGAAGAGGCAGAAGGAAAGGAAGAAAGGGAAAGGTAGCTGAGCAGAGAGCCCAATGCAAGGCTTGATCCTGGCACCCCAAGATCATGACCTGAGCCAAAGGCAGATGCTTAGCCAACTGAGCCACCCAGGTGCCCCTCAAGATTATTACTAAGATTTGAATTCAAGTAGCTCTACTAAAGAGTGTTCTTAACTATTATCTTATGGCCTCTACTGCATGGCAATCCTACAGAGTAACCAAAACATGCTGCCTTGTATCAATGATGTGTGGAAAACCAGAGGCCCATCACAGACAAGAGCAAAGGTGAGGGGGTAACTGAGGGCTGGGGTCAGGACTGTGGAGGGAGAATAATCCAGTCAGGGAAGGGACGAGCAGGCACAAACAAGAGACACTGCATCTCTGCCCAGCTCTTCTCCCATTCTAATATTTAGAAGAGAGTACTCAATGAAAATGAGAAATTAGTTAACAGATGATTTTCACAGGTAGGAGTTTTGAGAGACATTTCAAATTTTACAAAGTTTAGAGTAACTAAAACATCATACTTGTATTCTTTTCATACTTTAAATAATGATTGTTTCTAAATATTAGATGTTTAATTAAATTTTATCTTAAGTCCATTTATTACCATAGTTTTATTCTTCTTTTAACCACGATTGGGGATTATATGACCTCCCTACTCTCCCCCCCATTACTCTGGCACTCAGTGCTGGTATTTACTGAGTGTTGATTAGAGTAAGAAGCTGAATCTCCCAGGCTGGGCGCCATTTCACCGATGCTCTTACTAGGGTTTCCAAGTCCCTCCTAACTGAACTCGGACCGCATCAGTGCTCCACCCCAGTAATGCCCTGCCATTCATTTTCCTGTTTTGAATCCACTGAGATTTCCAAATTCTCATCCATCTCCCCTGCTAACCAGCGTCTGCTACCTCCCAGCAGTTACCAGGGTCAGGGCACCATTCCTCTTCAGGCAGTGCCCATTCCCAACCCCCCAGGTTCCCTCCATGCCTCTGTTCTCCACTCCTCCACTCCTCCTGTTCTCCACTGCCACCTCCTCCTTCCTTCTCATATCTATGTCCCCACTTCCCAGCTGACAGGAGCCTTTAAAGCTACTCAGGTTCTGAAGGAGTCAAGATGGCGGAGAAGTAGCAGGCTGAGACTACTTCAGGTAGCGGGAGATCAGCTAGATAGCTTATCTAAAGATTGCAAACACCTACAAATCCAACGGGAGATCGAAGAGAAGAAGAACAGCAACTCTAGAAACAGAAAATCAACCACTTTCTGAAAGGTAGGAGTGGCGGAGAAGTGAATCCAAAGCGATGGGAAGATAGACCGCGGGGGGAGGGGCCGGCTCCCGGCAAGCTGCGGAGCAACGGAGCACAAAATCGGGACTTTTAAAAGTCTGTTCCGCTGAGGGACATCGCTCC